>NC_084796.1:87725718-88041133 GCF_963169125.1 Humulus lupulus | reverse complement strand
TAATTTACTTAATTATTTTCTCAAAATATAGGGTTTTAAACCCTCTTTTAATTTATTAACTTATTAATAAATTAAATCTTTTATTTTTAGAAAGAATAAAAATTCTGTAATAAAAATAATTCTCACAAATCTCAAAATGGTATTTTATGTCAAAAATATATTTTCAAGACTTACCAAGTTTTTATCTTGCAATAAGCACAATTGTACTTTTTACCTTAAGTTCCAAAATCTCATTTTTACACTAAGTGTGAAAACCTAATTTTTCACATTTCTTAACTACGTACTTTGTTAGGTTATAACTTAAAATTTTCTTACCCAATTGCTACCAAAATTTCTCAATTATTTATTTGGTATGCCATTTAGGTCTTTGTGAAATTTTAGGTCAAAAGGAGTATTTTTTATTGGTGAAAACATTTTCCAAACATTGAGGTAAAAATTACCTTATTTTCAAGTCCTTATTTTTTCTAGATTTTGGCACTTAATAACTCTTAAACCGTTCATTATTTTGTTACCAAATTTTACAGTGAAATACTAGATTATACCAAGAATATGTCCACCAATTTTTAGAAAAATCTGGGTTTATTTTCTCTATAGAGTGGCTGTCCAAACTTGGTCCCAAAATTAAGAATACGAAAAAAAAAAACAGTTTTATTACCTAAACTTTGAAATAGCATAACTCAGTCATTTCTAAATATTTTTGAGTGTTTCAAAAGCTCAATTTTATGTACTAAATCTCAAAATAATTACAGTATAATTTGATTTTATAAAATCAATATACAGTGGATGATTGACCCATTGGAAGTCACAGCTCAAAACTTGTATTTTTGTTTTAGGGTTTTCAACAAAACCCTTAGGGATTTTGGTCCATATTTTCAAAAATCAACACACAAGCATCATAAAAATTATAAATCAACTACCATAGCCTTATTACATCACCAATAAGAAACTTTAAGCATTAAATATACAAAATAATGCTTAAAAAATAAAAACCATACAATAACAACCATAAAAGTAAACTGTTTACCTCTTGTTGTTCTTGCTTTAGGTTTGGATGTTTCTACTAGCTTCGGATCCTTCAAAACCTTAACCAACTCCCCCAACAACATATATAATTAGCTATTGAAAGACCTATGGTTAAAAACCTTACAAAGGTCAAGTTTTTTTAAACTTTACCTTAGGGAAACCCTTCCTAGACCCAAGCATAAGCTTTCAAGCTTTCTTAGTGTTCTTGATGGTTGAAAATGGAGAGAAAACTTGAGAGAGAATTTTTTAAACAAGATGAGAGCGATTGTGAGAGAGGGGGTCAGTTTTGGGGAGGGTTAGAAGAGTTTAGACAACTCTTAAATACCTTAAACACTTGTGTGTTTTTACTATGGCCACTTGATGTCATTAACCCTAATATTTAAAATAGAGATTAAACTAAAACAAGTTGGTCCACCCAAATAAACTCCTTCACATGGCCGGCCACCACTTATTTTATTTATGTTATATATTTTTTTAAAAGGTTAATAATTAATTCTAAGAAGAAAAATCCAAAATGACTTTCTATAACATTTTTCACTCATAATAAGTTTTTTTTTTTTTAAATAAAAATAAAACTTAACACATAATAATTAAATTAAATGTCTCTCACATTTAATTTAATTAATCACACAATAAAATTTAACCTAATGTCCATTCATGGAATAAAATTCTCCAATTCGGTAAAATTAAGCATTTAACACAAAATGCCCTAAAATTTCCATTTTCTCTTAGGTTTATTAGTTTTTTGACCAAACTTTAATTTTTATGAATGTATTTTATGCCCAAAATATATTTTCCATAGTTTTTCATTTTATTTTTTGAGATTTTTACCCGATTAGGGTTTTTGTGTCGGTCTAAGACCGAAAGTCTTTTCTTGACTTTTAATCACAAACTTCATAATTTGGCTGGCGATAATTCATGGAAATAAATTCCAAACAAAATACAATATTATTCAAAATAAATATTCTTAACTCGGGAAAACAATCCTGACCCGGGTCGTTTAAAAGTACCTGAAACGCAGGGCATTACACCAAGGGCGCAGGTACTCAGTACTAGCGGCGTAGGGGCACGACATCAGTGGCACAGAAGGCAGGATTGGGGCGCGCATGAGGCAAAGCCTCAGCTGGTGGCTAGTGCACGCCATGGGTGCTGGTGCGCCTGGCTTGCGTGCGCGGCTCAGGCTGGTGGCCGAGGGGATCGGATCACTACATTGGTGGCTGGTGGCTTGAATCCCTTTTCTTCCTTATGTATAGATTCTTAAAATACATATTTCAAAAATAAAATTTACAAAATTTCTATGCTCTTTGTGGCTTACACAAATCTAGAAAATCAAATTCCTAACTACATAACATCATATAATTAACGATCCATCATTAAACCATACATTCAAAAAACGTATCCATCCATTCAATATACATATCAACATACATATAACAAATGTAATAAACTCACACAACATTTAATATATATATATACATGTAGACTGCTCTAGTACCAATTGTTTGAATTAAAAGTGTAAATCAGAGTTACGCACCGGAATAAATTCTTGTAAAAATTTATTAATATCAATCAGGATCATTAATATATAGATATATTAAATCACATACAAAGAGATTAGAGATTACCTCTTGAAGCCTATCAAGAATCTACAAATCTTTTTGTATAAATCAACGATCTTCCAATCCATATTCTGAAAGCTCACACCTTGTTCTTCCAGACCAATCCTCAAACACACAAGGACGTGTGTAGGCATGTAGGATTCAAAAGGTTGATTTAGAACTCTCTAGATGTACTCAACAAATGAGATTTAGAAAAGTTTGATTAAGAGAAGATGAATTGAATAGTTTTTCAGGTTTAGAAAAAACTATCGCTTTCTTTTTTTGAGAGAGAGTATGTCAGTCTAAACTTTTTTATTGCTTAAAACAACTTATTCCTGAAAGTATCACTCTTTCAATTTTATAAAGATAATTAACTAAATTAATTAATCTTTATATTATTAAAATAAAGTTGATCAGTTATAACACATTTAATTATTTAATTTAAATCATATTTAAAAAGAATAATTAAATAACTGATTAAACAAATAATATTGAAATTCAAAATTCAAATCCCACGGATACAAATATCCATGTGTGTGGTGCCACACTCACTTTGCAGTGCTTGTGTCGTACCACACTATTAGGGCTTTCCTTAATTTTCTCATTGGTTTGTTTAATAAATATTTAAGACAATATATTTATCCCAAAATAAATATCAATTAATTCAAAATAAATTTTATCTTAAAATATCAGTTTAAATAAATAAATATCTTATTATAAATAAGATCATTATTATTCTCTCTCTTTATATTAACACAAACATGATTAATATTTATTTTAACATATAGTTTTTCAAAATAAAAACTTTAAGTTAAATAATTAATTGATTCATAATTAATCAATTGCCCATAATTATCACATAATTATTTCTTTGCCCTGAAAAATTAATTCATTCGCAATTAAAGCATTCTCTCTATAATTCTATCTTTTAACATCCTTATCTTTGACAGTGTAGGACAGAGGTGATCTGGGGACCATGGACCTATAATACGAAGCTCCAATAAACCAGATTATTAATTAAACTCTTTAATCTAATAATCTTATTTATTAATTCCATGATTACTCCACTATAAATATAGAATTGCACTCTAAGTATTTATAGAATTATATTTACAATGATTTCTAATGTAGTCCATTGATATAATCAATAAATGCAATTCTGTCCTCCATATATTGGTTCGTTAATTAGAGCTGGTCAAGATTACCGTTTTACCTTTCTAATTACCTCTTGATCCTTAAGTATCATTAATTCACCAGCGAATAATTAATCTATAATCAAATTATAAATTTGAGCTCAATAACTATTCAGTTCCAGAATTTACCCATTAAGGGAACTAATATTCGATTTGTTAGGTGTTGACCGCGTTTTTGGCCAACGACGTGAGAACGTCAAAAACGATAAAACCTTCAAGAGAATTTAAACGACACAGACGGTTTTTGAACAGAAAGTAAATAACACAGCAATTTTTATAGTGGTTCAGCCCCAATGTGTTGGTAATAGCCTAATCCACTTAGAGTTGTGATTATAGATCCGTACTAAAGATCAGATGAACTGAGCCAACTGAGTTTCTTCAATACAGATTACAAGAATACAAGAATTTTTCTAGATACAAGCACTTTCTCTCTCTAGAAAACTTAGACCCAAAATTTCCCAAAAAGTCTCCAAAAAAGAAGCCCCCTTCTGATCTCATAAGCCATGTATTTATAGGCTTAGGATCATACATCTGATATCCCCTAGAATCGGGATATTTTATTATTCGTATTATATTTAAATTACAAGAAATATTCAAAATACAGCAGAATCCCCAATTTGAGCGAAGAATGAGAGATTCCCGCGCATGCCCAGACCGATTCTTGCTGAAGCCGTTTCTGGGAATTTGACGCAGTCTGGTCTATTTGGTTGATGAATATCATCTTCTGGTCGAAACATGCATGTTGGATACATACAAGTGCTGGTCGGACACATGCATGCCATTTCTCTATCTGGACAACCATGCACTTGCTGGACATATGCATAAGGACCAGACCCTTGTCTCTCCTCGGACCAAAGTCCGACCACATCTTGGACTACTCCTCGGACCAAGGTCCGACCACACCTTGGACCTCTCCTCGGACCAAAGTCCAACCATGCCCTTGGGCTCTCCTCGGACCAAGATCCGACCACCACCCTTGGGCTCTCCTCGGACCAAGGTCCGACCACCACCCTTGGGCTCTCCTCGGACCAAGGTCCGACCATGCCCTTGGGCTCTCCTCGGACCAAGATCCGACCACCACCCTTGGGCTCTCCTCGGACCAAGGTCCGACCACCACCCTTGGGCTCTCCTCGGACCAAGGTTCGACCGTGCCTTTGGAGTGCTCCTCGGACCAAATTCCGACTGGACATACCCTAGCCCAAGTACTCTCCTCGGGTGCACTTGGCTTGGACATGAGACCTTTCAAGCAGTCCAAACTCTTCATCAGTCTACCGGGTCACTTTATCACAACTCTCAGGAGTCAATGTATTTATTGACTATTTAATGTGTCTCTTACGGAGCATGTACTGCCACTTGTCACCTCTATTGCCACATCATCGATCTCCATTTTTTGGGGATAACATTAGGAAAGCATGGATTCCATTATTGTAAATCATGCTCCCAATCATTCATGGTATTGAATCTCCAAAACAAAAGTTATTGGCCTCATTATACTAAGAAACCTTAATGAGTGAATCAAAAGATCCAATAAACACAAATAGGAGTT
Organism: Humulus lupulus; assembly: GCF_963169125.1. Classification (NCBI taxonomy): domain Eukaryota; kingdom Viridiplantae; phylum Streptophyta; class Magnoliopsida; order Rosales; family Cannabaceae; genus Humulus; species Humulus lupulus. The sequence continues at coordinate 88,035,773 of NC_084796.1, read as the reverse complement.
CATGAATACTCATGATTTAGACTAATCTACAAATGATCATCTATTATGATAAGAATTAAATCTTAATGTCAAACGGAAAATTTATAAAGATAATTAATTTTCATCGGTCCTGTCATATATAATCTCTATTATATACAACATCTTTACTAAGATGTCTATCCACATCAACAATATGAATTTAGATCACTTGCATCTCGTATGCTTATTAAACCGCACTAGCAACCATTCATTAAAGATTTCTTACTTTAATATGTTACTGACTATTTTATTCATTATATATGATCTTAATTCTCTTGTACTAATACAAGATCATATTCTCATGAATGAATAATGAATTTTCTTGATATTATTGTATAATTAACTCAAACAACAATTATAACATTTAAATATAATAAAATTGTACTTTTATTTAAATCAATAAAATGTATTTACATGTTTTTAGGGCATTAATCCTAAAAATATTTGGGGTAGGCAAAATCATGGTGTACGACCAATTGGTCAACGCACTTATGTAAGACATTCAGGTCCGATTCTTCTAGATGTCGGCTCACAAGTTTCCTCGGATTGAATCGGACTACTCTAAAACTGGCAGCAGCCTAGTTTATTTCTATACCTTGATTACATTGGCCAGAGGTGCTAGATGCTACCCTCAATTTGGCACGACCTTGGTCGGAATCTTGCCCATCTTCAGTGATCTTTCTTTTACGCACCAATGGTGTGACCTCCTTTTCTTCCTCGACCTCTATAAGGATTTCCTCAATGAATGGAGGAAGCTTATTGGGAGGACCTCGAGACTTGATGTCCAGTGTCTGATCCTCTCTGATAAGCTTGCAGGCCACCATGGAGGCATCATTCACCACCACCCTTAACTTCTTTTCCTTAGCAGGAGCATTGGCCAAAGTTTGGTATTGACCCCCAAGGGTCTGAGACCGCTCTGTTATCTTGTAATTAGTTGGACAAGATAACAACTTGATCAGAGTAAGTAAAACTTACCAACAACGAAAATAACTCAATTAGATGAAGATTTTAAGAGCAGAGATACTTACAAGGTCGGTTGAAATGACAATAGTCATAGTTTCAGAATCCATTTGACATAAAGAATTGGTCTTTAAAGTCATTCGGATGGCTGGGGAGGTCGATAAGGCTGGCAGACTTGGGAAACCAGGTGAGGTAGTAGAAACCATCACCTCAGGTTTTAGTGTCTGGATTGGCCTTCAGATAGAAAAAAAAATATAAAATGTCCACTAGGTTGGGGACCTCCCACTAGTTCTTCAGGAATAAATACTTTAACCACGCAAGGAAGCAATAGGAATTTGGCAGGGGCTGGAAAGGGGCGAGCTTCACGTAATTCAAGAAGTCCACGAAATACTGATCCAGTGGGAGTAAGACACCTACCTTCAGATGTTCATCGCTCCAGGCCCCGAAGTTTTCCTCCAACGGAATGCAGCTTCATTCACCTTCCAACGGAGGTCGAGCATAAAAGTTGGGATTCATCTCGATCTCGTGAATTAGCATAATTTTATTCACTTTGGTTTGAGAATTAATTCAAGACACAATCATCTCGGCTCCAAGGAAACTATCAGGTCCTACCTCAACCTCCTTCTCCACCACTGGACCAAAGTGGGGAATGGGGGTCTCGGGGTGACGTGTTTATCCTTGCCTCGAGAAGAGGAGCCTGTCACAGTTTTTTTCTTTTGAGGGGACATGACGAATATTTTAGTTCCTGTGATTACAAAATGACCCATTAGAGGCGACCTAATTCTAATAACAGAAGAAATGGCAACCGAAAATTCTAAGGATTTACTACTCGACCTAAGGCATCTATGAGTTAAGTGTAGGCTTAATACCCCGACGTGTGTTCCCACGCGTGGCTCTAGTTCACGTGCCTGAATCTCGGGGAGGTGTTGAAATTTTGGGATTCGTGTGTCAAACACAGTGGTTTCAAAAAGCAGTGTAATGAAAAACCACTCCAATACCGTAAACCTTAAGCTACCCAAAACTGAACTAAAACCCTTGAGTCTTCAAACCCAGAAATTCAAACATTCATCCTTTAAACCGAGATTAGAGCCTATTTTTTGTGCATTATTTCTAATCGTTTCTAGTTCTATTGTTTTTCCTAATAAGAACCTAAACTAAGCTCACACAGAACCAAAGTATGGAAAAAGCGCTGAAAATTTTCATAAGAACTTATTGAAAAATGAGAAAATGAAAATTAAACCAGAGGTTAGCATACTTACAGATTGATTTTTTGATCGACAAGTGAAGGAAGAACAGAAAATGCCTGAGAAATCCAAGTGTTAGGGTTTGAGAATTTCTGGGAAGCAAAGGATTTCAGAGAGTTTGAGTATTTTTAGAAGAAAATAGATAAAAGGAAAATTTTGAATGCAAGGGTGCCTAAGCACAGATTTGCCCTTCTATTTATACGTAAACTTTGGGGACAAATTTGAGCTGCATGATTAAAGGAAGAAGAGATCCGAGGGTCAGAGTTAAATGAACCAAATGACAAAAAAAGGTTGACAAGACAACTAACACGGTACTCAAAACCCGAACAGGAACCTATAACAAGCAAACACGTGTCCCATACTCGAGTGAGTGGGTGGGCATGTTTTCTCATAAGAGAAGCCGAAAAGCCCCTACTGTGTGTTAGAAGTGACGTCATGCACGAGCGGAGCTTGGAGGGCAAAGTTGTACCCTAAAAATACGAGCTCAATTAACTAGCTTGGGGTTCAACTAGCGCAAAATGAATAAAGGAATTCGGATATCTTTCCTTAACTCCGGACCAAACAGCTCGACGTTGTGTCACTAAGTACAGAACAGCCCAGGATCTTCAAGACCGTTAGAGATGCAAATTACAAATATCGAGGTACCCAGCATCCAGATCTCCTACATCAAGCTCGAGTATCATCTAAGTCAAGCCATCCTTGTAACGACCCAAAATTACTATTAAGGTTTAAGGGCCTTGATTGGTGTGCCGGGAGGGCATAATTGGTATTTATGTGAATAAATTATTAAATGCATTATTTATGTGATATGCATGATCCTATGGTTATATGGATATCTGAAATACATGCTTATGAGTATTAAATATGCATGTGGGCCCTGTTTAGCTTGTAAGGGCATATTTGTAGTTTTGGCCCGCTGAGGGCATAAATGTAATTATATGTGATAAACTGTTGAGACCACATTATTATGTGGATATATTTGCAGCATATGGCTTGAGACGGTCCTAGTGAGCGGATTGGCGAAATAGTCACTGCAAGGATTTATACTCGGCTCGGGGAAGCCTGCAGGTATTCTTTGGAATTTAGAGAACATGTTGGAAGTTATTAGACATTTGGGTAAATGATTGGTGATTTATGGGATGACGGGATTTAAGTAATAAATATTAGGCACACTTGAGGAATTAGTGGGAATTGAGGAAAAATGACAATTTTACCCATAGATTGAGTTAAGGGTTATAAAATTAAGGTAAGATTTTAGAGCATCATCTTTAAAGTTTTGGTTGAATTTGGATGGAAGTATAAGTGTAGATTGGTTCTGTTTTGATTGAGGAATTGAGTAGAAAATTCAGTGGTAATTACTATGATTATTATGGTTGAATTGAAGGGCTAGTTCCTGTTTAATTGCTAGGAATTATAGGATGAAAATATGTTATTATGGGTCCAAGTTATTTAGTTGGTTTAGTGTGGATTTAGGGAGGTTGGTTAAGGAAATTCTGGTCTTAGCTTTGGAGTTCTTGGCTGGGAGAAAGAGGAGAAAACCCAGAATATTCTGGGTCAAAGGGGGCGTCGCGACGCGTGTGGCTCTTCTAGCCTGGGTGCTCTCTGATTCGGGGGCGCGCCGCGACTTTCTTGGCCAACTCGCGACCCGCCTCCCCTTTGGCATGGGAGCTTGCTCTCTGACTTGGGGTAAGTTGCGACTTGCTGAGCCAAGTCGCGACCCACCTGGGAGGTTTGGTCTTGGAAGAATTCTAAGTTTTGTTAGGGCTCGAGGGTTTGATCCTAGGTGCTCAGGAAAATTTCTACTACCCAGTTTAGTAGAAATTGAGGTCCCGGAGGCTAGTTTTGTTCCCTAGGTATTTTGTTTCTAATTGGAAGTTGATAGATATCTGTGGCCCTTGTGACTAGGTTTATCATCGAGGCTCAAGGCTAAGGACCGTGCTCGGAACCAGTTCATCTCCTCCACTCGGAATTAAAGGTAAGAAAATTGCACCAGGTTATGTGGTTATATTGGGACTAAGAGTTCCCTATACTTGTATATGATGTCATATGATGGTATTATGCCATGGGGACATGAAATAAACGGCCTAAGAGTGTCAGAATTAATATTTTCACACAAGACGCGGCTCGACCACTGGTAGCTAAGGTTAATTATATAATCACTGAGCTCAACCTAAGCGAGCCGGAGTCAGTGGGATAAACAGAGGGTCCGGCCTAAGGTCGTCGACCCTGGATCTTTTATGATATGTTTATTGTTTTCAATCTGATAATTATGGCATGTTTATTATCTGGATGATTGATTATTTGTTTGTAGATTGATATCATTGATTATGTGTACAATGTGGTCTGCTGAGTATCTAATTGATGATTTGTAAATTATTTGGTTATTGGTTATTGATTATGCTCTGTGATATGGTTTTCTTGCTGGGCCTCGACTCACGGGTGCTTCGTGGTGCAGGTAAAGGCAAAGGTTTGATGGATCAATCATGAGTTGGAGAGCTCTGGGGGCAAGGTGTACATAGTCAGCTACTCGGCCGCCACGGTCGAGGGAGTGTACAGGGACGGAAAGCCAAAATGTGTATTTTTCCATTAGAGTGGCCTTAATTGTTTATAACTTTTGGAAATTTTGTAAATATGTTCTTTAAACCCTGTTTTTGGGATCCCATGTATTAAACGTTTATTTTAAATAAAATTATATGCTTCTGACCAAAATCTTTTAAACCTAACTTGTGTATGACTTTAGGATCACATTTTCATTTAATTGACTTATTTAGCAAGTCCTGCACTATTTTAAACACACAGTGTAACCGTCTTGGTTATCTAGGGTGTTACAACTTGGTATCAGAGCGGTCTAGGTTTAAGGGTTCCTGAATACTGGCTGGACATGTACACTTGCCGCTAAAGACAAGCTCGTCTCAGGGTTTTGTAATTGAATAACCGAGATTATATGTTTAAGTGCTTGAATGAAAATATGAATGTAGTAAGTGGTATGATTAATAGGGAGCATGAGATACTGATAGGGCCTGGCCCTTGACTGCTGTGTGGTGATATTGAGGCGTGTTTATTAGCATTGCTATTGCATGTGGATGAATATGTGGACAATGATTTTTATATTGATTGCATCTGGTGAATTGTTTAAATTGAACGAATATATGCTTTATCTGCTTGTTGGGTGAAGGAAGCATGGTAAGTATGAATGTACTTGGTAGCAATGAAACTTGATAACTAAATGCATAGTATTGTAGATTGGTGTTTATTATGTTTCATGTGTGTAGGATTATTGTGGTTGTTTGGACCTGGCCGTGGGATGGTTCTGGGTATGAACATCAGGGCTGAGGGGTTTGGTCAGTGACGGCGGATGAATTCATATTGTTTGTGCTCAGAATGGGTTGGTGGACCTGGTATTGTTATAGTGAGGATTGCAGATGATAGTTGGGGTTGGAATCCTCCATCTGCCCCTGAAGGTCACAGCAGACGTTCATGGTATGTGGGTAAAGTTGTGAGGTATGATAGAGAAGATTAGAAGGGTGAAATAGTAGGTTTGCTGGGGAAAGAGCTACCTTGTGTATGTTGACAGTAGAGGCACCAGTGTTGATTTAACTTGAAGATATAGATAGATAAAAGTACTATATGGAAGGCCTAGGAGGCATTATCCTCTGGTTTTGAGGAAGGTTTGGGTTTGCTCGAGAATTGATTAGTGAATGGACATAGTTAAGCCTACTTTAATAATACGAAGGTGATTGGTCGTGACAGAGTGGTTGTGCTAAGTAGTTGTGGCGGAAGGATGCCCGAAGATGGTGAGAAGTGATAATCCGACCCCAAAATGTTGTCATAATGGGCTGAGAGGAATTCGGGCGGTGATTTAATAAAGAGGTTATGAAGACATAGTCTGAGTTGTGGAGAATAATGAGTTTATGAACTTGGTTTAGAATGGTAAGACAATGACGGAGTATGTCAACAAGTTTCGAGAGTTAGTTAATCTACTTTGGAAGTTGATACAAGCAGATGTAGTTGGAAATGATGACTCATTCAAGAATTAAACTCTGGGATGGCCCAGAGCATCAGGGCCCTCCAGTGCATAAGATGTTTATTTGTGCTTGGGCAACAGGGAAGACCATGTTATTTAAGGTATAAAGAGTGAGATATGGGGCATGAATGTCGTAGGGCAAGAGATGCAGATGGAAGTATTTCCATTAGTGGAAATTAGTAAGGTCAAATTCTCAGTAATCAGAATAGAAGGATCCCTGACAATTCTATAGCTACTAGTTTGGCAGGAAGGGATCTAGTTTACAGGTTAGCTGTCCAGACGGTGATGAGACCTAGTGAAGTTATTTTATATGCACCGAAAGTAGGAGACACCATCTAGAAAGACGTCAGGTAAGGGTACGTTTTCTACATGGAATGGTTTAGTATGTTAGGTTGAACTAGGGATTGTTCAGGATTAGAGAATGGAAAATTGGAATGCCTTGTTACATTCGAAGCCCGAGGCTAGCTCCTCAGAGGTGAACAGTTGACATGATGGTTCACATTTTGGTTTTATAATGAGTTGAAAGAGGTCAGTGTTGCACATCCCACAAAAGAGGTTCATGTATGAAGTTTATGTCTCAAGGATATTGTACGAGGGGGCTGGAGATAATGGTTCTTGTTGAGAATGAATTAGAAATTTCTAAAGAAGAATTGAAACACAAGTAGTAAAGAGGGTTCGTAGTGAAGGAAATTGAGCTTGTCTTATGAGCGCCTTGTTATGGGCCTGCGTGAGAGCTAATTTGTTAGATAAGAGACAACCATGGATAGTAAGGGACATCACATGAAGTATGTTAGTTGGACTAAATGGAAACTGAGTTGGTCAGTAGGGATTCAGATGGGTATGTAAGGAATTGTTGGATACACTTCAGAATTGGACTATGGACAGACTCGGTATCTGGGACACTATGAAGAATGGTATTAGTTGGCAGACAGGATTACTGGTTCAGTTGAAGAAGTTTTTGATTTAGTGATGGATTAGTCGAAGCATTGTATCGTGGGATTTGTTGTCATCGCCCGTTAAGGATAAAGAGTTCAAATGCCCGGTTACAAGACAGGACAATGTCTTCAGGAATTGATCTTCGATCTGGTTATTACCAGCTGAGGATCAAGGAAAAAGACATTTCAAGAGTTATAACTTGTACCTAGTGGGGTGTGATGGATTATTAGTAAAGGTTCTTAACTAACTTAGGCTTCAACAACACATGTAAGTTAAACAAGCAGAGAGTACAGGAACAATTTGGATGAGGCACCTTCAGGCTCATTAGAGATGTGTTGATCTACTTCACAGTTAGAAGCAGAATATGGATGACTACTACACTGATGATACTAAGACTGAAGCAGCAAGGTCACAGGTAAGGTTCCAGAAGGTATTAGCTTCGCTTCTTCATGTGTATTCAAGGTCATGTTACAAGAAGAGAAGGGGTCAGGTATGAAGAGGTTTAATCTGAAGCTATAGAGAAATTACTAAAGAACGTCTGAAGGATATGAAGCACAAAGAGACCGATGAACATGTCATTTACTACCTGAAGTATCTTTGAAGACAGCTACACCAGAGATTGGAAGGATATAACGCTAGGCTGAATGGATAATTTTGTGTCAATTTTTCAGAAAACAGAATAAGGATTAGTTAGCACCCTGTAGTATAGGAATTCGTGTGTAATGGATGGATACAGGAGAATAAATTGAAGGACCTTGTCTTTGTTTAAGATATGAGACTGTAAGTGGTGCATCAAAGGCTGAGACGCGCCCAGTTATAGACTGATGAGATGGTGGTTTGTGCCTCGCGGAAGGTGAAAGAATGGGAACGTGGCTGGCATACATGGAACATTAAGTTAACGATGAATGCATAACGTAAGGGATTTGTGCATTTGGTAATTTGTAAGGAAGATAACCCTGAGACCAAGATTTAGTGAGACTTATTGGGTGATTCAAGTTAGAAACCCTTGACTACACAAGGGGAAAAGTAATTTGGGAGCTGACCTTTTACTTGGGAAGATTTGTGTCATTGGATAGGACGCCACGGATTACAGTATGGTCAGACGAGGTAACAATCAGGATTGATATTGCATCAGTGATTGATTAGGGACAGATATATATTTCTTTGGACAATGAAATTCAGAAAAAGAATCTTGTGGAAATGGTTAAGAAATCTACCATCATAATATGAGTTAAGATATGAAGATCGGGTGAGAGATCCGATGGAATTTGATGTGGAGATGAAAGTCTTAAATGAACATCGTACTATCTCCTAAGGCGTATGGTGACCAGGAAGATTAAATGGATGATAAGGTTTACAATCTGCGTATTGAAAGGTAAAGTGGTATAGTGGTGGATTGTAAGAGTAAACCACATTAGACCATAAGTGAGATGATTGGACATGGAGAGTTGCAACTCAGCAGACTGAGTTGACACATTTTGGTTCGTGTGCACAGGTATCGTGGCATGATAATTGATAGTGTCGGGTTGAGAGCCTTTAATTTTCCAGGTTCTTGAAAGAAATTAGAGAACGAAGGAAATAAGATTGGAACCTAGAATTGGTGGTTATCTGCACATAGAATGACAATTTGAAGAATTAATGGTGGTTCTAAGGAATCAAGCATTGAATGTGCAAATGATTGGGATATTAAGGAAAGTATAGTCCCTTGATAAAATAGTCACAGTGATGAATGCTGGATTACAGCTAAGGTGACACGGTATGAGACATGGTAAGACAGAAAGCCAGAGGAACTGGTTCTAGGTGAAGGAATGGAAGGCAGTGGGTATTATGGTTTAGTATTGGTTCGGGGAAAAACCAATGAAGTTGTTAGTGTTATCCAGATTTCTGGATAGCATTTAGATGGATATCCTTGGGGAAGCAGAATTATCAATGTCTTTCACGGTAGGTGACCAGAGCTCGCGGATGGACAGAAAGGCTTCGCCTCTCCCGTTTAGTGTCCGGAGTACTCTTTCAAGCAAACGCGACACGGAAGCTCGTCAACTTTCCCGGACTCCCGAAGGGATATCCTTCGGGGAAGCTCCTTCCAGGAGAAGCTCTTCAAGTGGTCTTCGCGGAAACAGTTCCGTGCCTCGCACGGAACAAGACCAGGCGGTCGAGTCATGGAGGAGGCATAGTTGGAATGATATCCGCCTGACACAGAATCCCGCCTGACACGCCCGACAGTTCAAAGCCGCACACATCCCAGCACGCCTAAAAGTACTATTTCGCCTACTGTTCCGCTGACAACTTGGAAAAGACGGCTGCCTTTGTGCATTCCCCATACTTTCACATAAATATACCCACATAGAGCCTGGTAGCCAGGTGACTACGGTAATTGTATCCCCTATTTATGGCTGGTGTAATTAAGACTCATGTGAGTAGAGAAAAACCCTAATCCAAAACCCTAGCTATAAAGACCCCCTCATTTTACAATAGGGGGGACGGCCAACAAATCACATAGCAAGAACTCTACTGAAATCTCTCTAGCTTCATCTTCTCCAAGAGAACCCGAGAGAAACACTGTGAGGTTGTGAGTTTCTTGTACACCAGCTGTTTGACTGTTATTCTCTACAAGTATAATAACATCGACTCGTGGACTAGGGCTCGTTAACGCCTGAACCACGTAAAAACACTGTTTGTTTATTTACATTTATGCATTTCTATAGTTCTTGTCTTTTTACTATTCCGTTCGTATTCGTTTCCGAAAAACTCGGTAAACATTTTGGTGCTTTCATTGAGAGCTGTAGGAAGTTGTTAGTCAGCTATTTTTCTGTGTACTGAAAAGATGGTGACTACGAGAAAATCTGCGATTGACAAAAGTGCAAGGGTCAACCCCGATACTATGATGGAAGATGTGGTACAAAACGAACCCTTGGACCACCACGGTGAAGACCCGACATCCCGCCAGGATCGGGTCAGCACTGAAGATACGACATACCTAGAAAGCGAGGAAGAGTATGTCCGAGACGGTTACTACAAAGACGGCTACTACTACGAGAAGGATCCAGAACTGGTCCAAGTAGCCGAAGAACTGGTGGTCACTAAGGCCAAGCTTGCTAAGCAGGAGCGCGTCTCCGAAAAAATGCAGCGCATGATGGAGCGCCTCCAGAGCAAGTTCGGAGACCTAGGCGACTCGGACGAGGATGTCTTTGTTCCAGGTGGTGCTGATGCCACCATGCCGGATCCAGCCGCCGCTGGACCATCCAAAACCGCCCCTAACAAGGGCAAAGAAAAGGTTGGGGAGCCTGCACGCACTAACGCCCCTGCACCTCCTAAAGGCGTGGATCACCAGGCCGACTGCCCCCCCCCCCCCCCCCCGCGCGCAGAAGGTCTCTGGCGCTTCTAAGCCCAGACGTCCTTCAGCCCCAAGGGGGCACTCTGTGCCTAAAGGGCCCGGTGCTAAGGCACCCAGGCCTAGGGGAAAGAACAACCGCCCCAGTGATTCCGTCAACCAGGACGGTCGGGCTGCGGAAACGCACTCCGAAGATAGCTGGTCCACGGTGGATCTAAGAAGAAGGTTGGAGGCCAAGTATGAAAAGGCCAAAGGAGAAAAGGCCCGGCCTCGCGGAGATGACCTGCGCAATCATCTTAATGACAAGGTCCGGGGACGTGACCTCCCGGAGAGTGATACAAAGAGGCTCGAGGAACAGATCGCTGCCTTGACCAAGCTGGTCCGGAAGCAAAGTGGGGCCCTGTCAGACTCCGAGGAGGAGGACCCGGAACCATGTATTCGGAGGATCGCGGAAACGTCCCTCCCGGATAACTTCAAAATGCCCCACATAGAATTATATGAGGGGAGGACAGACCCGCGCACCCATCTAGCTAAATACAACAAAATGATGCAAGTGGCGCGCGTCAGTGAAGATGCCAAATGCATGTGCTTCTCACTCACCCTTACCAAGTCTGCGGAGGACTGGTGGAAAAGATTAGCTCCCGGATCCATCCACAGTTGGAAGGAGCTACAGTCCGCGTTCAGAAGGCAGTTCATTGCTGCCCGAGACCACGACATGGAAGTTGGTTCCTTAACCAACATCAAGCAGCTACCCAATGAGAACCTCAAAGCTTTCATTCAGAGAATGATGGAAGCTGCTGCTAAGACCAAGGTCAGCGACGACATGAAGCTGATCGCCCTTCAATCGGGCCTTACTGTCGGCTCCCTGCTATGGGGGGAAATGCAAAGGAGACGGGCAGAAACGCTGTCCGAATTCATGTCAAGAGCTCAGGGAATCATCAACCTTGAGGATGCCTACCAGCAGGCCTTTGGAGTTCCCCCAGCTCCGACGCCTTCCGTGACTGCGCCGAGCTTTGCTTCGCAAGCTCCCGCGCCAGCCCTCACGCTTCCAGGAGCCCAGTTCGCTCCAAGCGTGTATGGGCCTTCTGCGTCTGCTCCGACGCTGAGTCAAACCCATTTCTCTGGGTACGGAGCTGTACAGACAGGATGTAGTATCGCTCCCGGACCGTCGCAACCGCGAGCAGAAGACCCAGAACGAAATCTGAGCCAATCGCGGAATAAACGAGGCGGAAGAAACCCCAACCGGGGAGACCATTCAAAGAAACCACGGAAGGACTATGAGCCCAAGTTCACGGAGTACACCAGTTTAATAGATTCGCGAGAGAATGTCTATCGGGCGACCTGTAATATGGTCAACTACAAGAAGCCCCCGAAAGTGTCTCACGGAGGAAGGCGTCCGCGAGACTCCAATAAGAGGTGTGAGTTCCACGGAGACGTGGGGCACACCACAAACGAATGCCTTCAGCTGAAGGATGAGATCGAGTCCCTGGCAAGAGCGGAACACCTCGGTCAATGGGTGAGGATACCCATAATCTATCCCGGACAGGGAGTAGTTCACGGAGCTGCATATTCTCCGGGACATAGGGGGACCGCTAGCGCTCCTGGAGCCGGTCACCCCCAAGCTCCTGGGTCTCAGTTCCCAGCGCTCCCTGCTCCAACCCCTCCGGCACCCATTGCCTTATTGGCTCCGGGACCCGGAAACCCATATCCGACCGGCCTTGCTCCGCCACATGTTGACGGACACATAGCCACCATTTCCGGAGGACCGCACCTTGCCGGAAGCACCCGCAACTCCCAAAAAAGGTACTTGAGGGAGTTAGAACACACCGGAGAGATGTGCGCCTTGGTTCAGTCACCTGCTCAGCATCCCCGAATGATGGATCTTCCCATCACCTTCACGGAAGATGACGCCCGACATGTGCACTTCCCCCACAACGATCCCCTCGTCGTGGAAGCCCAGATTGCCAATAAGAAGGTATCACGGATCCTTGTCGATAATGGAAGCTCCGTAAATCTCCTCTTCAAAGCTGCCTTCCACGCTATCGGATTAACCGAGACAGACCTGACCCCATGCCTCATCTAGCTTCAGGGGTTCAATGGGGATGCACTCATGCCATTAGGCAAAATTCAACTTCCAGTCACCCTCAGAGGAGAAAGCGACGCTTGCGCCTTCAAGCACTGCACGTTTGTAGTGGTCGACTGCCCCACGGCGTATAATGCTATCCTAGGCCGACCGGTCCTAATTGATTGCGGGGCCATAACCTCGATACGCCACTTATGCCTGAATTTTCCATGCGACGACGGGCGTATTGGCACCCTCCGGGGAGACCAACGAAGTGCACGAAGCTGTTATAACGTCTCCGTCCGATCCGTCTACACGGTCCAGGAGGCGGTTGTTGCCGCTCCTTTAGCGGGAGATTTACCAGAAACTGGGGGTGCCCAAGGGGCGTACGTTGATGAACTCGACCCTAGAGTGGGGGTCGAGAGAGCGATAGAGCTAATGGAGGAAGTCGAAGAGGTGATCCTCAACCCGGGAGATCCCACCAAAGTCATTCAGGTAGGGAAAAACCTTCCATCGACCATTCGAGAAAAGATCGTGGCCACTGTGAAGAATAATCAGGATATCCTGGCATGGTCCCACGCTGATATGACGGGGATTAATCCTAATGTTGCGTGCCACGCACTCAACATAGACCCATCTGCAACTCCAGTTCGCCAAAAGAGGAGGCCGTTAGACCCAGTGAGGGCCGAAGCAGTCAAAGCTGAAGTGGACAAGTTGATGTCCATAGGCTTTCTCCAGGAGTCACACTATCCCGTGTGGTTGGCCAACCCGGTTCTGGTCCCGAAACCCAATGGGTCCTGGAGAATGTGCATCGACTTCACAAACCTAAACAAAGCCAGCCCGAAAGATTGTTTCCCTCTTCCGCGAATCGATCAGATGGTAGACGCTACTTCCGGGTATGAACTCTTGTCCTTCATGGATGCGTACTCCGGATACAACCAGATCAAGATGCATGTCGCGGACCAGGAACACACCAGCTTCCTCACGGACAAGGGTGTCTACTGTTACGTGGTCATGCCTTTCGGTTTGAAGAATGCTGGGGCGACGTACCAGCGTCTGGTAAACAGGATGTTCAAGGACCAGCTGGGGAGGAATATGGAGGTGTACGTAGACGACATGTTGGTAAAGTCCAAGACCTCCTGGGACCACAGTGACGACCTTGAGGAAGCTTTCACTGTGATCCGAAAGTATGGAATGAAACTGAATCCGAAGAAATGTACTTTCGGGGTCTCGTCTGGGAAGTTCCTCGGTTTCATTGTCAGCTCCCGCAGAGTGGAAGCCAACCCTGAGAAAATTAAGGCGTTCATAGATATGCCTTCCCCCCGGAAGCATAAGGATGTCCAAAGCGTTACCGGAAGGATAGCTGTGCTCAGCCGCTTCGTATCTAAGGCCACTGACAAATGTGTCCCCTTCTTCAATGTGTTGCGAGGAAACAAGAGGTTCGAGTGGACCCCCGAATGCGAAGCAGCCTTCCAACACCTCAAGGAACATTTAACCCGAGCTCCCATTCTGTCCAAACCTGTCGAAGGAGAGGCGTTGTTCTTATACTTAGCTGTGACAGAGCACGCAGTGAGTGCCGCTCTCGTCCGGGAAGATGGCCGTATCCAGCTCCCTGTGTATTACATAAGCAAGAGGTTACTGGACGCCGAGTCCAGATATTCAATGATCGAAAAACTCTCCCTCTGCTTGCTAATTGCTTCGCGGAAGCTAAGGCCCTATTTCCAGGCGCACACCATCAAAGTACTCACCAACCACCCTCTCCGACAAGTCTTGCAGAAGCCCGAGTCTTCTGGCAGATTGCTTAAATGGGCCATGGAACTGAGCCAATTTGACATCCACTACCAGCCACGTGTTTCCATAAAAGGACAAGCTCTCGCGGACTTTATTGTGGAATGCTCAGGAATGAATGACCTCCCGGAAGATCCTGTCCCGGAACTTCCCACCTGGAAGGTCTATGTAGACGGAGCCTCAAATGAAAAAGGAGCTGGAGCAGGGGTCATCCTAATATCTCCCCAAGGACATCAGCTCCAGAGCGCCATCTGTTTCGCATTCCCAGCGTCCAACAACGAGGCAGAACACGAAGCCATGTTGGCCGGATTGCAACTGGCCAGAGAAGTCGGAGCCCAAAAAATCGAGGTATACAGCGACTCCCTACTTGTGGTAAACCAAATATCCGGGGAATACCAGACGAAAGGCGAAAAAATGGCTGCCTACGTGTCTCTCTCCCGCGGCCTCCTGCAGCATTTCAAAGGCTACCACATCCGCCAGGTCCCCCAGGACCAGAACTCACTCGCGGACACGCTGGCCAAGCTTGCAACAGACCCGGAGATTGAACAATATGGCCTAGTGCCCATCGGGCACTTAGAAGCACCTAGTACCGAGACACAAAGGGTAAATGCCATCATCGACCATTCCCATTCCTGGATAGGACCCATCCTCAGATTTCTCACCACCGGAGAGCTCCCCATTGATAAGGCTGACGCAAGAAAGCTCCAGTATCAAGCTCCCCGATACGTGGTTATGGATGGAAAACTTTACCGCAGGGGGTTGTCCATACCCTTCCTTAGGTGTGTTGCCAGAACCGAAATCAGCGCCATCATCCATGAGGTTCACGGAGGGTTCTGTGGCGACCATACCTCCGGGCTGAGCCTCTCCAAAAAGATCCTTCGACAAGGATACTTCTGGCCCACCATGAAGAAAGATTGTGTGGATTATGTCAGAAAATGTGAGCAGTGTCAGAGGTACGCCAAGGTTCCGCGAGCACCTTCTACAGAAATTACCTTAATAACCAGCCCCTGGCCGTTCGCCGTCTGGGGCATTGACCTAGTAGGTTCCCTTCCAACTGGAAGGGGCGGAGTGAAGTATGCCATAGTCGCGGTAGAATACTTCACCAAATGGGCTGAAGCTGAACCTATGAACACGGTCACGTCGAAGAAAGCACTGGACTTTGTCATCAAAAATATAGTGTGTCATTTTGGGCTTCCACGAAAGATTGTGTCCGATAACGGGAAGCAATTTGATAGTGAACATTTCACGAACTTCTGTGCTTCGCATGGAATTATCAAAAGCTTTTCCGCAGTCGCCAGACCTCAAGCTAATGGGCAAGTGGAAGCAGTAAACAAAATTTTAAAGACCACGTTGAAGAAAAAACTCCAAGCCTGCAAGGCTCACTGGCCGGAAGAACTTCCGCGAGTGCTTTGGGCCTATCGCACAACAGAGAGAACTTCGACGGGGCACACACCTTATTCCATGACCTTCGGTTGCGAGGCCGTCATCCTAGTAGAAACTATGATCCCCTCTCACAGGCAGGACACCTACGACCCTACCCGGAACCATGCCCTTCTCCAGGAGTCCCTGGACATGATCGAAGAGCTCCGAGAGCAGTCGCAGGTCCAACTAAAAATGTACCGAGGCAAGATAGCCCGACACTTCAACACAAGAGTCAAGAGCCGTACATTCGAAGTTGGGGATCTTGTCCTACGGAGAGTATTTCCTGCTACGCAGGATCCGGGAGTGGGAGTCCTCGAACCCAACTGGGAAGGCCCCTATGAAATACAAGAAAAAGTGGGCCATGGGACGTATCACTTAAAGAGACTCGACGGATCTAAAGTCCCGCGCGCCTGGAACGCGGAGCACCTCCGCCGTTACTATCAGTAGGCCCCGGACTATCTAGTCGAAAGTCCTTGGTGGACGTAGTAAAAGTGTAAAATGTGGAGATAAACCTCCCTGCTGTAAAACACATGCCTCACAGGCTAATTTAATGAAACACGGAGAGGTTCACTCCGCTTTTACTGCATTTTTTATCCCTGTGTTCAAGGCTGCGTTTCAACAAGTGACCACGCGGTCCGGAGATGTCCGGACCCCACGCTCACTTGGGGGGGTATACATGGCTAAGGCATAGCTATACGCCCCTTGAACAAAACGTACACAGAACACCACTCATGTGCTAGCATTTTTTTTAAATTGTTAAGCTTAGGTTAATTTGTTATTGCCATAAACATACTTGCATTACGTGTCATGTGCGCATTATGTGTTTTTGCCATAAACATACTTGCATTACGTGTCATGTGCGCATAATGTGTTCTTGTGAAAATTGCCATTGAAATGTCTGCCATTATGCATCATGAAAATTATCTCCTGTGTAGCCCAGCGATGAACAGGACTGGGGGTTGGGGCACATTCAGAGAGCTACGCCGAAACACCCCCAACTCCCTGACAAGTCCTTTGCAGAATACTCCGCGACCGCTGTAGAGCTTTGCTTCGCAAGCTCCAGCTCCGGGTCCCGTAAGGCGAAAGATGGCAAGATCCGCGACCGTTGTAAGCCTTGCTTCGCAGGCTTCAGCTCCGGATCTCACAAAATAATGCATGGCGAGCTCCTCGACCACTGCAAGTTTCAGCTCCAGGAGCAGACATGGTCGATCCCCCACTCACAGCAGGCCTTGCTTCGCAAAACCCCTGCTCCGGGATCGCACATGGTGGGCGTGGCAATTTCCCTGAACGCAACGAGCCTTGCCTCGCAAGGCTCCATGCCAGGTCCCTGAAGTCAGCCACCATGAGGTTCGCAATGACAGTTAGTTCTGCTTCACAAAGATCTAACCTTAAGTCTGGCGACGCTCACCAAGAGAACTCTCGTTCCGAGCCATGGAACGGCTCACCTTAGCAATCCCAGCGAACAGTATAACTACAAGTCCCGGGATTGGCTATTTGCCTCAGGAAAGCTAAAATACGGTGAAAGGAGTCTGGCCGTTGGAACCAGGAAACCTTCGTAACCTAGAAACTACGTGGGAAAAGACATCAGCCGTTAGAGCTTCAAGATGGAAATGCATAGGTTCTGGCCGTTGGAACCAAAACCTCATGCGCCCCCACAGCAGTTTCTACTGTATAAAAGTCTACCCTAAACGCAAAGTTAAATAAAGAACTCGGCAGAAAAGAAAGGAGAATGCTATAATTATTGTACAAGGAGCTTCGCCCCAAAGAAAAACACATATGAAAAATACTTAAAGATAAGGCCCCTTCAAGCATTGGGGGTGGTAGCAGTATCCGCGTCCAAGGCCTTGAGGTCAGCGGTTTCAACTGGGGCTGGCGGAGTCGGCTCATTGGAAGGCGGAACGTCATCGCGGGCAGGTTCAGAGGTCCCCACCTCGCCGGGATCTCCTGCCTCAGGGGCTCCAGCAGGTTCGTCAATGTTGTAAGTTTGGACGTACACCTCTGGGCCTTGATCCCACACTTGTAGCTTCTCCCTCATGGCGTCGGCATCCTCTCCCAGATAGCCTAGTACCTCCGGGTTCATTTTCCAGAGTTGGTGCATGAGGACCACGTGCGATATATTAATCGTCCTGTTCAGTACCACCTCGGCATCCTCCTTCTCCTTCAAGCGCTCCGCCTCGGAGGTTGCCAGCTTTGCCTCCGCGACAGCTAATTGAGCTTTCAGTTTTTCCACCTCGGTCTTGGATGCATCCCGCTCTCCCTTAAGAGAATCAATCTCCTTGCGCTGCGCCTTATTTTGGTTCAGCACGGATTGCTTCTCGGTCACATGCCCCCTGGCGGTGAATTGCAAGGCTCCGATCTCTTTATCCTTCTCGGCGAGCCCCAACTCCAGCATAGACACGAGATCCCTACTCCTCTTATGAAGTTGCTCCTCCTCGTGCAGCTTGTTCTGAAGAGTGGCATATTCCTCTTGCCGCTTAAGGAGGAGATCATTTTTCGATTGCAAGCGGGCTTCCAAGGTATCCTTCTCCACCCTGGCTTGGGATAGCTCTTCCCGGAGCTTGGAGTTTTCGGCCTTCAAGTCATCCGACCGCTGTTTGAACTCAGTCTCTGCGCTGGCCCGGTACTCTCGGTATTTGGCAAGATATTTCTTGTCCGCCTCTTCCTCAGCCGTGCGCTGGGCCTGGTCAATCTTCTCTGAAGCCTCCCCCCTTGTGCTCTCGACCTGTTGGGTCAGTTTCTGCTTCTCCGCCTCCAAGGCCTGGCAAGCCACCTGGCTCTCCTCCAGCTGAACCAGAACTGCACCCACCTCCCGGAACGAGCGTTCCGCGATCAGAGAGGCCTGCAAGGAAAGACAACAAAATGAGTTAAGCAGAACCAAATGTGCTAAGACAGATGATCCCAAAACATAACTGACGGCTTACCCCGGACAATTGTTGCTTCACGGCATGTGTCAGCAACAGCGGATCCTTACTGCTACTGATGGCCCAGTTCTCAGAATTGAGCTCGCACAAGCTCAGGGCCATGTCCTCCATCATCTCCGCTCCGAACGGCGCCAATTCACGTCCGAGCCTAGGCACCAGCCTCTTCTCCAAGGCTAGGCCATCCAAAACCGCTCCAGCCGGGTGAAGGGACCTCACCCCCTCGGCCAGCTCAGCTCTCTTCACAGAAGACAAGTTGTCTGTCCTTCCCTGAGTAACAGCCTTCTCAGCCTCCAACCGCCTCTTCAAAAAATTATCGGCCCGTCTTACACCCTCCAGGAGGGCAGCGGGGAAACGGGTTGGTTTCTGCGGGAAGTGGAACTTCAGGCCAGGCAGGGGAAGGTTTGTTTGCTGAGAAGAAGGAGACCCCGAAAGGGTGGAATCCCTTTGGGCTGGAGGAGGAGGCAGACGGGGTATTAATGACGGAAGGGAAGACACTACCGCCCCGGCATGTTGTTGTTGCTGGTGTTGCTGTTGTTTTTGCTGCTGCGGTGGCGGAGGTGACTGCCTTTGTTGTTGTTGTTGCTTTTGCTGCTGCGGCAGCGGAAGTAATTGCCTTTATTGTTGCTGCTGGTTTGGCTGTTGTTGTTACTGCCGCTGTGGCGTTGGTGATTGTCTCTGTTGTTCTTGTTGCTGCTGTTGTTGTAGTTGTGGTTGCTGTTGTTGTTGTTGTTGTTGTTGTTGTTGTTGCCTTCGACCGGGAGAAGAGTGTCTAAGGCGTTTCTTCTTGGCGCCCTCAGCATCTCCTCCGGGACGCTTGCTCACCCCAGTCGTCTTCACGGGGAACACAAGCCCTTCCCCGTCGCTGCTACTACTCGAGTTCGCCATGGACTCGGAAGGCCCCTTGGCAGGAGATCTCTCCACCTCCAAAGACACATGCGCCTCGCCACCTGTCTTCTTGGATGTGGCAGCTTTACCTCCCCTACCGGCTCCGGTTTTTCGTCCTTTCCCCTTGGACGGATCTTGGCTGGTGGCGGCTTTCTTGATGAGTAAGGTAACTCTCCCCAACATCTTGGCTTCGGGAAATTCTGCAAGAAACGTACGAAGCAAGGTTAACGAACCAGCAAGCAATGTGAAAGAAAATAAGCAGAAGACAAGACAATCAACAACATAAAAGCACAAGCAAGTCCGCCAGCAGGGAACAAGGAACAAGAAAAAGAAAAGTTTGAAAGGGACGACCATGCACGAGAAACGTGGATGGCCTTCCCCGAGCAAAACAAAACACCGCTTCCTGCTCCAGGAAGCTCCCGTACTCCTTGAAGTCCGGGAATGACATGCTGAGGGAAGAAGGGTCAACCATGATGACACCTTCTGGCAGACTACCGTCACTCAGACACCCGAGGAGCTCATCTACCCTATCGCAATATCTGTCAAAGGGTATCCTGCGCGGATCTAGCCTAAGGAAGCAGGGATCGAACCCCATCTGAGAGGTCCGGGAAACCTCAGACAGGCTGGGGGTGTGGATCAATCGAAAACTAGTCTTACCTCTCCCGGAGGTACCAGCCCCCGGAGTCCCTTCGTTGGGGTAAGCTGCGGCGTGGCGAGCCTCGATCTCCTCTTCCTCCGGCTGGGGGTCGGGGAACCTCTCCGCCCAACTGGGGGATAAAGTATTCTCGTCCCAGGCTGCTTGGCTGATCACCTTGGACAGCTCCAGGGCAATCTGCTCCCGGATGTCAGCTGACACCTGACTTTGCCCCCTGCCACTCACTGGCTCAATGTTTTGGAAAGAGGCGAGTAGCCCATACTCCCTCAAAGATTCGGAGGTCACAAATCCCTCCACTGTCAAATCTTCCTCCGAGAGCCCTTCGTAGAACTTTGACCTCCTTATCATCTCCGCACAGCGAGGTGTCCGCGGAACGACTTCTGCAAGATCCAAATACAAGCATTAGAGATCCTCCCGAAAGGCAAATCCAACGTAAAGAAACAAAGTTAAAAAGGAGAGGAAGGAGCACTTACCAGGGATTTTGAAGTCCAAAGATAGGGCTGGCACCCTCTTCAATGGGAAGCCAGTCATCAGGAACCAGTATTCCCGGAGGTCTGGAACCCTTGCGGTATGGCAGTTAGGACACATCACGTCCGGGTACCTCTCCAGCCTGTAAAACCCCACCTTGTCTGGATGACCTCTCATGGGTTGAGACTTCAGCCCGTAGAAGTATAACACCTCCTCCGGGGTAGGGGCCTCCAGGTCCCGGGACTTGCAAAAGATGTACCACCCCGCTAGGAGCTTGTAGCTGGGGGGAATCAACTGGAAGGGGGCAATCCCCGCCTTCACACAGAAATTGGAAAAATAACTTCTTAGGGGCAAGTGCGCCCCACACACTATGTGTGCCCAGCTCCAGGCACCAAAGCCCTCATGACTCTGGCTAGCAGACTCACCCAGCACCGACAGACGGTGCCACATCAGGCCTGGGATGTTCTTCAGGCCTGCTTCTGAGGAGTACAGCCCCAGCATGCCGTAGTTCCTGAGCAGGTTCGGCTTCTGGTCCATCTCCCAGATTGAACTGTTGATAGTTGGGAGGCTAGCCGCGACCACTTTAGTCTTTCCTTTCCCCGTTGCGCCAGCGACAGGGGAATTTTGCTCCTGGGCAGATTCAGCCTCTACCGCGGCAAGGATTTGTTCCTTTGAGATGTTCGTCACTGAACAAGAGAAACAAAGAAGAAAACAATCTAAGCAGTCAGCACCCTTGTCATACCCTAACGATATCAAAGGCGTCGGGGAGACCCTCCCCGAAAACTGCTTGGAGAGGCTCCCACCGAGCTTGCCGAGGGGTTGACACCATGCCACCCGAAGGACAGCAAGGAGCCAAACTCAAACTCCGAGCCTAAGCCCGCCAAGAGAAGTGTTTCCCCGGAGGAAGACACCCTAAAGGCGCTCACGCTTATGTCCTAACACAGCAAACCAAAACAGCACAAACAAGACGAGGAACGACTTTCCAAACGCAAAATCGTCAAAGCATGCAAAGAGATTACTTATCGACTCACATCAATCGCATGCCTATCAAAGCCCTATTCACGCATGCACATAGGCGATACTGGCAGAAAACTCAACTCTAACAGCTACCAACAACCTAAGGTTTGTGAGGAAAGAGCAAAGTAGAAATACTTAATGGTATTCAGGTAGTTGAAGATTGAAGGAGTAATCAGATCACTGCACAGCACGATTGCGAGAAGTAAAAGCTGCAAAGACAGACGGCGATTCAAACCCTGAACTTCGGCGAACAAACCCACTGTCAAATCAAAAGAAAAGTTTCTAGATTCCTTACCAAAAGAAGTGGCAAGTTCGAAGGAGTGGAAGCTTGGAAGCCTGAGAGTTCGAAGGTTTGGGAATCTGAAAATCCGAAAGATAGAGAATTTGAAAGCGTAAAGAGGAAGAAAGGTCCGTTCCCTGGTTTTAATAGCAGGAGTGAAGTCCTTTCAAATCCTACAAATGGACGGTCCTGGTCTTCCCATACCGCATGCATCTGATCCGACGGCTGGAGATGAAGCGCCGATCCTATTTATGACTCCTCGGATGGGAATAAAGTATTTATTTCCCATCATTATACCACCTCGGGCCCAGTGTACCATTAAAAACCGTCAAATCATTACTCAGATGCCTGACGCACGCATACTCAGCCAGTCGCCTCACGCACACGTCTTGGTCACAGAGCCATTCCCGGCATGACGCGTGGCCCTTGCCGCACTTGAGTACTTGAGTTCAAACAGAAGAAATTTCCTTTCTTTTTCATACTAACACTCAGGCGGGAAAAAGGAACCCTTCGAGGAACACAGGAGGTGGCCCCTCGCCTAATCTAAGAAACCGGAATACCCGGAGGACTGTACAAGCTCCCGGATCTCTCAAAGCTCCGTGACCTTGGGGGGTAAATGTTATCCAGATTTCCGGATAGCGTTTAGATGGATATCCTCGGGGAAGCAGAATTATCAATGTCTTTCACGGTAGGTGACCAGAGCTCGCGGATGGACAGAAAGGCTTCGCCTCTCCCGTTTAGTGTCCGGAGTACTCTTTCAAGCAAACGCGACACGGAAGCTCGTCAACTCTCCCGGACTCCCGAAGGGATATCCTTCGGGGAAGCTCCTTCCAGGAGAAGCTCTTCAAGTGGTCTTCGCGGAAACAGTTCCGTGCCTCGCACGGAACAAGACCAGGCGGTCGAGTCATGGAGGAGGCATAGTTGGAATGATATCCGCCTGACACAGAATCCCGCCTGACACGCCCGACAGGTCAAAGCCGCACACATCCCAGCACGCCTAAAAGTACTATTTCGCCTACTGTTCCGCTGACAACTTGGAAAAGACGGCTGCCTTTGTGCATTCCCCATACTTTCACATAAATATACCCACATAGAGCCTGGTAGCAAGGTGACTACGGTAATTGTATCCCCTATTTATGGCTGGTGTAATTAAGACTCATGTGAGTAGAGAAAAACCCTAATCCAAAACCCTAGCTATAAAGACCCCCTCATTTTACAATAGGGGGGACGACCAACAAATCACATAGCAAGAACTCTACTGAAATCTCTCTAGCTTCATCTTCTCCAAGAGAACCCGAGAGAAACACTGTGAGGTTGTGAGTTTCTTGTACACCAGCTGTTTGACTGTTATTCTCTACAAGTATAATAACATCGACTCGTGGACTAGGGCTCGTTAACGCCTGAACCACATAAAAACATTGTTTGTTTATTTACATTTCTGCATTTCTATAGTTCTTGTCTTTTTACTATTCCGTTCGTATTCGTTTCCGAAAAACTCGGTAAACAGTTAGAATTATTAAGGCAGAAGTATCTGCCTATCTAAAAGGCCATAAGAGTTTATAAGTTGTATGCTTTGGAACACGAAGCTCCAGGATAAGAGACAGACAAGAAAGAGTATGATATTCTGGGAAAGAAAGGGGAATTTCGGCTCCTGATTTAATAAGAGTTCTGAGATCGTACCAAGGTTTAGGCCGAGGGCCTACAAGCTAGCCTTGCCCTTGTATGGTGATGGCTTATGAGTATTGTTGGCATCAATGACAAGATGGAAAAATGATCACTGATGAGATAAGCAGACCATGGGGTTTCAGCAGAGTTGTTGTACAAGGGTTAATGAGATTATAGTTGTAAGAAGAGATCTTATGGAGCAAGATTGTTACTCTAGTAAGAGTATTATTAAAGGATAAAAGGTAAAGAGCTAGACTTTGGAGTTATGGTCAGAGGTATGAGATTTATTACTTGATGTGTTCAAATAAATTTCGAGGACAAAATTGTTATAAGAAGGGGATAGTTGTAACGACCAAAAATTACTATTAAGGTTTAAGGGCCTTGATTGGTGTGCCGGGAGGGCATAATTGGTATTTATGTGAATAAATGATTAAATGCATGATTATGTGATATGCATGATCCTATGGTTATATGGATATGTGAAATGCATGTTTATGAGTATTAAATACAGCAAATTACATTTTACACGGTAATTTTTAAAAAAAAAATCGTTTTATACGGCAGATTAAATAAATTACAAAATTACGGTGCTTCATCGTGTACGAAACTTTTTATTCTCCTTAATTGATATCATTTTGTGTAGTGTATTTATAACTTTGAGTCAGCATTTTACTTTAGTCAAATTAACATTTTATAGATATATAAATATATTTATTGTCAAATCACTTGAGATTCTATATTAAATATTTATTTAATATTTTTTGTCAAACTTTTATTTTTTATTGAGAAAAATATAATTAATCTAAAAGTTTCAAAATTATTACCTACTTTATTTAATTTATCTATTTTCGATATGCATTGACAACATTAATTAGACACATCACTTATATTAATAAAGACAAAATTTTAAAATATGCCTTCAATTGTAAAAATGAAATGCTTTTATGTTTATTTGATGACGTCATGAACTTTTGTAACATATATTAATAGTAGAAAAAAAATAGTAATAAAAATTATTATATTTTTTTGAAAATTATAGCTAGTTAAATCTCAACACTCAATATTAAACCAAAACCATAATCTAGTACAAGTTTCGAGTTTTGTTAGAAAAATATATTTTAAAGGTAAAAAATTAGTTTTGTAAATCTTTGTAACAATCATGTTAAATAAATTTATAAATATTTATCTAAATGTTAGTTACAAAAATAAACTTTTTGGTTGTAAAATTAATTTTGTAAATTATTGTTACAAAAATGTAAAACTTGTTTTAAAAAATATTGTATTTCACCACTCTGTAACAACATTTTTCATATAAATATATATTTAATAAAGTATTTTATAAATAATGAATATCCTAAATTTATATTTATAAGTTATATATAGCATAAATATGATGGTTCTTATAATTTTTTGGTATACAATATTGTAACAATATGAAAAAGTATAATATTTTTATTTATATTTTGGTTATGATTTCTTAATTATAAAATATTTTGGTAAATATCTCTCTTAGTTGAAAAATTAGATTTGTAAACTATTGTTACAAAAATAAAAAAATTAGTTACGAATTTGTTTGTAAGTTTTATCTACAAAAAAACAAAAAAACAAATCTACAATTCTATAACTAATTTTGTAAATATTATTTACAAACACGTAACAGATATTTACAAGTTCGTAACATATATTTACTAGTTTGTAAACGTTGATCACAAAAAATTGTATTTTACAGTTTTTATTTATGATTTTTCCACTCCGTATTTACAATTTTTCCATTCCGTGTTTTTATCCAAAAATTCCGTATTTTTGTAATGCACCGTATTTTTCAGATTTTTTTTAACTTCTAGTGCATTTTTGTAGATTTCCCTATTAAATATGCATGTGGGCCCTGTTTAAAGGGCATATTTGTAGTTTTGGCCCATTGAGGGCATAAATGTAATTATATGTGATAAATTGTTGAGACCACATTATTATGTGGATATATTTGCAGCATATGGCTCGAGACGGTCCTAGTGAGCGGATTGGCGAAATAGTCACGGCGAGGATTTATACCCGGCTCGGGGAAGCCTGGGGGTATTCTTTGGAATTTAGAGAACATGTTGGAAGTTATTAGACATTTGGGTAAATGATTGGTGATTAATGGGATGACAGAATTTAAGTAATAAATATTAGGAACACTTGAGGAATTAGTGGGAATTGAGGACAAATGACTATTTTACCCATAGATTGAGTTAAGGATTACTATTGTTTGGGAGGGAAAATTGTTCATTTTGTTAGTAAAGGATATAATTAGATTTTTAGTTAGTATATTACAGAAGTTAGTGGAATGTTGAAGTAAGAACAGAAAGTCTCCTCTCTCTCTCTAACGATTTCCTCTCTCTCTCTCTCTCTCCCTTGATGTTTAAATTTTAGGGTTGTTGAAGGAGTTTAGAATCTTGAAGACTTGAGAAAATTGATGGGAACCTAGCTGGGTGTTGGAGCTAGAAATTCAGAGGGAAGTTCAAGCTGGAACTTGGGGAAGCTTCAGCTGGGAAACTAAGCTACAAATTAAGGTAAGATTTTAGAGCATCATCTTTAAAGTTTTGGTTGAATTTGAGATGGAAGTATAAGTGTAGATTGGTTCTGTTTGATTGAGGAATTGAGTAGGAAATTCAGTGGTAATTACTGTGATTATTATGGTTGAATTGAGGGGCCTCAATTGTTTATTTTTCCATTAGAGTGGCCTCAATTGTTTATAACTTTTGGAAATTTTGTAAATATGTTCTTTAAACCCTGTTTTTGGGATCCCATGTATTAAACATTTATATTAAAGAAAATTATCCGCTTATGACCAAAATCTTTTAAACCTAACTTGTGTATGACTTTAGGATCACATTTCCATTTAAATAACTTGTTTACCGAGTTTTTCGGAAACGAATACAAACAGAATAATAAAAAGATAAGAACTGTAGAAGTGCTGAAATGTAACTAAACAAACAGTGTTTTTACGTGGTTTAGGCGTTAACAAGCCCTAGTCCACGAGTCGATGTTATTATACTTGGAAAAGGTTACAGTAAGATGGCTGGTGTACAAGAACTTCACACACTCACAGTGTTTCTCTCGGGTTCTCTTGAAGAAGATGAAGCTAGAGAGATTTTAGTAGAGTTCTTGCTATGTGATTTGTTGGCCGTCCCTCTTCTTGTAAAATGAAGGGGTCTTTATAGCTAGGGTTTTGGATTAGGGTTTTTCTCTACGTACATGAGTCTTAATTACACCAGCCATAAATAGGGGATACAATTACTGTAGTAGCATGGCTACAAGACTCTATGCGGGTATATTTACGTGAAAGTATGGGGAACACACAAAGTCAGCCGTCTTTTCCAAGTTGTCAGCGGAACAGTAGGCGAAAAGGTACCCTTAGGCGTGCTGGGATGTGTGCGGCTTTGACCTGACGGGCGTGTCAGGCGAGATCCTGTGTCAGGTGGATATCATTCCAAATACGCCTCCTCCATGACTCGACCGCTTGGTTTTGTTTCGTGCGAGGCACAGAACTGTTTCCGCGGAGACCACTCGAAGAGCTTCTCCTGGAAGGGGCTTCCCCGAAGGATACCCCTTCGGGAGTCCGGGAGAGTTGACGAGTTTTCCGTGTCGTGTTTGCTTGGAAGAGTAATCCGGACACTAAACGGGAGAGGCGAAGCCTTTCTGTCCATCCGCGAGCTCTGGTCACCTACCGTGAAAGACATTGGTAATTCTGCTTCCCCGAGGATGTCGATCTAACTGCTATCCGGAAATCTGGATAACATTTACCCCCCAAGGTCACGGAGCTTTGAGAGATCCGGGAGCTTGTACAGTCCTCCGGGTATTTCGGTTTCTTAGATTAGGCGAGGGGCCACCTTCTGTGTTCCCGGAAGGGTTCCTTTTTCCCGCCTGAGTGTTAGTATGAAAAAGAAAGGGAATTTCTTCTGTTTGAACTCGAGTACTCAAGTGCGGCAAGGGCCACGCGTCATGCTGGGAATGGTTCTGCGACCAAGACGTGTGCGTGAGGCGACTGGTTGAGTATGCGTGCGTCAGTCATCTGAGTAATGATTTGACGGTTTTTAATGGTACTCCGGGCCCGAGGTGGTATAATGATAGGAAATAAATACTTTATTCCCATCCGAGGAGTCATAAATAAGATCGTCGCTTCATCTCCAGCCGTTGGATCTGATGCACACGGAATGGGAAGATCGGGACCGTCCATTTTAGGAATTCGAAACGACTTCTTCCCTGCTATAAAAACGAGGGAACGGACCTTTCTTCTTCTTTACGCTTTCAAATTCTCTATCTTTCGGATTTTCAGATTTCCAAACCTTCGAACCCTCAGGCTTCCAAGCTTTCATTCCTTCGAACTTGCCACTTCTTTTGGCAAGGGATCTCGAAACTTTTCTTTTGGTTTGGCAGTGGGTTTATTCGCCGAAGTTCAGGGTTTGAATCGCCGTTCGTCTTTGCAGCTTTTACTCCTCGCGATCGTGCTGTGCAGTGATCCGGTTACTCCTTCAACCTCCAACTACCCGAATATCAGTAAGTATTTCTACTTTGCTCTTTCCTCCCAAACCTTAGGTTGTTGGTAGTTGTTAGAGTTGGGGTTTCTGCCATTTTCTCTTATGTGCATGCGTGAATAGGGCTTTGGTAGGCATGTGATTGATGTGAGTCGATAAGTAGCCTTTTTTGCATGCTTTGACGATTTGCGTTTGGAAAGTCGTTCTTTGTTTTGCTGTTTTAGGGCATAAGCATGAACGCCTTTAGGGTGTCTTTCTCTGGAAAAACACTTCTTTTGGTGGGCTTAGGCTCGGAGTCTGACTCTGGTTCTTTGCTGCCCTTCGGGTGGCATGGTGCCAATCCCTCAGTAAGCTCGGTGGGAGCCTCTCCAAGCAGTTTTCGGGGAGGGTCTCCCCGACGCCTTTGATACCACTAGGGTATGACAAAGGTGCTGACTGCTTAGAGTGTTTTCTTCTTTCTTTCTTTTGTCCAGTGATGAACATCTCAAAGGAACAACTCCTCGCTGTGGTGGAGGCTGATTCTGCCCAGGAGAAGGGTTCCCCTGTCACTGGCGCAAAGGGGAAAGGAAAGGCAAAAGTGGTCGCGACTAGCCCACCGACTTTCAATAGTTCAATCTGGGAGATGGACCAGAAGCCGAACCTTTTCAGGAATTATGGCATGCTGGAGCTGTATTCCTCCGAGGCAGGCCTGAAGAACATCCCAGGTCTGATGTGGCACCGTCTGTCGGTGCTGGGCGAGTCGGCTAGCCAGAGTCACGAGGGCTTTGGTGCCTGGAGCTGGGCACACATAGTGTGTGGAGCACACTTGCCCCTAAGAAGTTACTTTGCCAATTTCTGTGTGAAGGCGGGGATTGCCCCCTTCCAGTTGATTCCTCCCAGCTACAAGCTCCTAGCGGGGTGGTTCATCTTTTGCAAGTCCCGGAAACTGGAAGCTCCTACCCCGGAGGAGGTGCTGTACTTCTACGGGTTGAAGTCTCAGCCTATGAGGGGTCATTCAGACAAGGTGGGGTTTTACAGGCTGGAAAGGCACCCGGACGTGATGTGCCCCACCTGTCATACCGCGAGGGTTCCAGACCTCCGGGAGTACTAGTTCCTGACGACTGGCTTCCCGCTGAAGAGGGTGCCAGCCCTATCTTTGGACTTCAAAATCCCTGGTAAGTGCTCCTTCCTCTCCTTTTTAACTTTGTTTCTTTACGTTTGATTTGCCTTTCGGGAGGATCTCTAATGCTTGTATTTGGATCTTGCAGAAGTCGTTCCGCGGACACCTCGCTGTGCGGAGATGATAAGGAGGTCAAAGTACTACGAAGGGCTCTCGGAGGAAGATTTGAAAGTGGAGGGACTTGTGACCTCTGAATCTTTGAGGGAGTATGGGCTACTCGCCTCTTTCCAAAACATTGAGCCAGTGAGTGGCAGGGGGCAAAGTCAGGTGTCAGCTGACATCCGGGAGCAGATTGCCCTGGAGCTGTCCAAGGTGATCAGCCAAGCAGCCCGGGACAAGAATACTTTATCCCCCAGTTGGGCGGAGAGGTTCCCCGACCCCCAGCCGGAGGAGGAGGAGATCGAGGCCCGCCACGCCGCGGCTTACCCTAACGAAGGGGCTCCGGGGGCTAGTACCTCCGGGAGAGGTAAGACTAGTTTTCGATTGATCCACACCCCCAGCCTGTCTGAGGTTTCCCAGACCTCTCAGATGGGGTTTGATCCCCGTTTCCTTAGGCTAGATCCGCGCAGGATACCCTTCGACAGATATTGCGATAGGGTAGATGAACTTCTCGGGTGTCTGAGTGACGGTAGTCTGCCAGAAGGTGTCATCATGGTTGACCCTTCTTCCCTCAGCATGTCATTCCCGGACTTCAAGGAGTACGGGAGCTTCCTGGAGCAGGAAGCGGTGTTTTGTTTTGCTCGGGGAAGGCCATCCACGTTTCTCGTGCATGGTCGTCCCTTTCAAACTTTTCTTTTTCTTGTTTCTTGTTCTCTGCTGGCCGACTTGCTTGTGCTTTTATGTCTTGTCTTCCACTTATCTTCTTTTTTTTTTTTCATTGCTTGTTGGTTCGTTAACCTTGCTTTGTGTGTTTCTTGCAGAGTATCCAGAAGCCAAGATGTTGGGGAGAGTTACTTTGCTCATTAAGAAGGCTGCCACCAGCCAAGACTCGTCCACGGGGAAAGGACGGAAGTCCAAGGCTGGTAGGGGGGTAAAGCTGCCACCCCCAAGAAGACAAGTGGCGAGGCGCAAGCGTCTTCGGAGGTAGAGAAATCTCCTACTGACGGGCCTTCCGAGACTATGATGGTCTCGAGTAGCAGCAGCGACGGGGAAGGGCTTGTGTTCCCCGTGAAGACAACTGGGGTGAACAAGCATCCCGGAGAAGATGCTGAGGGTGCTAACAAGAAACGCCTTAGACACTCTTCTCCTGGTCGAAGGCAACAACAACAGCAACGACAGCAACCACAACTACAACAACAGCAGCAACAAGAACAACAGAGATGATCACCAACGCCACAGCGGCAGCAACAACAACATTCAAACCAGCAGTAGCAACAAGGGCAATTACTTCCGCTGCCGCAGCAGCAAAAGCAACAGACCGGGGCCTTAATACCCCGGCTGCCTCCTCCTCCGGCCCAAAAGGGGTCCACCCTTTCAGGGTCTCCTTCTTCTCAGCCAACAAACCTTCCTCTGCCTGGCCTGAAGTTCCACTTCCCTCGGAAGCCAACCAGTTTCCCCGCTGCCCTCCTGGAGGGTGTAAGACGGGCCGATAGTTTTTTGAAGAGGCGGTTAGAGGCGGAGAAGGCTGTTACTCAGGGAAGGGCAGATAACTTGTCTGCCGTGAAGAGAGCTGAGCTGGCCGAGGGGGTGAGATCCCTTCACCCGGCCGGAGCGGTTTTGGATGGCCCAGCCTTGGAGAAGAGGCTGGTGCCTAGGCTCGGACGTACATTGGCGCCGTTCGGAGCTGAGATGATGGAGGACATGGCCCTGAGCTTGTGCGAGCTCAATTCTGAGAAATGGGCCATCAGTAGCAGTAAGGATCCGCTGTTGCTGACACACGCTGTGAAGCAGCAACTGTCCGGGGTAGGCCGTCAGTTGCGTTTTGGGATCACTTGTCTTAGCACATTTGGTTCTGCTTAACTCATTTTGTTATCTTTCCTTGCAGGCCTCTATGATCGCGGAACGCTCGTTCCGGGAGGTTGGTGCAGTTCTGGTTCAGCTGGAGGAGAGCCAGCTGGCTCGCCAGGCCTTAGAGGCGGAGAAGCAGAAACTGACCCAACAGGCCTTGGAGGCTTCAGAGAAGATTGATCAGGTCCGGCGCACGGCTGAGGAAGAGGCGGACAAGAAATATCTTGCCAAATACCAAGAGTACCGGGCCAAGGCAGAGAATGAATTCAGACAGCGGTCGGATGAGATGAAGGCCGAAAACTCCAAGCTCCGGGAAGAGCTGTCCCAAGCCAGGGTGGAGAAGGATACTTTGGAAGCCCGCTTGCAAGCAAAAAATGATCTCGTCCTTAAGCAGCAAGGGGAATATTCCACTCTTCAGAATAAGCTGCACGAGGAGGAGCAACTTCACAAGAGGAGCAGGGATCTCGTGTCTATGCTGGAGTTGGGGATCGCCGAGAAGGATAAAGAGATCGGAGCCTTGCAATTCACTGCCAGGGGGCATGTGACCGAGAAGCAATCCGTGCTGAACCAAAACAAGGAGCAGCGCAAGGAGATTGATTCTCTTAAGGGAGAGCGGGATGCCTCCAAGGCCGAAATGGAAAAATTGAGGGCTCAACTAACTGTCGCGGAGGCATAGCTGGCAACCTCCGAGGCGGAGCGCTTGAAGGAGAAGGAGGATGCTGAGGTGATACTGAACAGGACGATTAATATATCGCATGTGGTCCTCATGCATCAACTCTGGAAAGTGAACCCGGAGGTATTAGGCTATCTGGGAGATGATGCCAAAGCCATGAGGGAGAAGCTACTCGTGTGGGATCAAGGCCCAGAGGCGTACGTCCAAACTTACAACATTGACGAACGTGCTGGAGAACCTGAGGCGGGAGATCCCGGAGAGGCGGGGACCTCTGAACCTTCCCGTGACAAAGTTCCGCCTTCCAATGAGCCGACTCCGCCAGCCTCAGTTGAAGCCGATGCCCCCGAATCCGCGGTCGTGGAAGCTGCAGCTACCCCCAATGCTTGAAGGGGTTTTATCTTTAATTATTTTTCATTTTGAGTTTTTCATTGCGGACATATTTTCCATAATTACAGCATTCTCCTTTCTTTTCTGCCGAGTTCTTTATTTATCTTTGCGCTTAGGGTAGACTTTTATACGGTAGAAACTGTTGTTGGGGCGCATGAGGTTTTGGTTCCAACGGCCAAAACCTATGCACTTCCCACTTGAAGCTCTAACGGATGATGTCTTTTCCCACGTAGTTTCTAGGTTACGAAGGTTTCCTGGTTCCAACGGCGAGGCTCCTTTCACCGTATTTTAGCTTTCCTAAGGCAAATAGCCAATCCCGGGACTTGTAGTTATACTGTTCACTGGGATTGCTACGGTGAGCCGTTCCATGGTTTGGAACGGGAGTTCTTTTGGTGAGCGTCACTAGACTTAAGGTTATATCTTTGCGAAGCAAAACTAACTGTTGTTGCGAACCTCATGGTGGCTGACTTCAGGGACCTGGCATGAAGCCCTGCGAGGCAGGGCTCGTTGCTGTCGGGGAAATCGCCACGCCCACCAGGTGTGATCCCGGAGCAGGGGCTTTGCGAAGCAAGGCCTGCTGTGAGTGGGGGATCGACCATGTCTGCTCCTGGAGCTGAAACTTGCAATGGCCGAGGAGCTCGCCATGCATTATTTTATGAGATCCAGAGCTGGAGCCTGCGAAGCAAGGCTTACAACGGTCGCGGATCTTGCCATCTTTCGCCTTGCGGGACCCGGAGCTGGAGCTTGCGAAGCAGAGCTTTACAGCGATCACGGATCTTGCCATCTTTCGCCTTGCGGGACCCCGAGCTGGAGCTTGCGAAGCAAAGCTCTACAGCGATCGCGGATCTTGCCATCTTTCGCCTTGCAGGACCCGGAGCTGGAGCTTGCGAAGCAAAGCTCTATAGCGATCGCGGATCTTGCCATCTTTCGCCTTGCGGGACCTGGAGCTGGAGCTTGCGAAGCAAAGCTCTACAGCGATCGCGGAGTATTCTGCAAAGGACTTGTCAGGGAGTTGGGGGTGTTTTGGCGTAGCTCTATGAACGTGCCTCAACCCCCAGTCCTGTCCATCGCTGGGCCACACAGGAGATAATTTTCATGATACATAATGGCAGGCATTTCCATGGCAATTTTCACATAAGCACATAATGCACATATGACACGTAATGCAAGCATGTTCATGGCAAAAAATAAACCTAAGCTTAACAATTTAAACATTTCAAACAATTTAAAAATTTCAAACACAATGCTAGCACATAAGTGGTGTTCTGTGTACGTTTTGTTCAAGGGGCGTATGGCTATGCCTTAGCCATGTATACCCCCCCAAGTGAGCGTGGGGTCCGGACGTCTCCGGACCGCGTGGTCACTTGTTAAAACGCAGCTTTGAACACAGGGATAAAAAGTGCAGTAAAAGCGGAGTGAATCTCTCCGTGTTTCATTACACTGGCCTGCTAGGCGTGGGTTTTACAACAGGGAGGATTATTTCCACATTTTTCACTTTTGCTAATTTCACCAAGGACTTCCGACTAGATGGTCCGGGGCCTACTGGTAGTAACGGCGAAGGTGCTCCGCGTTCCAGGCGCGTGGGACTTTAGATCCGTCGAGTCTCTTTAAGTGATACGTCCCATGGCCCACTTTTTCTTGGACTTCGTAGGGGCCTTCCCAGTTGGGTCCGAGGACTCCCACTCCCGGATCCTGCGTAACAGGAAATACTCTCCGTAGGACAAGATCCCCAACTTCGAATGTACAGCTCTTGACTCTCGTGTTAAAGTGTCGGGCTATCTTGCCTTGGTACATTTTTAGTTGGACCTGCGACTGCTCCCGGAGCTCTTCGATCATGTCCAGGGACTCCTGGAGAAGGGCGTGGTTCCGGGTAGGGTCGTAGGTATCCTGCCTGTGAGAGGGGATCATAGTTTCTACTAGGATGACGGCCTCGCAACCGAAGGTCATGGAATAAGGCGTGTGCCCCGTCGAAGTTCTCTCTGTTGTGCGATAGGCCCAAAGTACTCGCGGAAGTTCTTCCGGCCAGTGAGCCTTGCAGGCTTGGAGTTTTTTCTTCAACG
This sequence comes from Humulus lupulus, assembly GCF_963169125.1. NCBI lineage: Eukaryota > Viridiplantae > Streptophyta > Magnoliopsida > Rosales > Cannabaceae > Humulus > Humulus lupulus. Next base: position 88,001,357 of record NC_084796.1, on the reverse strand, counting down.
TGGTCTTTAATATTTTGTTTACAGCCTCCACTTGCCCATTAGCCTGGGGTCTGGCGACTGCGGAAAAGCTTTTGATAATTCCATGCGAAGCACAGAAGTTCGTGAAGTGTTCACTATCAAATTGCTTCCCGTTGTCGGACACAATTTTTCGTGGAAGCCCAAAACGACACACTATATTCCTGATGACAAAGTCCAGTGCTTTTTTAGATGTGACCGTGTTCATAGGTTCAGCCTCAGCCCATTTGGTGAAGTAGTCTACCGCGACTATGGCATACTTCACTCCACCCTTTCCAGTTGGGAGGGAACCTACTAGGTCAATGCCCCAAACGGCGAACGGCCAGGGACTGGTCATTAAGGAAATTTCTGTAGGCGGCGCTCGCGGAACCTTGGCGTACCTCTGGCATTGTTCACACCTTCTGACATAATCCACACAATCCTTCTTCATGGTGGGCCAGAAGTATCCTTGTCGAAGGATCTTTTTGGAGAGGCTCGGCCCGGAGGTATGGTCGCCACAGAAGCCTCCGTGAACCTCATGGATGATGGCGCTGACTTCGGTTCCGGCAACACACCTAAGGAAGGGTATGGACAACCCCCTGCGGTAAAGCTTTCCATCCATAACCACGAATCGGGGAGCTTGATACTGGAGCTTTCTTGCGTCAGCTTTATCAGTGGGGAGCTCTCCGGTGGTGAGAAATCTGAGGATGGGCCCTATCCAGGAATGGGAATGGTCGATGATGGCATTTACCCTCTGTGTCTCGGTAGTGGGTGCTTCTAAGTGCCCGATGGGCACCAGACCATACTGTTCAATCTCCGGGTCTGTTGCGAGCTTGGCCAGCGTGTCCGCGAGTGAGTTCTGGTCCCGGGGGACCTGGCGGATTTGGTAGCCTTTGAAATGTTGCAGTAGGCTGCGGGAGAGAGACACGTAGGCAGCCATTTTTTCGCCTTTCGTCTGGTATTCCCCGGATATTTGGTTTACCACAAGTAGGGAGTCGCTGTATACTTCGATTTTTTGGGCTCCGACTTCTCTGGCCAGTCGTAATCCATCTAACATGGCTTCGTGTTCTGCCTCGTTGTTGGATGCTGGGAACGCGAAACGGATGGCGCTCTGGAGCTGATGCCCTTGGGGAGATATTAAGATGACCCCTGCTCCAGCTCCTTTTCCATTTGAGGCTCCGTCTACATAGACCTTCCATGTGGGAAGTTCCGGGACAGGATCTTCCGGGAGGTCGTTCATTCCCGAGCATTCCACAATAAAGTCCGCGAGAGCTTGACCCTTTATGGAAACACGTGGTTGGTAGTGGACGTCGAACTGGCTCAGTTCCATGGCCCACTTAAGCAATCTGCCAGAAGACTCGAGCTTCTGCAAGACTTGTCGGAGAGGGTGGTTGGTGAGTACTTTGATGGTGTGCGCCTGGAAATATGGCCTTAGCTTCCGCGAAGCAATTAGCAAGCAGAGGGAGAGTTTTTTTATCATTGAATACCTGGACTCGGCGTCCAGTAACCTCTTGCTTACGTAATACACAGGGAGCTGGATACGGCCATCTTCCCGGACGAGAGCGGCACTCACTGCGTGCTCTGTCACCGCTAAGTATAAGAACAACGCCTCTCCTTCGACAGGTTTGGACAGAATGGGAGCTCGGGTTAAATGTTCCTTGAGGTGTTGGAAGGCTGCTTCGCATTCGGGGGTCCACTCAAACTTCTTGTTTCCTCGCAACACGTTGAAGAAGGGGATACACTTGTCAGTGGCCTTGGATACAAAGCGGCTGAGAGCAGCTATCCTTCCGGTAACACTCTGGACATCCTTATGCTTCCGGGGGGAAGGCATATCTATGAACGCCTTAATTTTCTCAGGGTTGGCTTCCACTCCGCGGGAGCTGACAATGAAACCGAGGAACTTCCCAGACGAGACCCCGAAAGTACATTTCTTTGGATTCAGTTTCATTCCGTACTTTCGGATCACGGCGAAAGCTTCCTCAAGGTCGTCACTGTGGTCCCCGGAGGTCTTGGACTTTACCAACATGTCGTCCACGTACACCTCCATGTTCCTCCCCAGTTGGTCCTTGAACATCCTGTTTACTAGACGCTGGTACGTCGCCCCAGCATTCTTCAAACCGAAAGGCATGACCACGTAACAGTAGACACCTTTGTCCGTGAGGAAGCTGGTGTGTTCCTGGTCCGCGACATGCATCTTGATCTGGTTGTATCCGGAGTACGCATCCATGAAGGATAAGAGTTCGTACCCGGAAGTAGCGTCTACCATCTGATCGATTCGCGGAAGAGGGAAACAATCTTTCGGGCAGGCCTTGTTTAGGTCCGTGAAGTCAATGCACATTCTCCAGGACCCATCGGGTTTCGGGACCAGAACTGGGTTGGCCAACCACACGGGATAGTGTGACTCCTGGAGAAAGCCTATGGACGGCTTCGGCCCTCACTGGGTCTAACGGCCTCCTCTTTTGGCGAAAGCGGAGTTGCAGATGGGTCTATGTTGAGTGCGTGGCACGCAACATTAGGATTAATCCCCGTCATATCAGCGTGGCACCACGCCAGGATATCCTGATTATTCTTCACAGTGGCCACGATCTTATCTCGAATGGCCGACGGCAGGTTTTTCCCCACCTGAATGACTTTGGTGGGATCTCCCGGGTTGAGGATCACCTCTTCGACTTCCTCCATCGGCTCTATCGCTTTCTCGATTCCCACTCTTGGGTCGAGTTCGTCAAAGCATGCCCCTTGAGCACCCCCAGTCTCTGGTAACTCTTTTGTCAAAGGAATGGCAGCAACCGTCTCCTGGACCGTGTAAATGGATCGGACGGAGACGTTATAACAGCTTCGTGCACTTCGTTGGTCTCCTCGGAGGGTGCCAATACGCCCATCGTCGCACGGAAACTTTAAGCACAAGTGGCGTATCGAGGTTATGACTCCACAATCTATTAGGACCGGTTGGCCTAGGATGGCATTATACGCCGTGGGGCAGTCGACCACCACGAATGTGCAGTGCTTGAAGGCACAAGCGTCGCTTTCTCCCCTGAGGGTGACTGGAAGTTGAATTTTGCCTAATGGCATGAGTGCATCCCCATTGAACCCTTGAAGCTGGATGGGGCATGGGGTCAGGTCTGTCTCGGTTAATCCGATCGCGTGGAAGGCCGCTTTGAAGAGGATGTTTACGGAGCTTCCGTTGTCGACCAAGATCCGTGAGACCTTCTTATTGGCAATTTGGGCTTCCACCACGAGGGGATCGTTGTGGGGGAAGTGCACATGTCGAGCATCATCCTCCGTGAAGGTGATGGGAAGGTCCATCATTCGGGGACGTTGAGCAGGTGATTGAACCAAGGCGCACATCTCCCCGGTGTGTTCTAACTCCCTCAAGTACCTCTTCTGGGAGTTGCGAGTGCTTCCGGCAAGGTGCGGTCCTCCGGAAATGGTGGCTACGTGTCCGTTGACGGGTGGCGGAGCAAGGCCGGGTGGATATGGGTTGCCCGGTCCTGGAGCCAACAAGGCAATGGGTGCCGGAGCGGTTGGAGCAGGAAGCGCTGGGAACTGAGACCCGGGAGCTTGGGGGTGACCGGCTCCAGGAGCGCTTGCGGTCCCCCTCTGTCCCGGGGAATATGCAGCTCCGTGAACTACCCCCTGTCCGGGATAGATAATGGGTATCCTCACCCACTGACAGAGGTGTCCCGCTCTTGCCAGGGACTCGATCTCATCCTTCAGCTGAAGGCACTCGTTCGTGGTGTGCCCCACGTCTCCGTGGAACTCACCCCTCTTATTGGAGTCTCGCAGACGCCTTCCTCCGTGAGACACTTTCGGGGGCTTCCTGTAGTTGACCATATTACAGGTCGCCCGATAGACATTCTCTCGCGAGTTTATCAAACTGGTATATTCCGCGAACTTGGGCTCATAGTCCTTCCGGAGTTTCTTTGAATGGTCTCCCCGGTTGGAGTTTCTTCCGCTTCGTTTACTCCGCGATTGGCTCAAGTTACGTTCTGGGCCTTCCGCTTGCGGTTGCGACGGTCCGGGAGCGATACTACATCCGGTTTGTACAGCTCCGCGAGGCCGGGCCTTTTCTCCTTTGGCCTTTTCATACTTGGCCTCCAACTTTCTTCTTAGATCCACCGTGGACCAGCTATCTTCGGAGTGCGAGTTTGCAGCCCGACCGTCCTGGTTGACGGAATCACTGGGGCGGTTGTTCCTTCCCCTAGGCCTGGGTGCCTTAGCACCGGGCCCTTTAGGCATAGAGTGCCCCCTTGGGGATGAAGGACGTCTGGGCTTAGGAGCGCCAGAGACCTTCTGCGTGCGGGGGGGGCAGTCGGCCTGGTGATTCACGCCTTTAGGAGGTGCAGGGGCGTCAGCGCGCACAGGCTCTCCAACTTTTTCTTTGCCCTTGTTAGGGGCGGCTTTGGATGGTCCAGCAGCGGCTGGATCCGGCATGGGGGCATCAGCACCACCTAGAACAGAGGCATCCTCGTCCGAGTCGCCTAGATCTCCGAACTTACTTTGGAGGCGCTCCATCATGCGTTGCATTTTTTCGGAGACGCGCTCCTGCTCAGCAAGCTTGGCCTTAGTGGCCACCAGTTCTTCGGCTACTTGGGCCAGTTCTGGGTCCTTCTCATAGTAGCAGCCGTCTTTGTAGTAACCGTCTTGGACATACTCCTCTTCGTCTTCTAAGTATGTTGTATCTTCAGTACTGACCCGATCCTGGCGGGACGTCGGGTCTTCACCTTGGTAGTCCAAGGGTTCGTTTTGTACCGCATCTTCCATCACGGTATCGGGGTTGACCGTAGCATTTTTGTCAACAGCGGATTTTCAAGTAGTCACCATCTTTTTAGCACGGAGCGAATACAAAAAATGCACACAGAAAAAGAGCTGACTAATAACTTCCTACAGCTCTCAATGAAAGCACCAAAATGTTTACCGAGTTTTTCGGAAACGAATACAAACAGAATAATAAAAAGATAAGAATTGTAGAAGTGCTGAAATGTAACTAAACAAACAGTGTTTTTACGTGGTTCAGGCGTTAACAAGCCCTAGTCCACGAGTCGATGTTATTATACTTGGAAAAGGTTACAGTAAGATGGCTGGTGTACAAGAACTTCACACACTCACAGTGTTTCTCTCGGGTTCTCTTGAAGAAGATGAAGCTAGAGAGATTTTAGTAGAGTTCTTGCTATGTGATTTGTTGGCCGTCCCTCTTCTTGTAAAATGAAGGGGTCTTTATAGCTAGGGTTTTGGATTAGGGTTTTTCTCTACGTACATGAGTCTTAATTACACCAGCCATAAATAGGGGATACAATTACTGTAGTAGCATGGCTACAAGACTCTATGTGGGTATATTTACGTGAAAGTATGGGGAACACACAAAGTCAGCCGTCTTTTCCAAGTTGTCAGCGGAACAGTAGGCGAAAAGGTACCCTTAGGCGTGCTGGGATGTGTGCGGCTTTGACCTGACGGGCGTGTCAGGCGGGATCCTGTGTCAGGTGGATATCATTCCAAATATGCCTCCTCCATGACTCGACCGCTTGGTTTTGTTCCGTGCGAGGCACGGAACTGTTTCCGCGGAGACCACTCGAAGAGCTTCTCCTGGAAGGGGCTTCCCCGAAGGATACCCCTTCGGGAGTCCGGGAGAGTTGACGAGTTTTCCGTGTCGTGTTTGCTTGGAAGAGTAATCCGGACACTAAACGGGAGAGGCGAAGCCTTTCTGTCCATCCGCGAGCTCTGGTCACCTACCGTGAAAGACATTGGTAATTCTGCTTCCCCGAGGATGTCGATCTAACTGCTATCCGGAAATCTGGATAACATAACTTGTTTAGCAAGTCCTGCACTATTTTAAACACACAGTGTAACGGTCTTGGTTATCCAGGGCGTTACAATCCTGTTCCAGTCATGTCCAGCTCGAGAATGGCATCTAGCTCAGGGTGATCCAATGACGCACACGAAAGAATCCCTACAGACTCGAATGTTCAATATGCGCAATAAATGCACGTAATCTCTATATACATTTATTGAATGATGTAAATAGCAATAGGCTTAATTAGGATATTTAAATGTCCATTATTTCGGGAAGTTGCCCAATATAGTACATTATCATTTATAGTACGATTACCCAATATTGTCCATCATAATTCCCTATAAATACAAGGGGAATGGATAGTAAAAGGGACCGACATTCTGTATGCAAAAACTCTGCTGAAATTGTCATACACAATTTTGTCTAGGGTTCCTAAACAGATCAATAATAATGACTCATGGACTAGATGGATTTTAACCATTGAACAACGTAAATTGTGTCTTTGTATTTCTTTGCATTCAGTTTATAGTAAGCTTAATCTCTCTATTTCGGATTTCTAATCCCCTGTTGATGAAAAATTGCGTCAACATTCTTCTTAGAGGAAACATTTTTTTAAAATTTAATTTATATTATTTTAATATTGAAATATTTTTTTCTTTTTTAAATTAAAATTAAAAATCAAATTTTAAAAGATACTATGAAGTGGACCAATAAGCGACTGACATGTATCGGTCCAGTCAAAATTTAATAGAGGTGACGGAGAAGTAGTGACGAAGTTACTGTTTTACTACCTTTGGGTACTTTCCTCGCTAAAAAAAATTGGGTATATGCCGATTACATACCCAAAACCTTGAGTACGTATGCCGTAAAATATCCCTTGTTTGAATAATTAATATAAATATCAGAAAATTTTCATATTCATTTATAAGAATATTATCTTGTATGAGTATGAGAAGATTAAGATCATAGATACTGAATAAAATAGTATGCAACATATTAAAGTATGGAATCTTTGATCAATGGTTACTAGTATGGTTTGCGAAGCATTTTTAATGCATGTGATCTAGATCCAGATTACTGATATGGATAGACATCTTAGTAAAAGTACTATATATAATTAGATTATATATGACAGGACTGATGTGAATTAATTTCTTTATAAGCCTACCATTTGCCATAAAGATTTAATTCAGTAGATTAGTCTGATTCCTGAGTAGTCATTAACTCATATTCATGTCTATTGGGTCTTTTGATTTACTCATTAAGGTTTGTTTGTATATCAGGCTAATGACTTTTGTTTTGGAAATTCAATGGCATGGATAGCTGGGAATATGTTCTTAAAAGATTTGGAATCTAAGATTTTCTAATGGATCGTACATTGGTTCCCTTAAGGGTTAATTTTGGAAATGAATATCTATTGAACTTAAATTTATAATATGATTATAAATTAATTGTTCACTAGTGAATTAATGGTACTTAAAGAATAATAGGTAATTGGAAGGGTAAAATGGTAATTTTGATCAGTTCTAATTTACGAACCAATAATGGGAGGACATAACTACATGAAGTGATTATATTAATAGACTAGAAGAGATAATTATGTAAATATAATTCTATAATTAGTAAGAGTGCAATTCCATAGTTATAGTGGAGTAATAATGGAATTAATAAATAAGATTATTTAATTAAAGAGTTTAATTAATAATATAGTTTATTGGAGCTTAGAATTATAGGTCCATTGTATCTCCCTACTAATCCAAGAAAGTTACACTGTGTATTTAAAATAGTGCTTAACTCGTTAAGAGAGCCATTTAGACGCAAAGGCGTAATTATAATTAATTAAAGGTTTAAGTATTAAAAATTTCGGTCAAAAGATATAAACTTTTCCATTAAAAATTGTAAATGATTATAAGGGGTCCCAAAAGAGGTTAAACTAAAATATAATTACATCAAAGGTTACAAGATAGTCGACCTAAGCGAAAAAAAAATTAAATTCTACTCTAAGTCACTCAAAATATCTCGATTGTGGAGGCCGAGCATGTACACGCTGCTCCAACGCCCTCCAACTCATGGCTAGTCGACTTTCCCCTTGCCCTTACCTGCACCATAGAGCACCCATGAGTCAAGGCCTAGCAAGAAAACTCCACATGACATTATAAATATTCAACTAATCATAAGCAATAAACAACATGCTCGCAGATAATAAGTGCATTCATTCTAATCATACAAATCATAAACATGTTTCACAATTTATAAACAGGCTCATTTCGAACACATAAACCATTTACACAGCCCAACCAAGCAGCCTTGCCGAATCTCCCAACTGAGTGAGGTACGTCTCCCGGCACCAAGCTTATGGTCCATGCCAGGCGTGTAACGTCCCAAAATTACCTAATAAGGCTTAGGCCTTAATTAGGGGGCCAAGATGGAAATATATAGAATTATGTGCTTATTTTTTGTATTTAATTGTAATTATGTGGATTATATGATTATACAGTTAGTTGAGCATGTTTAGAAATATTAAATATGCGTGTGGGCCCGCTTCTTATTAGAAGGGAAATTCTGATAATTTGGCCCGTTGCGAACATAATTGTATATTTATGTGATATATGTGTGAGACCACATTATTATGTGGGTTTATTTGAGTTACTCAGCACGAGGCGATCCTAGGGAGAAAGTTAGCGGGAAAGTCACAACTGGGCTCAATACTCGACTCGGGGCGAGTCGAGGGGTATTTTAAGTAGTAGGCATTTAATTGGGTTATCGAGTAGTGGAAATGAATAATTGAAGATATATTTGAAGTTAGTGAGTTTAGGAGGGAATATTGGGGAATTTGACCATTTTTCCCTCGGGGACGTTTTTGGTACCCCGAGCCTTGGGATTAGCTTAAGTCACTTAAGCTTAAGAAACTAAAGACAAAAACACAAAACACTTCTCCAAACTGACCTACACTCTCTCACCTCACTGTCTTCCTCTCTAAGTTTTTCCTAAGCTAGTCTTTAAAGATTTGAGAAGAATTTTGGCTAGAAACACAAGAATTGAAGCCTAAACTTTGGGAGTTAGCTCTGTTGCAGCTTGTGCAATTAATCTTCAGTTGAGGTTACCGATAGGGGCTCAGAACTGGGATCGTGCTCGAGGGTCGTTCTTATTTACGCTTACTCGGACCTGAGGTAAGAAAACTACACCCAATACGTGTTATATGTGATTAGGGTCTGGCCCGTCTATTATCAATTATCTTGACTAGGGCTTGGGCCTCGAGGACATTTATATATAAGCTTTTGCTTCACATGTTGGTTGATATCTGCTTAACTGCTTTATGACTGTTGTGTGAATTCCATAGTTAGGGCATGAGGCCCCATTAAATAAGTATGATTAATATTGTGAAAATGGTTATTCGATGGTGTTATGTGATTAACATGCATGTGTGCTTATTTGTTTGGATATGCCTATCCATATCTGTTTCTGTATTGTGGTTTGTATTCTTGGATCAGGGCTTGACTCGTTAGTCAAGGACGGCAATAACGCATTGCTCGCTGGCCGAAAGGCTTAGGCCTGAACCAGCAACGTATTATTACATTGGCTGACCCTATGGTCGATGAAACATTAAGGCGCCATGTACGTTGGACTAGCTCTATGGCTAGTTACTCAAGGCTAAGGGCAAAGGCCCCAGGAGACTCTATGGTCACGTAGCTTGGGCATAGGGCCCTGGGATTGACTCTATGGTCAATTATTTAGGGCAGCGGCCCCAAATTGGTCCAATGACCACTTGTTTGTAATTGAATGACGATATGTTTACGTTATTACTGTTGGACGTGCTATATAAGTATCTAGAAGTTTATATTATTTGTTTATGCACATGTTGAGTTTTCTTGTTGAGCCTTGGCTCACGGGTGCTTTGTGGTGCAGGTAAGGGAGAAGGAAAGCTTGACCAGCCATGAGTTGGAGAGCTTCGGTGGCGGCATGTACATATGCGGCTGCTCGACCACCACGATCGGGGATATCTCAGAGGAACTAGGGTTATAGCCCTGTTTTTGCTGCTTAGGCCAGCTGAATGTAATTTTGATGAATATTCACCTTTTTAAACATTGGTTGTAATATTTTGGGATCCCATGTTTGTATGAAACTTTTTATATAAAAGCCAACGGTTCATTGGTTAGGCTCAAAATTACAAGTCTGAAACTTCACACTTAATTTTGACAATTTTCTAATACTCTTTTGGAAATCTTTCTAGAAATACAAATTTTAGATATTTTTCTTAGATTTCCATATCTTTTTAATCATCCAATTCCAAGCTACATCGAGGAAGATATGATTAAAATAACGTTAGTCGCTGAAGTTGAAGAAACAAGAAAAAATGAAGAAAAATGCATGCGTGCTGAAAATGGTCACTGGTCATGGCCAGCCTTATTCCAGGTCGCAGCCTGGGGGACAAAACGCAGTGGCTGCAATCGTTATAAACCTCTGGCCGTGTCCAGAGCCCGATAAATGCACCGAATTGAATCTTGTGACTGCAACTGCCAAGAAACCCTGGTCGCGACTAGTGATTGAAATTTTCTTTAATTTTGAAATTTTCAATGTATTTTTCCAGGGCTATAAAAAGGAATTATGGTTAACTTTTAGAATAACTTTGGATTGCGAATTATAGAGTCTAGAGTGGCAGAGGAGAAGAAAAGACCTCATCATCTACATTCTTCAATCTAGTTTTCCTTTCTTTTCTAAAACTTCTTTATTTTCAATTCGTGTTTTGTTTATGATCATGTTTGAGATTATGGAATAGTTTCTTTTTAGGTTAAGAGTTATTTCAAAAACCTAGACATGAGATGAATGCATTGATGATTTTTATTCATCTATTCCCTGATATTAAATTTCTTCTATTTTTCAATTTGAATGCTATGAATCTTGTAAAATCTTGTTTATATGGCCACTAATTAGGGTTTTGCATTGTTCTACTATCATCTTAGGATTTCTATTCACCTAATAGTTTTGGATTCTAAGTAGAGTGATAAATTATAATTAAGTATTGTGACGAGTATTTTAATTGTGATGAAGAATAGAAACTAGGTTAAATGAATTGCATGCTTAATGAATTTGTTGCCTAGATTTACTTGTTTCCATTGAATGTAATGATTTTCCTTAGTTAAATAGATCGCATGCTTAATGAATTTATTACTTGGTAAAAATGATTTATTAAGAGCTCTTAGCTTTAATTAATTATAATAGGGAAACTGGGATAATTGATTGCTTAAGTATTATCTGCGGGGTTAATAGTTTAATTGGGAATATAAAATATTATTCGTCATTGTTGATAGATTGATTATTGAAGGTTGTTATCCAAAAAATTAGCATTGATGACGTGGCAAGTGATCCCTGGTCACGTGGCTGACACCTGGAAAGGCTCTGCTACAGTATCGACCAGAAGACGCATTAGAAGCAGTAAGCAGCCTAGTCTTACCTGCGACCAGTCTGGTCGATAGTTCCGCATACAAAGCAACATTAATGAGAAGATCTTTGTAATTCCCGAATTTAACTCACACAATCTCCTGAGTATCCGATCATTCAGGAAATAATATATGTAACAATCTTTTGTAATCCCCCTTGAGCCTATAAATAGCAAAAGATAGCTCAAGGAAGGGACTTTTGGCTTTTGAATCATTTGAGACTAAAGTAATTCTCCTAGTGATATTGTATTGTTCTTGAGAGGTTAGTGAAACTCATTGAACCCTTGTTCTTTGATCACTCCTTTGGTTCTCATATCAATAACAATTTAAGTGGACGTAGGTTATTACCAGATCCTGGGGCCGAACCACTATAAAAATATCGTGTTGTTATTATTTTTCGTCATTATGTTCTTCTCTACATAATCATTCATATCAAGCATATTCTGACTCCGTGTCAGTTGGCCAAATCCTGGGTCAACATTCTGGTGCTTTCATTGAGAGCTTGACTAATCATTGCTGAGAAAACTAATGGCGAAAACTGGAAGGAAAGCTGGACATGCGGCCACTGCTACGCCATCAAATCCACCTCCTCCTCCCCCTGCAAGCATGGCGGAGGATGAGCCACATCTGGACTTTGAGGAGGAAGAAATGGATGATGCAACGCTGAAGAGTACCCTGGGCGCGTTGCAGGAAGAGCTGGCTAATCTGAGAGCCAGTCAGGAGACTACTGCCGGAGTTGTGGCACGGCAGCAGCAGGAGATTGAACGGCAACGCGCGGAACTAAGCGAAAGGCAGGCGGAGATGGACCACCGCCAGAGCGAAGCCATGGCAGCCCTCGAGGCGGCCTTGCAGCTAGTAAGGAATCAGGCCGCACCTGTTTCGCAACCTGACCAACCTGGCGATGGGCCACCCCAGAGGGGTCCTAATCCAAGCCCACCGATCCAGCCTTCAAGTCCACAAAGGCCCGAGCAGCCTCAAGCGCCCCATGACGACGTCCCGCCGGACCCTGAGGCGCAGCCACCATCCCAAGCTACTCGGGGTATTCCCCCGCAACAGAGGCAGAATAGGGCCGAGCATCAGCCTCACAGTCCTAGACGCAGTAGGGATGATGGGCCAAACCTACCGAACAGAGGTTAGTATCCTCCTGGTAACAGGAGGGACTCAGAGTTAGGCTCTACGGTCCGGGGTCCCCCATGGCATGATAATGCACGGGGACACCATGACCAGCGCAGGCCGCCCTCTAACGCTCGGGACGTTTCGGCCAGAGACGGGAATAGAGGGAACAGTCGATCCCACCATAGCCAGTCGAGGTTCAAAGATGGCCATGGATATAATGAGGCTAACTCAGGCAAGGGGAACGCTGGCCGAAGGAATGAAGAAAGAGGTAAAAGCAGGAGCCAGGTACCTCAGGATGACCAACCCAATAGATGGGATGCTGGGGGGAAGCCCAAACAAAATAATGTCTTCAACCGACTCGGGGGTAGCGAGCAGCGAAGAAGAGACGAGGATTTGCGTGACGTACTTAACGATCGCCGCGAGCGGCATGGCGAGAACGTCCCCCCAGCGACAGAGGCCACAGCGATTCCTGCCGCTGTACAGGCCCAGATAGACGCCCTCAACCAGGCAGTGCAACAGCTAGTTGGGGGAAGGACATCTTACATCGACCACGATAGGAGGAAAGGCACTCCTTTCGTACAGAGGATAGCTAATGCCGAAACTCCAAGCAAGTTCAAAATGCCTACACTCCCAAACTTTGACGGGTATGGAGACCCAGTGTCTCATGTCAACAAGTTTGAAATTCAAATGGACATTCAGAAAGTGTCCGAAGACGCTCGGTGCAGGATCTTCCCTGCAACACTTTCTGAAGCTGCACAGGAATGGTTTTTTAAGTTCCCTCCTGCAAGCATATTTTCTTGGGAAATGTTCGTAAGGGAGTTTTATGGACAGTTCTATGCAGGTCGTGTGCATCCAACTGAAGCAAACCAGCTGGTCGAAATTTTCCAACAGGATGGGGAGTCAGTAAAGGACTACATCCAGCGCTTTATGTGAGCGGCGGCTGGAGCAAAAACGGTGGGGGACGAAGGTAAAATGATGGCCATTACTGCAGGGGTAAAACGTCGTTCTCCCCTCTGGAAAAGTCTCCGAAAGGAAGGAGTGAGAACTACCCAAGAATTTTTGGACCGGGCTGATCGCTACATCAAGCTCAAAGAAGACATCGCTGACGACGAAAAGCCCTCAAGCAAGGATAAGAAGGCTTCCGAACCTGCCAAAGCTGCCAATGGTACCAAACCTAATGGCAACGGCAAAGGCAACAGAAACGGCAACGGCAATGGCAAGAATGGTGGAAAACGGCCGTATAACGAGCCTTCCACCTCCGACAACAAACGAGCCAAGGGTAATCGTTATGAACCTCGGTTCACTAACTACACTGCCCTCGTTGAGTCTCTGGGAGAGGTTTATCAGGCTACAAGTTCTAGTGTGCCTTACAAAAAACCTGGCCCCATTCGGAAGGATATTTCGAAGAGAGACACTACCAAGTTCTATCGTTATCATAACGACTACGGACATGACACCAATGAATGCAACCAGTTGAAAGATGAAATCGAGTTCCTTATTAGACAAGGACACTTGAGAAGATACGTACGGGCCTCGGGAAATTTCCAACGAGAAACTCCGGGTGGCAACGAGCAAGCGCCCACGCGCCAACGCTCGCCACCCTTACAGCCTGCCCCCGTGACTGGCACACTCTTAACCATCTGTGGAGGCCCGCACCTTGCGGGAAATAGCGGAAAGGCCAGGGAACGATATGCTCGGAATCTGCGCCACGACCAGGACATCGAGATGATGACTGTGGAGGACCGTGCATCAAAAAAGGCTCGGTCATAGGAAGGTGAGATAACCTTCTCTGATGGCGACGCCCAACACGTCCGATTCCCACATTCCGATCCGCTGGTCGTGGACATCCAGATGGCCAACATGATGGTGAAGAGAGTACTGGTCGATACAGGAAGTTCAGTGAATATCCTGTATAAATCAACACTGGAACGCATGAAATTGTCCGTTAAGGACTTGGAGCCCTACAACCAAACAATATACGGCTTCTCTGGAGAAGGACTCGCCCCAGCTGGATTGATCAAGCTCCTAGTAACAACGGGTACAGCGCCTGCAACAAGGACATTACTCGCCACTTTTGTAGTGGTCGATTGTCCCTCGGCGTACAATGCCGTTATTGGAAGACCCATAATGGTTGATCTGCGGGCCGTCATCTCTATGTGGCACTTGGCCATGAAGTTCCCAACAGACATGGGGGTAGGACGCGTGTTGGGAAACCAGAGGGAAGCCAGGGAGTGCTACAACGCCTCAATCACAAAGGCAAAGAGTGGAACGTCGAAGAGCGCTACCTCAGATAGGTTGCAGATGGCAGTTGATACACAAGCCCAATCCAGTGATGAAGTCACCAAATAGGGTGTTGCCCAAAGTGAGGACAGAGATTTGGATCCTCACTTTGGGGATTTTGAAGAGAATGTTGGACCCATCGAGGACCTGGAAGAGGTCCAGCTCGACAAAGAAGACCCGACCAGAGTCGTAAAGGTTGGGAAAAACTTAGAGCCTACCACGAAGAACGCACTGGTGGAATTTTTGCGAAAGAACCAGGAGGTTTTCGCCTGGTCACATAAAGACATGGCTGGGATAGATCCCGCAGTTATTAGCCATGTCCTGAATATAGACAAGACCTTCCCACCCGTGCAACAAAAGAGAAGGCTGCTCGATAAAGATAGATCAAGAGCCTTAAAAGAAGAAGTCGAAAGACTAAAGGAGAATGGGTTCATCAGGGTGGCATTTTATCCATCGTGGGTCTCAAATCCAGTGCTGGTTCCCAAGCCTAACGGAAAATGGCGGACCTGCGTGGATTTTACGGACCTCAATAAAGCCTGCCCGAAAGATTGCTTCCCACTCCCAAGAATCGACCAGCTGGTCGATGCAACTGCAGGGCATGAGGTCCTCTCGTTCATGGATGCATATTCAGGCTACAACCAGATTAGCATGCACCCCCCTGACGAGGATCACATCAGCTTTCGAACCGATACGGGCTTATACTGTTACAAAGTAATGCCCTTCGGACTGAAAAAACGCAGGTGCGACTTACCAACGGCTAGTCAACCACATGTTTAAGGAGCTAATCGGAGTAAACATGGAGGTATACGTGGACGACATGCTGGTAAAGTCTAAGAGGGCAGAAGGACATGTGAGGGATTTACAAGAGTGCTTTAGTGTATTGAACAAATAACAGATCAAGTTAAACCCCCTCAAATGTTCCTTCGGAGTTGGATCAGGGAAGTTTTTGGGGTTCATTGTAAATTCAAGAGGAATCGAGGCCAACCCTGACAAGATAAAAGCCCTGATCGACATGAAGTCGCCAGAAAGGATCAAGGATGTACAAAGTTTAACTGGGAGAATCGCAGCCCTAAGTAGATTCATTTCAAAATCAACAGACAAGTGTGTCCCTTTTTTCAATCTACTTAGAGGAAATAAGAAGTTTGAATGGACGGGAGACTGCGAGCAGGCATTCCAGCCTCCCATCTTATCAAAGCCAATTGAAGGAGAAACTTTGTTTATTTACCTGGCGATTACTGAAGTTTTTGCTAGCGCGGTACTAGTGCGAGAGGAGGAAGGCGTACAAAAGGCAGTCTACTATGTCAGCAAGAGGCTGATCGGGGCAGAATTAAGATATCCACCAATCGAGAGGTTAGCATATTGCTTAATCCTGGCCTCTAGGAAGCTACGCCCCTACTTTCAAGCCCATCCTATTACAGTTCTAACTGACCAGCCCCTTCGGCAAGTCCTCCAAAAACAGAAGCGGCTGGACGATTATTAAAATGGGCAGTCGAACTGGGGCAGTTCGATATAACTTATTCACCGCGAGCAGCAGTCAAGGGACAAGTCTTGGCCGACCTTATTGCAGAGTTCACCGAACTCCCAGACAGCGAGCAGTGCGAACAGCCTGAAGCGCCTGAGCCTCAAGACAAAGCTCCTTCATGGAGGTTATTCACGGATGGTTCATCCAACGAAGCCCACGCTGGAGCGGGAGTGATATTGATAATGCCAGAAGGGCATCGATTTCACTGCACCATCAGGTTCGACTTCACCGCGTCCAATAATGAAGCGGAATACAAAGCACTCCCCGCTGGGTTGAGAATGGCGAAGGATATGAGCATAAGTACGCTTGATATCTACAGTGACTCATAGCTGGTGGTGAACCAGGTCCTAGAAGAATATCAAGCGCGAGGCTTGAAAATGATGGCCTACTTAAATAAAACAAAAGACCTGCTAGCCCAGTTCACGAAGTACACACTCCATCAAATCCCATGAGATCATAATTCAAACACAGATGCCTTAGCCAAACTCGCGAGCGCAAAGGATGCTGACACTTTGAACATCGTACCAGTAGAGAGACTGAGCGAGCCAAGCATTCAAACAATCGAATCCAGTATGGAGATACGGATGGAAGATACATGGATGGCACCTTATTTGGAGTATCTGACAAATGGTACGCTGCCAACAGATAGGAACAAAGCCAGAACTCTAAAAAGGCGAGCCGCTAGGTACATATTGGTCGAAGGTGTTATGTATCGAAGAGGATATTCAATGCCACTACTCAGGTGCGTTACACCAGAAAAAGCTAAGGAACTCATGAAAGAGGTGCATGAAGGCTTCTGCGGGGATCACGCTGGGGGGCAGAGTTTGGCAAAGAAGATTCTAAGGCAAGGTTACTTCTGGCCAACTATGAACGAGGATTCGATGGAGTTTGTACGAAGATGTGATAAATGTCAAAGATTCTCCAAGATTCCATGAGCAGCTCCAAACGAATTAAAACAGATGCAAAGTCCGTGGCCTTTTGCAGTATGGGGGATAGATTTGATTGGATCCCTACCTACAGGGAAAGGCGGAGTAAAGTACGCAGTCGTGGCAGTCGATTACTTCACCAAATGGGCCGAAGCTGAACCGCTCGCTACCATCACGACCAAGAAAATCCTTGACTTCGTTATCAAGAACATTGTCTGTCGATATGGTTTGCCTAGGAAGATAGTTTCAGACAACGGAACCCAGTTTGACAGCGATTTATTCACCGATTTCTGTGAAAGACATGGAGTCATTAAAAGCTTTTCTTCAGTTGCACACCCCCAGGCGAATGGGCAGGTCGAAGCCGTGAATAAAACTCTTAAAGACACCCTGAAGAAGAGGCTCGAAGAAGCTAAGGGAGCGTGGCCAGAGCAATTGCCTGAAGTCCTCTGGTCGTATAGAACGTCTCACCGAACAGCGACAAGACATAGCCCATTTTCCTTGGCCTATGGATATGAGGCGATGTTGCCTGTCGAATTAGATCCCCCCTCACATCGACGTCTAACATACGACCAGGACTAAAACACACAACTAATGATGGAATCCCTAGACTTGATTGACGAGATACGGGAGAAGGCCCAACTCCGAGTTGCTGCATACCAACAAAAAGTCGCCCGGTACTTTAACTCCAAAGTTAAAGAAAGAAAATTCAACGTCGGAGACTTGGTGCTACGACGAGTTTTCTTAAATACCCGCGACCCTACTGCTGGAGTGCTCGGACCTAATTGGGAAGGACCTTACCAAATTGAAGAAGTCCTTCATCCGGGCACCTACAAACTTGCACGCTTAAACGGAGATCTCGTTCCGCGTTATTGGAATGGAGAACACCTGCGCAAGTATTATCAGTGAACAGTTCTTCTTAAAGGACTGGCTTGTATTAATTTTTCTTTTTATAAGTTTAGCAAGAGGGTTAGTCGCGCTATATGGCTAATCGCTCGTATTTGTAAGATTCTATTTCAGAATCACTCGTAAAGACATGTTTAGTCCATTTTTAATGCGAGATTATAAGGGACTGTGCGCAGCCAGTCATTCTTGCCAACCTTTGTGAATTTATATTTGCAAGTATTTGTTCATTACGTGTGTTGTTTTGCTGTATTACAAGTATTATTTTTGCACACGAACAGGAATGTTCGAACAGGTCATGGTCAAGGCAAGTGACCAAGGACCTAAAGCTCCTCGATCACTGGGGGGGCATATAAGGCACATCGATAGCAAAGCATACCATGAGGTATGTAAACACATGAAAAAAATGAGTGAAAGCATGCTAAGGTACTTCGAGTATTTTTCAAAATTTATATTTTGTTAAATCATGCCAAAGTACTATGCTAAGTTCGGTCATATGGACAAATGTTATAATAAATGAAAATGTTATAGCAGCATGCAATCTTTTACACCGCAAGCATCACTGCTTGGATGTAACTATTCAAATAAAAGAAAAAGATTTACTGCCCGTGCAGCAAAGTTTAAAATGAAAATATTGTCTTTACATCACGACCTGTGGGTCATGTAATCAAAAAGAAAGAAAAAATAATGGAACAGCTCAAGAGGCATTTGGGGCCGGAGGGTCATTAGCAGCATTCTGGTTGACAGCATCCTCAACAACCCCTTCTTCTTCAGCACCAGCCAGGCTTGGGGAAGCAGGGATCCTCGCCCTTGCCTCCTCTTCAGCCAGTTGGGCAGCGCAGCGAGCCAGCTCAGCAGCCCTGATATCCTCTGAAAGATAGCTGAAGTCGGCTCCCTGATTGTGTTTCCAGAAGTTGTAGAAACATCGGAGCGTCGTCTTCTTGTACCTTTCCAGGTTTTTGGAGTTGTCAAGCTCCAGCTACTTTACTTTGCCCTCGAGAGTGGCGATGGCCTCGTCCTTGGGTTTGAACACCTCTTCCAATCTTCTGATTTCGCGAAGGTGGGTGCGGCTGGCATCCTGATAATCCTGCCTCGACTTTATCACAGCTTCCTTCACAGCTTCAGCCTCCGACAACTTTGTCACCGTAGCATCCCTCTGTTGGACCATCGCCTCCAACTCCTTAGCGTGCCTGGCCTCTGCAGCCGAAAGCTCCTCGGCTGCCTTCACTTGGTACCCCTCAATGGCCTTTGCCCTAGCCTGCTCGATGGTGGCTTGGGTGCGGGTGCGAGCAGTGGTAGCAGACAGCAAAGCCTGAAGACAAAGGATAAGAGTTAGAACCTGTGGCAAAGACTAAAAGACTAAGGCCAAAAGGATTAAAGAAGTACTTACGCTGGCTATTTCGTTCAAGGTCCTGTTCAGGATCAGGTCGACCGTCATATTTTCTGCCTCAACCATTGCATCCTTGACGCGGTCATTTTTCCCGATGAACGCAATGCGGTCTTTTGCTACTCGTACGGCACGGCTTGAGAGTTTGGCCCCAAGGGTCTCTTCCCGTCTATCTTGTTCTCTGCTGGGTGCAGCCAGAGGAGGGTTCTTTGGAGCCAGAGGAGGGATCTTTGGAGCGGGAGGAGTCTCTTTCTCGGCAGGGGCCAGAGGATGAATAGAAGTTTGCCCAGCTGGCACGTCCCTGGGAGGGTCCTCTGTTCGACTTTTCTTGGCCGGTCTCTCGCTTGTTTCGCCAGTTTGTCTCCGCGACGACTTCCTTCGGAGCTGAGGAACTTCTTCTTCCTCCTCAGCATTGTATAAATCGAAGACGTTGGGAGTGGCCATATCTGCACACAAGAAAAAACATGCAATGGGTAAAGATAAAAGCAGATGAAGACTATCTATCAAAACGAAAAAGAAGGTCACAAAGTTAGTACCTGAGCTACAACTACTGGTCGGTATACTATTGACTCTATTAGTCATACACTCATTATCTGGCATGAAGAACTCTGGCCCTAAATTTGGAGTATATGTAAAGTTTCCTTCCCCGTCAAACAAATGACAGGGAATTGGCAAACTATTTAAAAGTAAAATAATTTTACCGTTCTCATCAGAAGATTCCCCCAAGTCCACAACTGGCTCTTTGGCTTTTTGTTTCCCCTTGCCTTGGGGAGCAGAAGGACTTTCTGTGGAAGGATTGCCCGTGGGCTCCCTGATTGTAACCCCCGTTGGCCTCCTCCGAGGAGGGGACGCAGGAGGTTGCTGCTCGGGAACCCCCTCGGCAGTGGCATCGTCTACCACGTACCCTCTCGTTTCATGGCGAGGAGCCAGGACCTCATGAGGGGTAGGTTCTGGCCATTTCTTGAGTTTATACAGGATATAAAGTGTGGCCAGCATTATATATCCATTTGGAGTAATTTGGAAAGGGGCGACACCAAAATAATTGGCCACCCCCTCATAAAAAGGATGTAGAGGGAGGTAAGCCCCCGCCTCTAAGTGATACCGAGACCAAGCACTGTATACGCCCCCAGGGAGGTTATCCCTTTGGTCTGCGGCAGGAATTGTAATGGAAACCCCTGTAAGAGGGTATTTCCTAAAGTAGTTAGCAACCATCTGCATGGTCACTGAGCTGGTCGGAGAAGTATACCACTCGACATCAGGAAAATTCTGATGGCGAGGGCGGGCCCTGGTTTGGATATTAGGGTCGGGAATAGGATTTTCTCGACCACTGGTCGAGGGAGCCCTAGCCTACGAATCTGGCTGGGGAGGAAGGTTTGGACTATTTTCAGACTCAGGTATTTTCTTGCCTACGGATTTGGAACGGGCCATTTGAGGAGGAGAAGGACGAGGTCTAGTGGAGGATCGTGAGAAGGGAATCTCGTGGACTCAGTCGGCCGGTTGTTCTTCACCCTCGATCAGCTGGGCGAGAAGGTCGTCGTCGATGGGTCGTTCACCTCCCCACAAATCTGGCATCAATGTCTGGAAACAGAAGAATGGGGAGGTGAGGATAAAGAAATTTCAAAGGCTTCTTAGAATGAAGCTGGTCGAGTATAAAAGTCAAGCTTTTATACAACAGCATTCTAACAAAAAGCTAAGTGTTCCATA
Source organism: Humulus lupulus (assembly GCF_963169125.1). Lineage (NCBI taxonomy): Eukaryota > Viridiplantae > Streptophyta > Magnoliopsida > Rosales > Cannabaceae > Humulus > Humulus lupulus. The sequence continues at coordinate 87,980,302 of NC_084796.1, read as the reverse complement.
CGAACAGTTTGAAAGACGAATCAAAGGGTGAAAGTAAAAAGTTTTTCAAAAAAGCTTTTTCGACTCCCCTTAGGGCGGGAAAAACCTATTTTCCAACTAGCCTAAAGATCGAATTTTTACTTCGATCTTACGTCCTAAAAGTATGATCCTAACTATTAAACTAACTCGTAACCCCTTTTTTGCCTACAAAAACATTCTACTCACAAGCATCTCGAACTAGAAACAGATAAACTCATACAGTCAACATACAGAAGCATGCACCACGAAAATTTTAAGCATAAGAATTCGAAAACTTACCAAGAAAATGATCGTGGAGATGGAAAAAGGGCCTTCGGAGATCAAGGAACTCTCGGTCTGAGTCTTGGAAATACAGAAGAAATGGTCTCCGGGGACGATTAAAGCTCTGGTTTTTAGGGTTTCTTGAGAAGACAATGGCGTATGTAAAAAGAAAAGGAAGATTTCGAAGGTATTATCTAAGTTTGTCTGTGGCATTAAAAAGGTGCAATCATCAGTTTCCCTTTTTCGAAGTATGGGGAAGCGGAATGGCCGTCGAATTATTTTTGGGGAGTCGAAAAGACGTGATTAGACAGAAGTCGGTTACTTTTTCCAAGAACACACGAAGGGTTCTGACACGTAAGGCGGGGTTACCGAAGAGTCGTTCGTCCAAAAGTTTATTTATTGCTCGTGATAAATAAACTTGGGGGGAAAATGTTATCCAAAAAATTAGCATTGTTGACGTGGCAAGTGATCCCTGGTCTCGTGGCTGACACCTGGAAAAGCTCTGCTAGAGTATCGACCAGAAGATGCATTAGAAGCAGTAAGCAGCCTAGTCTTACCTGCGACCAGTCTGGTCGATAGTTCCGCATACAAAGCAACATTAATGAGAAGATCTTTGTAAATCCTGAATTTAACTCACACAATCTCCCGAGTATCCGATCATTCAGGAAAGAATATCTGTAACAATCTTTTGTAATCCCCCTTGAGCCTATAAATAGCAAAAGATAGCTCAAGGAAGGGACTTTTGGCTTTTGAATCATTTGAGACTAAAGTAATTCTCCTAGTGATATTGTATTGTTCTTGAGAGGTTAGTGAAACTCATTGAACCCTTGTTCTTTGATCACTCCTTTGGTTCTCATATCAATAACAATTTAAGTGGACGTAGGTTATTACCAGATCCTGGGGCCGAACCACTATAAAAATATCGTGTTGTTATTATTTTTCGTCATTACGTTCTTCTCTACATAATCATTCATATTAAGCATATTCTGACTCCGTGTCAGTTGGCCAAATCCTGGGTCAACAAAGGTGAAGAATAATTCTTATTTCTTTCTTTAAAATTGTATTATCCAATGTTCTTTGTTTATTACTTTATTTTATGTTATTAAATCTTGAAATAAAATCACTATTTAATTCTTGTTTTTATTTTGAATGATAAATTGAATAATAGTATTGTGGGTTCGACCCTTACTACCTCTTTACTAATAATTTAGAGAGTAATAAGGAATAAATATAATTAAATTTTGTATGGCATACGACATGCATCATCCATAGAAAAATCAACACAAAAAATCATAGTAAACAACACTATGCATGAAGGGAAACTCAACCCTAACAAATTCAGATATATGGTTGTAATCGCATCCCAATATAATTGAGCAAACACCATGTTCTCTGTGCATATGTCAGTTTTCTTACCTCGAGTCTTGTGCTAAAGACTGATCAACCTCGAGTGCGATCCTTTCCCCGATCACCGCAAAACCTTAGTCACAACATTATGACATAGGTTTAGTTTCCCTTAAGCGACAACCTACCATACTTTTTCTATAAACCACACTAGGCTCCAAATACTCTTTAAATATGACCAATTATGTCCTAGGGACCTTATCTTTTATCCCCAAAGGTTACCCATCGAAACACATTGAAAAGGTTCCTAAAATCAAGCTAACAGCATCAACCAGTCGACCGCTTGCCTCAAATCGATCGATCGATTGATGAGAAACACTAGCCTGCCCAACCGTAGGCCAGTTGACTGGTTTCCCCAGGCCGATCGATTGATTGCCCCAGGCTAGTCGACTAGTTTAAGTCAGAGAGCTATTTTCTCTGCGATTGCTCAAACCCAAAATCATCCTAAACCTACAACCAACTCAAGATTTGCACTCCAAACCAGATATACACATTATATGACATCCAATAAAAACAACCTAGTACTCAATTTTAGTTTCCAAACTAAAATTTAAGGATTTAGGTCAAAATCCCCATTTTCCCTCAAATCCCAAAACTCAGCTGATTTTCATGTTTCTCTTCAAATTCAAGGCTCAAATCAATATACCCTTCTATTCAGCCTAGGATCACCAATTTCAAAAATAAAACTAAATCTCCAAATTCCCACTCAAGAACACTAAAGAGCAAAGATTCTCAAGAATTACTCACCTTGCTCCAAATTTTGAAAACCCTAGCTGACTTGTGGCCTTGGAAACTGCTAAGTCCTCCCCTTGATGCTCAATTCCTTCCAAAATCCTCAAAAATCGAAGCTTAGTACAAGAACTTAGGTGAACCATGGTGTATGGAAAGAAGAAGAGAGTTGAAAGAGGAAGAGGGAAGCCTTGAACGTTTGAGTCCAATCTTCAACATTGGTCTTCCTTTTCTCTACTTATGTGGTAAAATGACCAATTTGCCCCTCCCTTTAATTTCCCTTCTTCCATAATCCGAAGGGTGATTTTGTAATCTTCCCTCTAATTCTAATTACACCACTAATCTCCAAATTTATCAACTAATCCATAAAAAATAATTATTCCACCAATAAATTCCACTTTACCAATTATCTCAAATTATAAAAATTCCCAAAATACCCCTTGACTCAACCCGAGCCAGGCATTTTTCCTCGTTGTGAATTTTCTGCTAAAACTGTTCGAAAGGATCGACTGTTGGTTTTTGATCATGTGATTGACACTGCAGCGAAAGCATGAGATAATATTTTAATGCAACAATAACAATTAATAAAGCATGAGAACGAATCACTCTAGGAACCATAACTAGAATGAGATCTTTCTCATGCAACATGAATCTGAATAAAATGAAAATTACAAATACCTTTTCTAGATGTAGAATACGTGTAGATCAAATAGCGTCTTAGCCTCCTAACCCACCATCTTCCATATTATGGCTCACACAAAGAGAAGGAGACAGGTGGATGTCTATTCTATTTGATAGGATACACAAGACACACTTTTGAATCTCAACACATGAGAGAGTGTTCTTCTCACAATTCAGAGAGAACAAAGTTCTCTATTTTTCTCTCTTGGAAAATAATGTGAAATACATTTGATGTCTTCTCTTTTTTTCTTGATGTTAATTTTACTAAAATAACAATAGAAATAAGACCTATCCCTAATCTCATTAGGCATTTGCGTGGGCCTAAGTCCATTTGGACTGTGGTTGGCGCCAACTACAGGTGTAACGCCCTGGATAGCCAAGACCACTACACTGTGTACTTATAAAGGTGCAGGACTTGCTAATCAAGTATTTTAATTAAAAACGTATCACTAACCATGAATGTGCTAGGGTTAAAAAGGTTTTGGTCTCAAAAGTTACACTTTATATATATATTTAAACAGTTTTACACATGCGATCCCAAAAAGAAACAGTGTTTAAAAGTTGGTATACAAAATCTCCAAAATACAGACAACCATTAGCCATTCTAAGGCAAAACAGACATTTCTGGTTCTCATGTTCCTGCCATTCCCCCAACCGTGGCAGCTGAGCAGCTGGTCATGTACATTCAGCTCATAGAGCTCTCCAAGTCAGGGCTGGTCAAGTTTGCCCTTGCTTTTACCTGCACCACGTAGCACCCGTGAGCCAAGGCCCAGCAAGAAAACATAATATGCAACACAAACAACAATAACAGATTATCAATCATTTAAGCATGATCAAACACTTAATATTCCACATTAACCACTCAGCACCTATTTAGAACCAATGATGCAACTAATCACTAATAACAATCAGGTCACATAATAATCAGGGTCGACATCTTAGGCCGCACCCTCTATTTACCCCACTGACTCCGGCCCGCATAAACCGAGCTCAGTGCATAATAAGCTGTCCTCGGCTACCAGTGGCCAAGTCGCGCCCTATGCGCTAGTGTAACCCTTGGCACTCTTAGACCGTTGGTTTACTATTTACATGGCATAATACCATCCTTTCAGGCATTCATATTAGGGAACCCTTAGTCCCATTACAGTTACACAACCGGGTGCAGTTTTCTTACCTTTAATTTCTACGTTCACTGATTACGAGCGACGTCCCTCGAGCACGATCCGTTTCCTGAGCCCTACCTTTAACACCTAGTCACAACCAAGCTAATGGATTCCATTAATATTCAAATAAAGGTTTTCGGGCACCATACTAGCTTCCGGGACATCAAATTCCACCAAGCACGGTAGTGAAATCGATCTCGAGCACCCTAGGTTAAGTTCCCACGCTTAAAATCCCCAAAAGATCATAAATGCACCTAAGGTCTGCGGCCCTTAAAACCTAGCCGCGGCCCGCCCCTAAAACAGAGTCCAAGCCCCCCAGTAAGCACACACACGCTGCGGCCCTACCCTGTGGCGCCGCAGCACTCTCCTTTGGCCGAGCCTCCCTGGCTCTCTTGCTTCGTAGGGCCGCAGCGCTCTAGAATAGAGTCGCGGCCCTCTCCTTCGTGCCCAGAAAATTCACCATTTCCAGCATCCTAATTTCATTCAAAACCACCCCAAAGCATCCTAATTCAAAACCCATTAATCACAAAACTTTTAACATGATTCTAACAGCATTATCCAACAGAAATCCAGCTTAAAAACCCACTAAAATTCCATCTTGATTTCTGAAACCCAGCAACTCAAAATACCAAAACCAATCATGCAAAACTCAAATTTTAACCTCTAAATTACGAATTGAAGCTTACCTCCTTAGCTGGACCACTTCCTTGAAAACCTCTGAGCTAAAACCCAAGCACTCAGCTTCAATTCAGCCCTTAAACATCAAAACCATAAACACCTTAATATTCAGCCAAAAACTCAGAGTTCTAACACCCAAAAACACAACTCAACTCTTACCTTAATCTTGGTTGAGGGACCCTTAGTCTAAACTAGGCTAAACCTTCATGAATTCAGCTCAAACACAGAATTTTCCGATTGAATTTCCCTTAGATTTTCTGTAGTTTTCTTGGGAGAGAAAAGAGAAGAGAGGAGGAGAGAGAGCATGGGTCGGTTGAGTATTTTGTTCCACTACTTTCTAATTACTTAGTCTAATCTTAACTAATTAGATCAATCCCAAGGCTCAGGGTACCGGAAACATCCTCGAGGGCAAAACGGTAAATTTCTCCAATATTCCCGCCTAAGCTTCCTATCCTCAAATATATCTCCATATATTTATTTCCATAACCTAATAGTCTAAATAACTACCCAATACCTAAAATACCCCTGACTTGTCCAAAGTCAAATATCAAGCCCCGTTGTGACTTCCCGCTAACTTGCTCCCTAGGATCGCCTCAAATCGCACGCTGCAAATCTACCCACATAATAATGTGGTTCTCACAGATATAACATTTAACCACATTTACATTCATATAATTATACAAGCATTCTTATCATATAATCATGCATTAAATCAATAAATTCACACATTAGTCAATTACGCCTTCCCAGCGCACTAATCAAGGCCCTTAAGCCATATTAGTGATTTTCGGTCATTACAACTGGGCTTTGGGCCCTGTGGTATTTTATCTATAAAATGTTATTTGTTGGACTTTTATCTTATTAGTTTATGTAGTATAAAATTATACCACAAAATTAAATATGATTAAATTAATTTTCAATAAAAATTAATTTCACAAAATTAACAAGATAATTTTATTTGCCATTAAATATTATTTCATAATTAATATTTTAAATATTATTTAACAAATAATATTAATTTGTGAGATTAAAAATAACACTTTATTATTTTTAATTATTTCCTTTTATTACCAAAATCCTAGCTCTGTGTTATCGAGCTAGTACGGGGAAAGTATGGACCCGTAGTTCTAAGCTCCAATAATTTAATTAATTTCTCTAACTCTTAGTTTCATTAATTAATTTATTTGCAATGAATTATTCCACTAGAAATTCATAGTTGAACTCTCAAAACTACAATCTCTATGAATTATTCCACTAGAAATTCATAGTTGAACTCTCAAAACTATAGTCTTATATTATTAGAAGTTATAACTATAAATTCCTCCATTGATTTAATTATTTGCATGAGTTATGACCCTCTACTAGTTGTTTATAATTAAATCTAGGTCTTAATGTCTAGTTAACCTCTCTAATTATGTCTTTAGCAATTAGTTCCATTGATCCTCTAATGAAAATTATTCTATAAATTTAATTATAGAATGAAATTCCTGCTCTTTAACAGAGATTGAGTGTTCTATGTTGAAGCCCCGAATCAACACTAAAAGGAAAATACTTCCATTTCTGTGAAGTATGTTCCCAACAACTTGTAGTTCTATGACTCCAAGATATCAGGAATTTAGTCATAGGAATATTGAACCTTACTCGATAAGTCAAAAGTCATAAAAGCACAAATAAGAGTTCAGGATTGAGGTCATCTCTCAAATCACCATCGATTGATGAATATTAAACTTTTATATTTTAACAGAGATTATCATAAGTTCTTTCTATCATGGTGTCCTAGTCCAATACAATATATATTGTATATGGTACCTCTATCTCTTTGCGTCACTATACTTAACAATCTGGAGAAATTTTCATGTCTTAAATAGAAGATAGACCGTACTCATAATCTTTATTAAATAAAGCTCTCACTTTTTTTAGCGATTACAGACAATTTTTATATTATTATCTTGAATTAAATCATCTTGTATATATATCATTATACATATATTTAATTCAAGACTGCATCAATAATATTAGATCTTCATGATAAATGGCATGCATAATTAAATGCAAATATGAGTGAAAAATATTAACTTTATTTAAATAATAGTAATTGTTCATACAGAAATACGCTTTAAGGGCACAAATCCCAACAATATCCCACTTGCCCTAAAGCAAATGAGTCATGTCGCGTAATCTTAAATCTTAGAAATGGCTATCAAAACTCTTATTAGGCAGCGTCTTCGTAAAGGGATCAACATGGTTGGTGGAGTCAGTAATGAAGCTTGCTTTATACTTTTATATTTAATTACTCCACCCCAAGTGTGAAAACAGATCCAGATGTAGATTTCCTATAATCTTTGTCATATTGGAAGTCAGAATCTATATTGGAATCAAATTCTCTCTGAAATATACTAGTATATAGTCTCTTGTTCTCCTAAGATACTTGATAATGTGTTTGACGGCTGTCCAATGATCGAATCATGGATTTGGCTGGTACCTACTGACTATACCCACAGTATAGCAAATTTCAGGTCTGATACATAACATTGCATACATTAAGCTTCCTACTTGGAGGCATAAGGTATCCATCTCATTTCCTATTCCTCTTGGGGTGTCTTAGGACATTGGATCTTTGAGAGTGAGGCCCTTATCTTACTTCAATTACAACAGGAATGTAATTGAAGTAAGATAAGGGCCCCTATATATACGCGCCTAACACACCATGGAAACAAGGAACTCATAAGGAAAAGATACATACTAACCTATGGCCCCTACCCTCATATATTAGATAAAAATGATATGCATGAATCATAGACAAAGGAAGGCAACCTGGGTGTCTGTATGAAGGTCTGTGAATGTTCGAGGATGGACCTTTGAGCGTGTGAAGAGGTATCCTTGGATATGAAAGGTTGAACCTTTGGAAATACGAAAACACCCCAGGCTCCCTACAGAACACGCGTGGGATAAGCAGGGAAATTTTTTTTTAAAATAAAAAAGAGAAAACTTCAATGGGGCGAAAATTACCTCACAAAATGCTTCTATGGGGGATGGAACCTTTAAGCTCTTGGAAGTAACTTCAAGAAATCACCACTAGGCTATGTAATCTTTAATGTGAGAAGACAAGTCCAAGCCTTCGATATTTATAGGAAAAGCCAAAGCTTCCTAGCCCTTGGATCAAAGTTAAAGTGAATGGTGGGGATCAAAGGCATTGACAACATTGGGGTTCGCACTTGGAAATGATTGGCTCTCATTCAATCTCAAACATATGCTTGGATCACTACCCTAGCTAGTTGATTTTTGTGTTTCTTTATAAACTACAAAGAAACACACATCCAAAGTGCATTTTCCATTTCTTCATTCACTACAAGACATCACTCCAAGGGTGAGCCTTCCATACCCCTTGGAGTAAAGCGAAGCATGAGTGCCATATATATCACGCGAGGAACGTAAGGAGGAGTCTACAAGAACAGTTGAAAGTATACTTGTAGTGTCAGGGGCAAGTGTGAATATGGAAAATTATCCCTTCAAGCACCCCACGCCAAGCCGCTAAGTTAGACATCAATATAAAAAAGTCTCTTAAGTAGGACCCTATGAAGGGCCTCTGTAACACCCAGTTTAGCCAAGACCGTCACAGTGTGTACTTTTAAATAGTGCTTAACTCGCTAAATGAGTCATTAGGCCATAAACGTACATCTAGGTGTTATTAACGGCTAGGGTTAAAATCTTGGTAAAAAAGAATGGATATATTTTATTATAAACGTTACACTGTACATGGGATCCCATAAAATTGTTTACAAAGTTGTTTACAATCCAAAATGATCATTACAGTTCAAAAGTTACAATCTGCCAACCTAAGTGACAAAAATAGGGTTAAACCCTAGTTCCTTTTAGAAACACCTTGGACGTGGTGGTCAAGCGGCCGCAAATGTACACATCACCACCTAAGCTCTCCACTCAAGGCTGGGTAAGCATCTCCTTCCCTTTATATGAACCACATAGCACTCGTGAGCCAAGGCTCAATAAGAAAACTTATTACTGCATGTATATAAATAATAATCACGATCATGAAATCATTCGGGGGCTCGTAGTCCTAATCAGATGAAGACTATCAAGTCATTTTCGGGGTCCTGCGCCTTGAATAGATGACTAATAAGACATCCTGGGGCCTTGTGCCCTAAATCGATGATAGTTAAGTCATCCTGGGGTTATGTGCCCTAAGCCATGTGACTATCAAGTCACCTGAGCCTTTTAGCTCTGGCTCTAAGTAACTAGCCAAGTGCTTTAGGTTTCTTCGACCAATAGGTCAGTCGAGCATATAATGCTCTTGTTGATTAGATCTAATCATATCAACCAGCATTCAATACGCTATTTCCGCTCTTGACTCATAAGTCAATTTCATACGACCAATGCTCAGTACCATTGCTGATCGTGACTAGTAAGTCAGAGCTTCACGACCAGTAACATCATTATCGTTTCTGACTAATAAGTTAGTGACATTCACAAGTAAACAATGAAACCCAACACTCATAATGCAACATATATCCATAAGTTTAGAGCACTCAACATGCTTCAATAATATTCGCAGGCACAATCATAACTATGTGCATTTACAAGGGCCAATGCACAATCAAAACTATGTTCAGTATTCGGGCCAAGCTTTAACCATGCATGTCACAACATGGGTGCAGTTTTCTTACCTTAGACTTAAGTGTAATATATAAAAAATAAAAATAAAAAGACCCTTGAACACTTTGTTCATCAAATCATAAAAGCAGTTGGGGCATTAGTCAACCCAAAGAACATGACTAAGAACTCATAATGCCCATATCTAGTGTGAAAGGAAGTCTTCAGTACATCTCCCCCCTTGACCCTCAGCTGATGATAACCAGATCGAAGGTCTATCTTTGAGAATACCCTTTTACCCTGCAACTGGTCAAGAAAATCATCTATCCTTGATAGAGGATACTTGTTCTTAACTGTTAACTTATTCTGTTCTTTGTAATCAATAAACATCCTCAGAGAACCATCTTTCTTCTTCACAGATAGAACTGGTGCACCCCATGGTGAGAAACTAGGTCTGATAAAACCTAAAGTCTAAAAGCTCCTGCAGCTGTACCTTTAGTTCTTTTAATTCTGTTGGGGCCATTCTGTAAGGTGCTCTAGACACTGGCTCCATCCCTAGTGCCAGTTCAATCATAAATTCAATTTCCCTGTGTGGTGGAAATCTTGGTAAATCTTCTAGAAACACATCCAGAAACTCACAGACTAGTCTGGTCTCCTCTGGTCTCACTAGCATGACCTGAGTGGTATCGATCACACTGGCTAAGACTCCTATGCATCCACCTTACAATAGATCTCTAGCCCTCAAAACAGATATCATGGGTATATGGGGTCCATGCACAGTGCCAACAAACACAAAAGGATCCTAACCTTTAGGCTCAAAGGTTACCATCTTCCTTCTGCAATCTATGGTTGCCCCATACTTTACCAACCAATCCATACCCAAATTCATGTCAAAGTCAGTCATAACCAACTCTATTAGATCAATTAATAACTCTCTCCCTCCAGTGTCACTGGGAATGATCTGACCCATTTAGATACTACCAACTCCCCAATGGGTAATAAGGTCCCGAACCCCACAGAATAATAATCATATGGTCTACACAGTCTATCAATAATTCTACTAGCAACAAAAGAATGTGTAGCACCAGAATCAATCAAAATAGTATAAGGGGTTCCATCACTAAAAAGCTTACCTGTAACTACTGAGGGAAAAGCCTCAGCTTTTGCCTGAGTCAATGCAAACACTCGAGTTGGGGCTGAGCTGTTCGCATTTCTTGGCTCTTCCTTCCTTGCTCTTGGATAATCTTTCCTCAAATGTCCCACTACTCCACATAAAAAAGCAGGCTCTTACACGACACTCCCCTAGATGGCTCCTCTTGCACCTATGGCACTTAGGAAAAGTCATCCAGACCTCATTGCCTCCCTAGCGGCCCATTGTAATACCACGTGGTCGCCTGTCAGGGCCTGGAGCTAGGAAGGCATCAGAAGCCTTCCTCCTCTGATCACTGGGACCTCCGCCCCTACCTAAACCCATAAATGGAGGTCTCACCCTCCTAAAGTCTCTCCTGGTTGCATTATCCCGCCAGATCTTGTTCTCTGCGCTCTCAACTGTGAGTGCCTTCTCAACCACATGTGCATAAGTAGTAACTCCAAACATAGTGGTAATACGAACATCACGGGCTATCCTAGGTTGTAGCCCCTGGAGAAACCTCTCCCTTCTGGTCCCATCAGTGGGCACCAATTCCATTGCAAACTTTGCCAGACTGTAAAACTGTAAAGCATACTCAAGCACTGACAAACATCCGTGAAACAGCTTGCTGAACTCTTCAGCTTTTGCTGCTCTGATGGCATCATTGTAGTACTTTTCATTAAACAGGGTCTGAAACTCTTCCAAACTCAGGGCATTAACATTTATGATCTGGGATATCACTTCCCACCAAATTTAGGAATCCTCCCAAAACATATATGTGGCACAAGCCACCCTCTCATTACCAGACATCCTTATAAAGTCAAGGATGGTGGTAACCATGCTCATCCACTGCTCTGCCTTAGCTGGATCTACACTACCCTCAAAAACTGGAGGGTGTTGTTTCCTGAACCTTTCATAAAGAGGTTCCAATTTGCTTCCAGCCTCTAGCAACTGCTCAACTGTTGGCACTGCTACAGGTGGTGCCTCCAGCAAGATGTTCCCTGCAAGAACTTATTGCTGTCTCAAGAGGCAGATTTTTTCTTCCTGCCTCATTACTCTAGCTTATAAATCAATAAGAAACTTCTGTCAGTTATCAGGAGCTGGCTGAGGGGTCTGACGCTGGTCATTATCCTAACCATGTCTATCATTCTGGCCCTGATCTTCTTGGCCAGCTGATGATTCTATCTGCCTTGGAAGCATACTTTCAACTTATACCTTGCTGCAATAATGAATGCGGCCAGTTAGGTAGTGATAACTAAACCTCTTGCCGCCTCACAATCCAAGATCAAGTAGAAATTCATCCATGTTCCACAATCATACTAATAAGCATGTCGATTCATTAACATAGCAGTTAACATTTAGCACTTAGCAATTAACAATTAACGATGCTAATAAACATGTTCAAGCAATATCAGTGCTAATAAGCACGTTCTTGCTCATCATGCAGCAGTCAAGGGCCATCCCTAATAATGTATCTTATGCATGCAAGTAAAGCATTTATATTATGTTTAAGCAGTTAAACACATAACCACATAAATAGTTATCGAACCATGAGTCGAGCTTGTCTTCAGTGGCGAGTGTACATGCCCAACCAGTCTACAGGAACCCTAAACCTTGGCACGCTCTGATACTAAGTTGTAAATCCTAGTTAGCCAAGACCGTCACTCTGTGTACTTTTAAATAGTGCTTAACTCGCTAAACGGGTCATTAGGCCATAAATGTGCATCTAGGTGCTATTAATGGCCAGGGTTAAAATCTTGGTCAAAAGGAATGGATAAATTTTATTAAAAATGTAAAATTGTACATGGGATCCCATAAAAGTGTTTACAAAGTTGTTTACAATCCAAAATGGTCATTACAGTTTGTTGATACGATTTTTCACCAACAGTGTATTAAGAAATAATAATGTAGATTAGTGCTTAGTAATAAACCGTAATGAAAAATGAAATGTGTTTACCGAGTTTTTCGGAAACGAATAACTAACAGAATAATAAAAAGATAAGAACTGTAGAAATGCTGAAATGTAACTAAACAAACAGTGTTTTTACGTGGTTCAGGCGTTAACAAGCCCTAGTCCACGAGTCGATGTTATTATGCTTGGAAAAGGTTACAGTAAGATGGCTGGTGCACAAGAACTTCACACACTCACAGAGTTTCTCTCGGGTTCTCTTGAAGAAGATGAAGCTAGAGAGATTTTAGTAGAGTTTTTTTTTGCTATATCCTTTGTCCGTCCCTCTTCTTGTAAAATGAAGGGGTCTTTATAGCTAGGGTTTCGGATTAGGGTTTTTCTCTACGTACATGAGTCTTAATTACACCAGCCATAAATAGGGATACAATTACTGTAGTAGCATGGCTACAAGACTCTATGTGGGTATATTTACGTGAAAGTATGGGGAACACACAAAGTCAGCCATCTTTTCCAAGTTGTCAGCGGAACAGTAGGCGAAAAGGTACCCTTAGGCGTGCTGGGATGTGTGCGGCTTTGACCTGACGGGCGTGTCAGGCGGGATCCTGTGTCAGGTGGATATCATTCCAAATATGCCTCCTCCAGGACTCGACCGTTTGGCTTTGTTCCGTGCGAGGCACGGAACTGCTTCCGCGGAGACCACTCGAAGAGCTTCTCCTGGAAGGAGCTTCCCCGAAGGATACCCCTTCGGGAGTCCGGGAGAGTTGACGAGTTTCCGTATTGTGTTTGCTTGGAAGAGTAATCCGGACACTAAACGGGAGAGGCGAAGCCTTTCTGTTCATCCGCGAGCTCTGGTCACCTACCGTGAAAGACATCGATAATTCTGCTTCCCCGAGGTCATCAATCTAAACGCTATCCGGAAATCTGGATAACATTTACCCCCCAAGGTCACGGAGCTTTGAGAGATCCGGGAGCTTGTACAATCGGTTTCTTAGACTAGGCGAGGGGGCACCTTCTGTGTTCCCGGAAGGGTTCCTTTTTCCTGCCTGAGTATTAGTATGAAAAAGAAAGGGAATTTCTTCTGTTTGAGATCAAGTACTCAAGTGCGGCAAGGACCACGTGTCATTCTGGGAATGGTTCTGCGACCAAGACGTGTGCGTGAGGCGACTGGTTGAGGATGCGTGCGCCAGTCATCTGACTAATGATTTGACGGTTTTTAATGGTACTCAGGGCCCGAGGTGGTGTAATGATGGGAAATAAATACTTTATTCCCATCCGAGGAGTCATAAATAGGATCGTCGCTTCCTCTCCAGCCGTTGGATCTGACGCACACGGAATGGGAAGATCGGGACCGTCCACTTGAGGAATTCGAAACGGCTTCTTCCCTGCTATAAAAACGAGGGAAAGGACCTTTCTTCCTCTTTACGCTTTCAGATTCTCCATCTTTAGGATTTTCAGATTTCCAAACCTTCGAACTCTCAGGCTTCCCAGCTTACGTTCCCCCGAACTTGCCATTTCTTTTGGTAAGTATCTGGAAACTTTTCTTTTTGATTTGGCAGTGGGTTTATTCCCCGAAGTTCCTGGTTTGAATCGCCGTTCGTCTTTGCAGCTTTTACTTCTCGCGATCGTGTTGTGCAGTGATCCAGTTACTTCTTCAACCTCCAACTACCCGAATATCAGTAAGTATTTCTACTTTGCTCTTTCCTCTCAGACCTTAGGTTGTTGGTAGTTGTTAGAGTAGAGGTTTCTGCCATTATTGCTTATGTGCATGCGTGAATAGGGCTTTGGTAGGCATGTGATCGATTGTGAGTCGATAAGTAGCCTTTTCTGCATGCTTTGGCGATTTGCGTTTGGAAAGTCGTCCCTTGTTTTGCTGTTTTAGGGCATAAGCATGAACGCCTTTAGGGTGTCTTTCTCTGGAAAAACACTTCTTTTGGTGGGCTTAGGCTCGGGGTCTGAGTCTGGTTCCTTGCTGCCCTTCGGGTGGCATGGTGCCAATCCCTCGGTAAGCTCGGTGGGAGCCTCTCCAAGCAGTTTTCGGGGAGGGTCTCCCCGACGCCTTTGATACCACTAGGGTATGACAAGGGTGCTGACTGCTTAGAGTGTTTTCTTCTTTCTTTTCTTTTGTCCAGTGACGAACATCTCAAAGGAACAACTCCTTGCTGTGGGGGAGGCTGAGTCTGCCCAAGAGAAGGGCTCTCCTGTCGCTGGTGGAAAGGGGAAAGGAAAGGCGAAAGTGGTCGCGGCTAGCCCACCAATCTCCAATAGTTCCATCTGGGAGATGGACCAAAAGCCGAACCTTTTCAGGAATTATGGCATGCTGGAGCTGTATTCCTCTGAGGCAGGCCTGAAGAACATCCCAGGTCTGATGTGGCACCGTCTGTCGGTGCTGGGCGAGTCAGCTAGCCAGAGTCACGAGGGCTTTGGTGCCTGGAGTTGGGCACACATAGTGTGTGGGGCACACTTGCCCCTAAGGAGTTACTTCGCCAATTTCTATGTGAAGGCGGGGATTGCCCCCTTCCAGTTAATTCCTCCCAGCTACAAGCTCTTAGCAGGGTGGTTCATCTTTTGCAAGTCCCGGAGACTGGAAGCTCCTACCCCGGAGGAGGTGCTGTACTTTTACGGGTTGAAGTCTCAGCCTATGAGGGGTCATTCAGATAAGGTGGGGTTTTACAGGCTAGAAAGGCACCCGGACGTGATGTGCCCCACTTGTCATACCGCGAGGGTTCCAGACCTCCGGGAATACTGGTTCCTGACGACTGGCTTCCCGCTGAAGAGGGTGTCAGCCCTATCTTTGGACTTCAAAATCCCTGGTAAGTGCTCCTTCTTCTCCTTTTCAACTTTGTTTCTTTGCGTTTGATTTTCCTTTTGGGAGGATCTCTAACGCTTGTATTTGATTTTTGCAGAAGTCGTTCCGCGGACACCTCGCTGCGCGGAGATGATAAGGAGGTCCAAGTTCTACGAAGGGCTTTCTGAGGAAGAGTTGAAAGTGGAGGGACTTGTGACCTCCGAATCGTTGAGGGGGTATGGGTTACTCGCCTCCTTCCAAAATATCGAGCCAGTAAGTGGCAGGGGGCAGACTCAGGTGTCGGCTGACATCCGGGAGCAGATTGCCCTGGTGCTGTCTAAGGTAATCACCCAAGCAGCCCGAGACGAAAATACTATATCTCCTAGTTGGGCGGAGAGGTTCCCCGACCCCCAGCCGGAGGAAGAGGAGATCGAGGCTCGCCACATCGCGGCTTACCCTGACATAGGGGCTCCGGGGGCTAGTACCTCCGGGAGAGGTAAGACTAGTTTTCGGTTGATTCACACCCCCAGCCTGTCAGAGGTTTCCCGGACCTCTCAGATGGGGTTTGATCCCCGTTTCCTTAGGCTAGATCCGCGTAGGATACCTTTCGACAGGTATTGCGATAGGGTAGATGAGCTCCTCTGGTGTCTGAGTGACGGTAGTCTGCCAGAAGGTGTCATCATGGTTGACCCTTCTTCTCTCAGCATGTCATTCCCGGACTTCAAGGAGTACGGGAGTTTCCTAGAGCAGGAAGCGATGTTTTGTTTTGCTCGGGGAGGGCCATCCACGTTTCTCGTGCATGGTTGTCCCTTTCAAACTTTTCTTTTTCTCGTTTCTTGTTCCCTGCTGGCGCGCTTGCTTGTGCTTTTTTGTTGATTGCCGCTTCTTACTTATTTTCTTTCTCATTGCTCGTTGGTTCGTTAACCTTGCTTTGTACGTTTCTTGCAGAGTATCCGGAAGCCAAGATGTTGGGGAGAGTGACTTTGCTCATTAAGAAGGCTGCCACTAGCCAAGACCCGTCCACGGGGAAAGGACGGAAGACCAAGGCTGGTAGGGGAGGTAAACCTACCTCCCCCAAGAAGACGAGTGGCGAGGCGCAAGTGTCTCCGAGGGTAGAGAAGTCTCTTGCTGACGGGCCTTCCGAGACCATGATGGTCTCGAGTAGCAGCAGCGACGGGGAAGGGCTTGTGTTCCCCGTGAAGACAACTGGGGTGAGCAAGCGTCCGGGAGAAGATGCTGAGGGTGCTAAGAAGAAACGCCTTAGACACTCTTCTCCTGGTCGAAGGCAACAACAACAGCAACGACAGCAAGCACAACTACAACAACAGCAGCAACAAGAACAACAGACACAATCACCATCGTCACAGCTGCAGCAACCACAACATCCAAACCAGCAGCAGCAACAAGGGCAATTACTTCTGCTGCCGCAGCAGCAAAAGCAACAGACCGGGGCCTTAATACCCCGCCTGCCTCCTCCCCCAGCTCAAAGGGGGTCCACCCTTCCGGGGTCTCCTTCTTCTCAGACAACCAACCTTCCCCTGCCTGGCCTGAAGTTCCACTTCCCACGGAAGCCAACCAGTTTCCCCGCTGCCCTCCTGGAGGGTGTAAGACGGGCCGATAGCTTTTTGAAGAGGCGGTTAGAGGCGGAGAAGGCTGTTACTCAGGGAAGGGCAGATAACTTGTCTGCCGTGAAGAGAGCTGAGCTGGCCGAGGGGGTGAGATCTCTTCACCCGGCCGGAGCAGTTCTAGATGGTCCTGCCTTGGAGAAGAGGCTGGTGCCTAGGCTCGGACGTGCATTGGCGCCGTTCGGAGCTGAGATGATGGAGGACATGGCCCTGAGCTTATGCGAGCTCAATTCTGAGAAATGGGCCATCAGTAGCAGCAAGGATCCGCTGTTGCTGACACACGCTGTGAAGCAGCAACTGTCCGGGGTAAGCCGTCAGTTGTTATTTTTTGGGATCACCTGTCTTTTGGTCCGGCTTTAGCTCATTCTGTTGTCTTTCCTTGCAGGCCTCTATGATCGCGGAACGCTCGTTCCGGGAGGTTGGTGCAGCTCTGGTTCAGCTGGAGGAGAGCCAACTGGCTCGCCAGGCCTTGGAGGCGGAGAAACAGAAACTGACCCAACAGGCCTTGGGGGCTTCGGAGAAGATTGATCAGGCCCGGCGCACGGCTGAAGAAGAGGCGGAGAAGAAATATCTTGCCAAATATCAAGAGTACCGGGCCAAGGCAGAGAATGAGTTTAGACAGCGGTCGGATGGGATGAAGGCCGAAAACTCCAAGCTCCGGGAAGAGCTGTCCCAAGCCAAGGTGGAGAAGGATACCCTGGAAGCCCGCTTGCAATCAAAAAACGATCTCCTCCTTAAGCGGCAAGAGGAATATTCCACTCTTCAGAGTAAGCTGCACGAGGAGGAGCAACTCCATAAGAGGAGCAGGGATCTCATGTCTATGCTGCAGTTGGGGCTCGTCGAGAAGGATAAAGAGATCGGGGCCTTGCAATTCACTGCCAGGGGGCATGTGACCGAGAAGCAATCCGTGCTGAACCAAAATAGGGAGCAGCGCAAGGATATTGATTCTCTTAAGGGGGAGCGGGATGCCTCCAAGGCCGAAATGGAAAAATTGAGGGCCCAACTAACTGTCGCGGAAGCACAGCTGGCAACCTCCGAGGCGGAGCGCTTGAAGGAGAAGGAGGATGCTGAGGTGATACTGAACAGGACTATTAATATATCGCATGTGGTCCTCATGCATCAACTCTGGAAAGTGAACCCGGAGGTATTAGGCTATCTGGGAGATGATGTCGAAGCCATGAGGGAGAAGCTACTCGTGTGGGATCAGGGCCCAGAGGCGTACGTCCAAACTTACAACATTGACGAACGTGCTGAAGCTCCTGAGGCGGGAGATCCCGGAGAGGCGGGGACCTCTAAACCTTCTCATGACCAAATTCCTCCTTCCAATGAGCCGACTCCGCCAGCCTCAGCTGAAACCGATGCCCCCGAAGCTGCGGTCGTGGACGCTGTAGTTACCCCCAATGCTTGAAGGGGTTTTATCTTTAATTGTTTTTCATTTTGAGTTTTTCATTGCGGACATTTTTTCCATAATCATAGCATTCTCCTTTCTTTTCTGCCGAGTTCTTTATTTATCTTTGCGCTTAGGGTAGACATTTATACGGTAGAAACTGTTGTAGGGGCGTATGGGGTTTTGGTTCCAACGGCCAAAACCTATGCACTTCCCACTTGAAGCTTTAACGGATGATGTCTCTTCCCATGTAGTTTCTAGGTTACGAAGGTTTCCTGGTTCCAACGGCCAGGCTCCTTTCACCGTACTTTAGCTTTCCTGAGGCAAATAGCCCATCCCGGGACTTGTAGTTATACTGTTCGCTGGGATTGCTAAGGTGAGTCGTTCCATTGTTTGGAACGGGAGTTCTTTTGGTGAGCGTCGCTAGACTTAAGGTTAGATCTTTGCGAAGCAAAACTAACTGTTGTTGCGAACCTCATGGTGGCTGACTTCAGGGACCTGGCATGGAGCCCTGCGAGGCTAGATCCGCGCGAAGCAAAGCTCTACAGCGCTCGTGCATCTTGCCATCTTTCGCCTTGCGGGACCCGGAGCTGGAGCTTGCGAAGCAAAGCTCTACAGCGCTCGCGGATCTTGCCATCTTTCGCCTTGCGGGACCCGGAGCTGGAGCTTGCGAAGCAAAGCTCTACAGCGCTCGCGGATCTTGCCATCTTTCGCCTTGCGGGACCCGGAGCTGGAGCTTGCGAAGCAAAGCTCTACAGCGCTCGCGGATCTTGCCATCTTTCGCCTTGCGGGACCCGGAGCTGGAGCTTGCGAAGCAAAGCTCTACAGCGCTCGCGGATCTTGCCATCTTTTGCCTTGCGGGACCCGGAGCTGGAGCTTGCGAAGCAAAGCTCTACAGCGCTCGCGGATCTTGCCATCTTTCGCCTTGCGGGACCCGTAGCTGGAGCTTGCAAAGCAAAGCTCTACAGCGCTCGCGGATCTTGCCATCTTTCGCCTTGCGGGACCCGGAGCCAGAACTTGCGAAGCAAAGCTCTACAGCGCTCGCGGATTTTTCTGCAAAGGACTTGTCAGGGAGTTGGGGGTGTTTTGGCGTAGCTCTATGAACGTGCCTCAACCCCCAGTCCCGTCCATCGCTGGGCTACACAGGAGATAATTCTCATGATACATAATGGCAGGCATTTCCATGGCAATTTTCACATAAGCACATAATGCACATATGATACGTAATGCAAGCATGTTCATGGCAACAAATAAACCTAAGCTTAACAATTTAAACATTTCAAACAATTTAAAAACTTCAAACACAATGCTAGCACATAAGTGGTGTTCTGTGTACGTTTTGTTCAAGGGGCGTATGGCTATGCCTTAGCCATGTATACCCCCCAAGTGAGCGTGGGGTCCGGACGTCTCCGGACCGCGTGGTCACTTGTTAAAACGCAGCCTTGAACACAGGGATAAAAAGTGCAGTAAAAGCGGAGTGAATCTCTCTGTGTTTCATTAAATTAGCCTGCTAGGCGTGAGTTTTACAACAGGGAGGATTATTTCCACATTTTTCACTTTTTCTATTTTCACCAAGGACTTCCGACTGGATGGTCCGGGGCCTACTGGTAGTAACGGCGGAGGTGCTCCGCGTTCCAGGCGCGCGGGACTTTAGATCCGTCGAGTCTCTTTAAGTGATACGTCCCATGGCCCACTTTTTCTTGGACTTCGTAGGGGCCTTCCCAGTTGGGTCCGAGGACTCCTACTCCCGGATCCTGCGTAGCAGGAAATACTCTCCGTAGGACAAGATCCCCAACTTCGAATGTACGGCTCTGGACTCTCATGTTAAAGTGTCGGGCTATCTTGCCTTGGTACATTTTTAGTTGGACCTGCGACTGCTCCCAGAGCTCTTCGATCATGTCCAAGGATTCCTGGAGGAGGGCGTGGTTCCGGGTAGGATCGTAGGTGTCTTGCCTGTGAGAGGGGATCATAGCTTCTACTGGGATGACGGCCTCGCAACCGAAGGTCATGGAATAAGGCGTGTGCCCCATCGAAGTTCTCTCTGTTGTGCGATAGGCCCAAAGTACTCGCGGAAGTTCTTCCGGCCAGTGAGCCTTGCAGGCTTGGAGTTTTTTCTTCAACGTGGTCTTTAATATTTTGTTTACAGCTTCCACTTGCCCATTAGCCTGGGGTCTGGCGACTGCGGAAAAGCTTTTGATAATTCCATGCGAAGCACAGAAGTTTGTGAAGTGTTCACTGTCAAACTGCTTTCCGTTGTCGGACACAATTTTCCGTGGAAGCCCAAAACGACACACTATATTCCTGATGACAAAATCCAGTGCTTTGTTAGATGTGACCGTGTTCATAGGTTCAGCTTCAGCCCATTTGGTGAAGTAGTCTACCGCGACTATGGCGTACTTCACTCCACCCTTTCCAGTTGGGAGGGAACCTACTAGGTCAATGCCCCAAACGACGAACGGCCAGGGGCTGGTCATTAGGGTAATTTCTGTAGGCGGCGCTCGCGGAACCTTGGCGTACTTCTGGCACTACTCACATGTCCTGACATAATCCACACAATCCTTCTTCATGGTGGGCCAAAAGTATCCTTGTCGAAGGATCTTTTTGGAGAGGCTCGGCCCGGAGGTATGATCGCCACAGAAGCCTCCGTGAATCTCATGGATGATGGTGCTGACTTCGGTTCCGGCAACACACCTAAGGAAGGGTATGGACAACCCCCTGCGGTAAAGCTTTCCATCCATAACCACGTATCGGGGAGCTTGATATTGGAGCTTCCTTGCGTCAGCTTTATCAGTGGGGAGCTCTCCAGTGGTGAGAAATCTGAGGATGGGTCCTATCCAGGAGTGGGAATGGTCGATGATGGCGTTTATCCTTCGTGTCTCAGTACTGGGGGCTTCTAAGTGCCCGATGGGGACTAAGCCATACTGTTCAATCTCCGGGTCCGTTGCAAGCTTGGCCAGTGTGTCCGCGAGTGAGTTCTGGTCCCGGGGGACCTGGCGGATTTGGTAGCTTTTGAAATGCTGCAGTAGGTCGCGGGAGAGAGACACGTAGGCAGCCATCCTTTCGCCTTTCGTCTGGTATTCCCCGGATATTTGGTTTACCACAAGTAGGGAGTCGCTGTATACTTCGATTTTTTGGGCTCCGACTTCTCTGGCCAGTCGTAACCCAGCTAACATGGCTTCGTGTTCTGCCTCGTTGTTGGATGCTGGGAACGCGAAACGGATGGCGCTCTGGAGCTGATGCCCTTGGGGAGATATTAGGATGACCCCCGCTCCAGCTCCTTTTTCATTTGAGGCTCCGTCTACATAGACCTTCCAGGTGGGAAGTTCCGGGACAGGATCTTCCAGGAGGTCATTCATTCCCGAGCATTCCACAATAAACTCCGCGAGAGCTTGACCTTTTATGGAAACACGTGGTTGGTAGTGGACGTCGAACTGGCTCAGTTCCATGGCCCACTTAAGCAATCTGCCAGAAGACTCGGGCTTCTGCAGGACTTGTCGGAGAGGGTGGTTGGTGAGTACTTTGATGGTGTGCGCCTGGAAATATGGCCTCAGCTTCCGTGAAGCGATCAGCAAGCAGAGGGAGAGTTTCTCGATCATCGAATATCTGGACTCGGCGTCCAATAACCTCTTGCTTACGTAATACACAGGGAGCTGGATACGGCCATCTTCCCGGACGAGAGCGGCACTTACTGCGTGCTCAGTCACAGCTAAGTATAAGAACAACGCCTCTCCTTCGACAGGTTTGGACAGAATGGGAGCTCGGGTTAAATGTTCTTTGAGGTGTTGGAAGGCTGCTTCGCATTCAGGGGTCCACTCGAACTTCTTGTTCCCTCGCAACACATTGAAGAAGGGGATACACTTGTCAGTGGCCTTGGATACGAAGCGGCTGAGAGCAGCTATCCTTCCGGTAACGCTCTGGACATCCTTATGCTTCCGGGGGGAAGGCATATCTATGAACGCCTTTATTTTCTCAGGGTTGGCTTCCACTCCGCGGGAGCTGACAATAAAACCGAGGAACTTCCCAGACGAGACCCCGAAAGTACATTTCTTTGGATTTAGTTTCATCCCGTACTTTCGGATCACGGCGAAAGCTTCCTCAAGGTCGTTATTGTGGTCCCCGGAGGTCTTGGACTTTACCAACATGTCGTCCACGTACACCTCCATGTTCCTCCCCAGTTGGTCCTTGAACATTCTGTTTACCAGACGCTGGTACGTCGCCCCAGCATTCTTCAAACCGAAAGGCATGACCACGTAACAGTAGACACCCTTATCCGTGAGGAAGCTGGTGTGTTCCTGGTCCGCGACATGCATCTTGATCTGGTTGTATCCGGAGTACGCATCCATGAAGGATAAGAGTTCGTACCCGGAAGTAGCGTCTACCATCTGATCGATTCGCGGGAGAGGGAAACAGTCTTTCGGGCAGGCCTTGTTTAGGTCCGTGAAGTCAATGCACATTCTCCAGGACCCATCGGGCTTCGGGACCAGAACTGGGTTGGCCAACCACACGGGATAGTGCGACTCCTGGAGAAAGCCTATGGACATCAATTTGTCCACTTCAGCTTTGACGGCTTCGGCTCTCACTGGGTCCAGCGGCCTCCTCTTTTGGCGAATTGGAGTTGCAGATGGGTCTATGTTGAGTGCGTGGCACGCAACATTGGGATTAATCCCCGTCATATCAGCGTGGCACCATGCCAGGATATCCTGATTATCCTTCACAGTGGCCACGATCTTATCTCGAACGGCCAACGGCAGGTTTTTCCCCACCTGAATGACCTTGGTGGGTTCTCCCGGGTTGAGGATCGCCTCTTCGACTTCCTCCATCGGCTTTATTGCTTTCTCGATTCCCACTCTTGGTTCGAGTTCGTCAAAGTATGCCTCCTGAGCACCCCCAGTTCCTGGCAATACTCCGCCAAAGGAATGGCAGCAAACGTCTCTCGGATCGTGTAGACGGCTCGGGTGGAGACGTTATAACAGCTCCGTGCACTTCTTTGGTCTCCTCGGAGGGTGCCAATACGCCCATCGTCGCATGGAAACTTCAAACATAAGTGGCGTATCGAGGTTATGGCCCCACAATCGATCAGGACCGGTCGGCCTAAGATGGCATTATACGCCGTGGGGCAGTCGACCACCACGAATGTGCTATGCTTGAAGGCACAAGCGTCGCTTTCTCCTCTGAGGGTGACTGGAAGTTGAATTTTGCCTAATGGCATGAGTGCGTCCCCATTGAAACCTTGAAGCTGGATGGGGCATGGGGCCAGGACCGTCTCAGTCAATCCGATCGCGT
Source organism: Humulus lupulus (assembly GCF_963169125.1). Taxonomy (NCBI): domain Eukaryota; kingdom Viridiplantae; phylum Streptophyta; class Magnoliopsida; order Rosales; family Cannabaceae; genus Humulus; species Humulus lupulus. The sequence continues at coordinate 87,956,642 of NC_084796.1, read as the reverse complement.
GGAAGGCCGCTTTGAAGAGGATGTGCACGGAGCTTCCGTTATCGATCAAGATCCGTGAGACCTTCTTATTGGCAATCTGGGCTTCCACCACGAGGGGATCGTTGTGGGGGAAGTGCACATGTCGAGCATCGTCCTCCGTGAAGGTGATGGGAAGATCCATCATTCGGGGACGTTGGGCAGGTGATTGGACCAAGGCGCACATCTCCTCGGCGTGCTCTAACTCCCTCAAGTACCTCTTCTGGGAGTTGCGGGTGCTTCCGGCAAGGTGTGGTCCTCCGGAAATGGTGGCGACGTGTCCGTCAACGGGTGGCGGAGCAAGGCCGGGCGGATATGGGTTACCTGGTCCTGGAGCCAACAAGGCAATGGGCGCCGGAGCGGGTGGAGCAGGAAGTGCGGGGAACTGAGACCCGGGAGTTTGGGGGTGACCGGCTCCAGGAGCGCTAGCGGCCCCCCTCTGTCCCGGGGAATATGCAGCTCCGTGAACTATTCCCTATCCGGGATAGATAATGGGTATCCTCACCCACTGACCGAGGTGTCCCGCTCTTGCCAGGGACTCGATCTCATCCTTCAGCTGAAGGCACTCGTTTGTGGTGTGCCCCACGTCTCCGTGGAACTCACACCTTTTATTGGAGTCTCGCGGACGCCTTCCTCCGTGAGACACTTTCGGGGGCTTCCTGTAGTTGACCATATTACAGGTCGCCCGATAGACATTCTCTCGCGAGTCTATCAAACTGGTATATTCCGTGAACTTGGGCTCATAGTCCTTCCAGGGTTTCTTTGAATGGTCTCCCCGGTTGGAGTTTCTTCCGCTTCGTTTGCTCCGCGATTGGCTCAAATTTCGTTCTGGGGCTTCCGCTTGTGGCTGCGGCATGCCAGGAGCGATACTACATCCGGTTTGTACTGCTCCGTACCCAGAGAAATGGGTTTGACTCGGCGTCTGAGCAGACGCGGAAGGCCCATACACACTTGGAGTGAATCGGGCTCCTGGAAGCATGAGGGCTGGTGCGGGAGCTTGCGAAGCAAAGCTCGGCGCTGTCACGGAAGCCGTTGGAGCCGAGGGAACTCCGAAGGCCTGCTGGTAGGCATCCTCAAGGTTGATGATTCCCTGAGCTTTTGACATGAATTCGGACAGCGTTTCTGCCCGTCTCCTTTGCATTTCCCCCCATAGCAGGGAACCGACAGTATGGCCCGATTGAAGGGCGATCAGCTTCATGTCATCGCTGACCTTGGTTTTTGCAGCAGCTTCCATCATTCTCTAAATGAAAGCTTTGAGGTTCTCAGTGGGTTGCTGCTTGATGTTGGTTAAGGAGCCAACCTCCATGTCGTGGTCGCGGGCAGCAATAAACTGCCTCCTAAACGCGGACTGTAGCTCCTTCCAACTGTGGATTGATCCGGGAGCTAATCTTTTCCACCAGTCCTCCGCGGACTTGGTAAGAGTGAGTGAGAAGCACATGCATTTGGCGTCCTCACTGACACGCACCACTTGCATCATTTTATTGTATTTAGCTAGGTGGGTACGCGGGTCTGTCCTCCCATCATATAATTCTATGTGGGGCATTTTGAAGTTATCCGGGAGGGACGTTTCCGCGATCCTCCTAATACATGGTTCTGGGTCTTCCTCCTCAGAGTCTGACAGGGCCCCACTTTGCTTCCGGACCAGCTTGGTCAAGGCAGCGATCTGTTCCTCGAGCCTCTTCGTATCACTTTCCGGGAGGTCACGTCCCCGGAGCTTGTCATTAATATGATTTTGGAGGTCATCTCCGCGAGGCCGGGCCTTTTCTCCTTTGGCCTTTTCATACTTGGCCTCCAACCTTCTTCTTAGGTCCACCGTGGACCAGCTATCTTCGGAGTGCGAGTTCGCAGCCCGACATGGGGGCATCAGCACCACCTAGGAGGTGCAGGGGCGTCAGCGCGCACAGGCTCTCCAACTTTTTCTTTACCCTTGTTAGGGGCGGCTTTGGATGGTCCAGCAGCGGCTGGATCCGGCATGGGGGCATCAGCACCACCTAGAACAGAGGCATCCTCGTCCGAGTCGCCTAGATCTCCGAACTTACTTTGGAGGCGTTCCATCATGCGTTGCATTCTTTCGGAGACGCGCTCCTGCTCAGCAAGCTTGGCCTTAGTGGCCACCAGTTCTTCGGCTACATGGACCAGTTCTGGGTCCTTCTCATAGTAGCAGCCGTCCTTGTAATAACCGTCTTGGACATACTCTTCTTCGTCTTCTAAGTATGTTGTATCTTCGGTACTGACCCGATCCTGGCGGGATGTCGGGTCTTCACCTTGGTAGTCTAAGGGTTCGCTTTGCACCACATCTTCCATCACGGTATCGGGGTTGACCGTAGCATTTTTGTCAACAGCGGATTTTCTCGTAGTCACCATCTCTTTAGCACGAAGTGAATACAAAAAACGTACACAGAAAAAGAGCTGACTAACAACTTCCTACAGCTCTCAATGAAAGCACCAAAATGTTTACCGAGTTTTTCGGAAACGAATAACTAACAGAATAATAAAAAGATAAGAACTGTAGAAATGCTGAAATGTAACTAAACAAACAGTGTTTTTACGTGGTTCAGGCGTTAACAAGCCCTAGTCCACGAGTCGATGTTATTATGCTTGGAAAAGGTTACAGTAAGATGGCTGGTGCACAAGAACTTCACACACTCACAGAGTTTCTCTCGGGTTCTCTTGAAGAAGATGAAGCTAGAGAGATTTTAGTAGAGTTTTTTTTTGCTATATCCTTTGTCCGTCCCTCTTCTTGTAAAATGAAGGGGTCTTTATAGCTAGGGTTTCGGATTAGGGTTTTTCTCTACGTACATGAGTCTTAATTACACCAGCCATAAATAGGGATACAATTACTGTAGTAGCATGGCTACAAGACTCTATGTGGGTATATTTACGTGAAAGTATGGGGAACACACAAAGTCAGCCATCTTTTCCAAGTTGTCAGCGGAACAGTAGGCGAAAAGGTACCCTTAGGCGTGCTGGGATGTGTGCGGCTTTGACCTGACGGGCGTGTCAGGCGGGATCCTGTGTCAGGTGGATATCATTCCAAATATGCCTCCTCCAGGACTCGACCGTTTGGCTTTGTTCCGTGCGAGGCACGGAACTGCTTCCGCGGAGACCACTCGAAGAGCTTCTCCTGGAAGGAGCTTCCCCGAAGGATACCCCTTCGGGAGTCCGGGAGAGTTGACGAGTTTCCGTATTGTGTTTGCTTGGAAGAGTAATCCGGACACTAAACGGGAGAGGCGAAGCCTTTCTGTTCATCCGCGAGCTCTGGTCACCTACCGTGAAAGACATCGATAATTCTGCTTCCCCGAGGTCATCAATCTAAACGCTATCCGGAAATCTGGATAACAAAATGAATTCACAAGAACGCAAATATTTTACGTGGTTCAGTGGTTAAAATCCACCTAGTCCACGAGTCTATATTATTGTTGTTTCTCTCTCTATTTTGGCAGAGTTTCAGTATTACAGAATAATCGGTCCCCTTTTTCCTGTCCAATATTCTCAGTATTTATAGAGAAATTCCATGGACATGTTTGAGTAACCGCGTGAGTCAATCACAGATTTACATATTTATTACATTTAATACAAACAATTCCCATTTATACTGGGATATGATTTTATCACAAAATAAATGGTCTCCTAATATCTGGGACATTAAATATGAAAGGTTGGTCATAAATAATCGTATAAAAGTATTCGAGTCTTTGGGGATCTGCGGATACGCAATATATCAGAGATACCACGAGTTGAGTATCTCTTCTAGCTCGTACTTTGACAACTGTTTGAATATTCCGAGTTCTTACTTCGCAACCTTCATGTATGTAGCTCGGGTTATACCCAGGTCGCCTAGCACCACACGTACCCATGTGAAACTGGAGTTGCTTGTGTGGATAATAAGCAGATATTATTCCCCTGCTTATTTCTTCATATATTTATTTGTCAGCTGTACCCGAACTGAGTGAATGACTCGAGCTAAAATTAGGGTACAACGTTTTCACCCCAAGCTCCTACTCGTGTATGACGTCATCATTTCTAACCTACACAGTAGGGGCTTTTAGTCTTCTATTACACAAAACCATGCTTGCCCACTACTCGAGTACTAGACATGTGGTGTACTGTAATTGGCGTCTGTTCAGGTTTCAAGGACTGTAATAACTGTCTGGTCACCTTTTTGCTGCCATTTTGTCATTTTAACCCTGACCTTTAGAATTTGTACTAACCAAATCAGATGGCCCAAATTAATTTACGCAGTTTACGTATAAATAGGATAGGAAATTTTTAGATTTCATCACCTTTCATTTGAAATTTTTCCTCTTCTGCATTTCTGAATCCCTCTTCTTTCTCAGAAATCTCCAAAACTCATTCTCTGTATCCCGTTACTCAGGAGTTTTCCAAGAATTTTCTTTTACAAAATCTTACGTCTTACCGTCGAAGAACATACTGTAAGTACTTCTGATATCTTGGTTTGAAAAAAAAAGTTTTACTGGTTTTTTTTTCTTCACCATGCTCATCCGCACTATTCACTATAGTCAATATTAGGCTATTTTCAAAGTGTTTTTAGCGAATAAGTCTCGACTTAGGTTCAATGGGTAGGTCTTACAATATCTTTTAGAACTACGACATTCATAAAGCTGGGTAATTTCTGGGTAAACTTGGGTAATCTCCATGATGAATTTAGAAAATACCCATTCGGGATATAGGAGACGAACGGTTTTTAGGTTCAAACTAGGTTGCTTAGGGGTCACGTTTCTTGGGTGGTTTTGCACTAAACTGCCTCCCAAGGAAAGTAGCGGTCTGATTTTTTGACACACGGATTCCTAAATATCAAGGGTCTATTAGGAAACCGAGGCACGTAACTTAGGGTAGCGTGTTGCATCACGCGATGGGGCTGAGGCTAACTCAGCTTGTATATCAAAAGTAAACCATTCCCCCTCCGTACTTCTACACCATAACCTTTAAATCCTCTTAGGTTGCCTACTAATTAGGGCGTTTTATTAGTTAACCGATTTGATGGCTCCCAAGAAGAACACTCCCAGCTCAGCAAAAGAACAAAGGGCAGCAGATCGCCTCTCAATCCCCCATTCCCCACTTCGGTCCAGTGGTTGAGAAGGAGGAGGTGGTTGACCCCAACGCCTACCTTGAGGCTGAAAGAATCGTATCCAAGATTACGACCCAGGGGAGGGTAAAAAAAATCATGATGAGCCACAACATTGAGGTTGGGACCGGAAATCTCATTGCCCGACCTGCTTTTGAAGGGGAACGGAGCTGCTGCCCTCTCTGGAAAGACTTCGTGGCCTGGAGTGATGAACATCTGAAGGCAAGAGCCTTCCTCCCCTTGGACCAATATTTCAGGGACTTTTTGAACTTCGTGAAGTTGGCTCCATTTCAGCTCCCCCCAAATTCTTATAGGCTTTTGGTGGGGCTGAGATATTTATTTTTGAAGCATGAGTGGGAGGTCCCCACTCTGGCAGATATCCTCTATTTTTTCTGCCCTAAGGCTAGCCCGGAATAGAGAGGTCAAGGTGATGGGTTCTACTATCTCACCAGATTCCCCAACTCTGCTCCCGTCATTGATCTTTCCAGCCACCTCAACGACTATAAAGACTTGTTCTTTATGTCGAATGGGTTCCGGAATTGCAAACACATATACTTCAACCGTCCTCGTAAGTTCTTTATTCTCTGACCTCAGCTCGTGAAATTTTATTCTTACCAAGATATTTCCCTTGTACCTGTATTAACTGAGTTTATTTCTCGTGAAGCCATATTTGCGAGGACGGCGAAGTCCGTGACCCTCGGGGGTCAATACAAGACGTTGTCTGGGCTTCCATCCAGCAAGAAAGACTACCACCAGGTCATGAGTGATGTCACGACACTGGCATGTCAGTTGATTGACGAAGGCTAGATGTTGGCCTTAAGGACCCAGGCTACCCTCCCAGTTATCCACGAGCTCCCATCCTCTCAAGAGGAGCCCTTGCCAGCCACCGAAGGCGAGGATGAGGAAGAGGACGAGGTGCCTCTTGTGCAGAAAATGTGGGTTCCCATGGCTGTTCAGGAACCTGATTTGGATCGTGCTGTGTCAGGGGCAGCAGTCGGCCCCTCTAGCCAAGGTAACCCATACCCCTATAGGGAACTAGATAGGGTTGTTGCCGATTTTAGGTTAGTTAGGTTTAACCCAAATTAGCTCATCCATCGTCATCCTTATAACCCAGATCGTAATGTAACCCTGCTCCAATGCGTAGACCACCTAGTGGTATGCCATGATAGTAGTTATCCAAAGGGGATAGTTGTTGTCGACAATACCTTAGATTTTAGGTCCGCCATTTTTTAGGAGTATGGGACCAACCATAGGTCCTGGTCTTCTCTGCTTCAGGGTGCCTTTGCCCCTGGATTTAGACAATATGTAGAGGAACCTAGTCCTAAGGTAGTTACTGAGCCCGAACCTCCTAGGATCCAAGAAATACTAGTCGTAGACTCTCCTTCTCCTCTAGTAGTCCCAAGGCCAGAGGTCGTGATAATAGACTCCTCCCCTAGCTTGGAGGGTAGGATCTTTTTTTTTTACTTTCTTTCCTTGTATATGTTTTTGACAACTTTTCTTATGAACTAACTCCTTTTTTTTATTTTTAGGCAAAGAGATAGAACAAACCGGAGCTCCTGACCTCCGTACTGACTTCCAAGCCGGGAAAACTGACTCGGGCCCCATTGTGAAGAGGCCCAGATTTACGAAGAAAGAACCTCTGGCAGCAGGAAATGCCTCAAAATCCCTTGGTAAGGGGAAAGGCATGAGCTCGACAGCTCCGGTGTCTTCTGTTACAGCTAGGATTCCTCCTCCTCCTCCTCCTCATCCACCTCGGTTCACGCCTCCTCATGATCAAGTAATACAAGCTGATCCTCCAGCTCTCCCTGCCCCAGCTGCGACCATCCGAATACCACTAGAACCCCAGGATCTAGAGAAAATCCCTGACGCCTTTCGGGGGATCCTTTACGAGATGGCGAGCCACATGGTGGGGCACACCTATAAGGCCAGCTCGAGAGACTTGAGGACTATTGAGGAGCGAAGCCTGGCGAACGTCCTGGAGTCAACCCTGGGGATGAACCTTATAGTAAGTTATCCTTCCTTGGTGACATCTTTCTTTTTATTGCGTCTAAGAATATATCTAACTTGCCTTGTTATTTTGCAGTTTGCCCTGGCTTAATATCGCAGTATAGCTCAGGCTAGGGCTAGAAATGATGAGCTCCAGGCCAAAGTAAATGCCACCAACACTGCCCTGACAGCTGCTCAAGAAGGTGAGCAAGCCGCCAAAGATGCCTTTGCGGCTGCTCAAAAGAGCGAGTATGATGGCTGCAAAGATTTCCTTGGGTGCCCTCCAGGCTCAAACTACACAACTCCAAGCCGAGGTTGATGAAGACAAAGCAAAACTGCTCAAGGTTGAAGGTGCATTCAAAGAAGAGAAGGCAACCTCATTGTCGTCCATGGAGGATATGTTGTACCATTGCTGGGCCTTTAACCAAGATGGGAACTTTTCTTTTATGGCTCCCAAGTTGTAGGATCTGTACCTTGAAAAATTCAAGGCTCGGATTTCGCAAGAACCATCAGAAACGGGGGATGCTTCTACGGTGGGCGAGCAGGATGGCAACAAGGTTACATCCTCAGAGCAACCTGGAGGAGCTCAGTGACACCCTTTTTCCTTTTTTTTTTGGCGGGGGGGGGGGGGGTTTGTAAACAATTTCCCTTGGGCTCAGTTCGAGGTTTTCCTCCTCGGGATAATTTTTTTTTCAATTTATATATCTAACCTATTATCTATTTATCCTTCCTTTATTATCTCTCATGTTTATGACTCCTTAGACTTGTACATTCAAGATTTTAGGAATTTATTTTTATATCAGGATAGATATTTTGAGCTCGGTTATTGTTGACGCGGTTTTTCGCCAACAGTGAATTATATGAATAAATAGGATGGATTAGTGCTGGATGATAAACCATAATCATAAAATGATAATAATCGAGAATGTGGAAACTAATTGCAGAGAAAGATGGTCACTCCTTTTTTACGTGGTTCGGAGGTTAAAATCCCCCTAGTCCACGAGTCAATATTATTGATCTATCCTCACTATTTCTTACAGAGTATTTTCATTACAAGAAGAATCCAACCCCTTGCATTATCCAGGGCCTTGGTATTTATAGGAGATTGATCTCTAAGTAGGTATTAGGGCCATCCCGTGATCTCTTCATCCATCATGTCATTTACGTGACACTAATGATTAATATCTAAACCTTACAATGAAGTGTGGTCTAATCAATAGGTAAAGATGGGTAATGGGCCACATGGCCCAAATCAGGTGTCGAATGTCTGATCATGCACATTTATATTGCGTATCCGGGAATTCGAGCATAAAACAGACACGTGATGTCTGGTATATGCACGTTTATATTACGTGGTTGACTTTATAAAGATTCAGGGGTATGTCAGGCCTTTGATGCACCACGAGCTTAATGTGGTGCTAGCTCGTGGATTCTACTATGTCGACACAATGGCTCCAAGTGATGAGCAGCTAAATGATCCATCAGCTCGAGCTAATTGTTTAGGGGACCGTAACAAACAGCTCTGGATGAATGGTGGACACGTGGCAGATTGGTTACGGCCCTTTTCTAGCTCGACAAAGTACGTGCAGATATTTAGGGCATGCATTTTCCCCCCAAGCCCCTCCTCATGACCTATGACATCATCTTTGATCTTCACAGTGGGGGATTTTAAACTTCCTTTTCGACTCCTCATGTCCTACCGTGGTTGGCGTCTGCTCGGATTCTAAGGATTGTATTAAATGGCCTAGCCACCTTTTTGTCGCTGTTTCGTCTTTCGAGTTATGACCCTCGTATCTCGCATTGATTTGATCAGATGGTCCTCATTTCCTCATGCCTCTTACGTATATATAAGGTTGGCAGTTTTCAGTACTAGTCACCCTTCATTCGAAATTTTCCTTTTTTTTTCTCTCTTTTGAGTTTTAGAAGCTCTTCTTCTTCTTCTTCTGGTCATAATCCCATAAATCCCCACATTCTCACCACAAGAGCCTTTCAGAAGTCCAGCCTTAAGGATTCCACCAGGACTCCTACTCCTACGCTGCCTACAACTTTCGTTCGGAATATACATTGTAAGTTCCCTGTCCGTTGTATGTTATGATTTCCCTGTTTCTTCGTTATGCAAAACTACATCTCATAGTCGTAAACAATAGGTTTTTTTTTGGTTGGTTCTTTGGGGCATAGGTTCTGATTCTAGGCATATTGAGTATACCTAAAAACATGTCTAGGAATGCGATGTTCATAACTAGGTAATTTCTGGCTAACTTTCTGGGTAGATTTCTGGGTAAATTTAGGAAACACCCATTCAGAATATGGAAGGTGAGAGGTTTTTAGGGTGTAAAACCGGGTAGCTTAGGGGTCACACTTCCTAGGTGATTTTCCTCTCAAAACCTCTCCTCCAAGGCAAGTAATAATATGATCCTCCTGACACAAGGATCCCTGGATATCAGGGATCCCTTGGAAACTTAGGTGCGTGGCTATGGCATCACACCTCGTGGGCTGAGATTACCTTAGCTCGTGTATGAAAAATCCTTCTTCTCGTGCTGCTTGTCCTCTCTTAGCTTTTAGGTCGCCTACTAAGTTTTTTCTCATTCTTTCTCGCTAGGCGATCAGATGGGGCCCAAAAAGAATGTGCCCAAGAAAAGCGCGGCCAGCTCGTCGTCCTAGCAATCTAGCAGAGGAAAGGAGGTCGCGGTGGAGTCTCCCATCCCCCAGTTCGTTCCCACGGTGGAGAAAGAGATCGAGGTGGGACCTGATGCTTTCTTTGAGGCAGAGAGGATAGCCTCGAAGATCATGACCCAAGGGAGGGTCAACAAGATACTGTTGTCCCACAACATCGAGGTTGGGACCGGCACTTTTATTGCCCGACCTCCCTTCAAGGGTGAGCGGAGTTGCACGCCCCTTGATGAAGACTTCGCAGACTGGAGAGATGAGCATCTCAGAGCCGGGGCCTTCCTCCCTCTGGATCAGTACTTCGCCGACTTTCTTAACTACGTAAAGTTGGCACCATTTCAACTGCCTCCGAATTCTTACCGTCTGTTGGCGGGGCTGAGGTATCTCTTCCTGAAGCACGAGTGGGAAGTCCCTACCCCAGCGGACATCCTCTACTTCTTCTGCCTCAAAGCCAGTCCAGATCAAAGGGGACAAGGTGATGGGTTCTACTACCTGACCCGCTTCCCGAACTCATCCGCAGTGATTGAACTTCCCAGCCATCCCAATGACTTCAAAGATCAATTCTTTATGTCGAATGGGTTTCGCATTTGCGAGTACCAGTACTTCGACCGTCCTCGTAAGCCTTCTATCTTCAGCTCGCGTAACATTTTTTTTCTTTTCGCGTGTATACTTACTGGAGCATCACCATGCAGCCATTTTTGCGAGGACGGCCAAGTCCGTGACCCTTGGGGGTCAATACGATACCCTAGCGGGGCTTCTGCCTAGTGAGAAGGACTACCTCCAGCTCGTGTCAGATGACACGATGTTGGCGTGTAAGTTGATCTCTGCAGGGCAAACTCTAGCCTTGAGGAGGACGCAGGCCAATCATCCAGCGGCCCGCGTGCTGGCGACTATTCCCAAGGTCGACGTCGTGGCCAACTGTGGCGACGAGCAGGAAGAGGAGCCCAAGGTGCCGCTCATGTGGAAGAGACGAGCTTCGGAGGATGCTCGGGATCCTAACTTGGATCGATCTCAGTCAGGGGAAGCAGCCAGCTTCTCCGGCCAAGGTAGCCCATATCCCTTTCGGGACCTAGACAGGGCAGCCGCAGACCTTAGGCTAGTTAGGTTTAACCCAAACTAGCCCATGCATCGCCACCGAAATGATCCAGATCGTAACATAACCCTACTCCAATGCCTAGATCAATTAGTGCTGCGTAATGACATAGGCCGTCCCAGAGGCACCGTAGTAGTAGACAACACTTTGTCCTTTAGATCGGCCTTTTTTTAGGAGTATGGGACCAACCTTAGGTCGTGGCCCTCCCTTCTCGAGGGCATAGTTGCTCCTAGACTTAGGCAATATGTGGAGGAATCCAGTCCCGAGGATGAGATCATCTTCAGATCGACTGGTGGAGCTCGGGCCCCATCTAAGTCAATCCCCCAGACCGTAAACGACCACGGGCACGAGATTATCTTCAGCTCAACTGGTGGAGCACGGGCGATCATGGCGAACCGCTGGCATTTGTCACCCTTTCGAACGTAAGAAATTGAGTCTTTTGATAGAGTGGGTCAATAATATCCTTGCCTCAATATCTTCAAGGCCAGGCTTTGCCCCCCAGCGTGATCTCTACAAAAACCTTCATGCACCTCCTGCAAAATAGTTTTAGCCTCCTCTGGCAGAACACGTCACAAAAGAGGTAGAGAGAGGCCACACCGGTACAACGTTCCATCTATGACTGTATACCTCGGAGCTTGGTAGAGTATCTTTCTTCCGCCCTTTCACTCTTTGGGTAACTTCCCTGTGGTAAGATATTAGACTATGGGAGTCATCCAGGTTGTCCTGGCATCGATCATCTCGATCTCCCCTGTATTCTCTACTACACTTGGTCTCTCCAAGAACTCCACTGGTATTAAGCTCAAGGTCTCGGCTTCCTTGGAGGTGGCCAGCTTTGCTAGGGCATCAGCGTTGGCGTTCTGCTCCCGATGAATCTGTTCGATTAGGCTATACTCAAATTCAGACAGCACCCTCATTACCTTGGCTAGGTAGGCCTCCATCTTAGTTCCCCGTGCCTGGTATTCCCCTGATAACCGGTTTACTACGAGCTGGGAATTGTTATAGCACTGGATGGCCCTAGCCTTCAACTCCCTGGCCACCCTCAGCCCAGCCAATAAAACTTCGCACTCGGCCTCGTTGTTGGATGCTTCGAATCCAAATCGTAACACAGAGTGGAAGTGATGTCCCTCTGGGGATATCAAAATGATTCTAGCTTCGAACCCATTCTCATTAGATGAACCGTCCACAAAGACTATCCATAAGGCCAGCACCGGTTCTTCCACCGGTTCCTCTTGGAATTCAGTGCATTCTGCCACGAAATCAGCCAGAGCTTGGCTTTTGATTGTAGTTCGTGGTACGTATAGGATCTCGAATTGGTTGAGCTCAATAGCCCATTTCAAAAGATGTCCTGATGCCTCAGGTTTCTGCAATACCTGCCTTAAAGGTTGATCGGTTATGACATGGATTGAATGGGACTGGAAATACGGCCTAAGCTTTCTGGAGGCCGTGATAAGGCAGAAAGCCATTTTTTCCATCAACGGATATCGAGATTCAGCTCCAAGGAGCCTTTTGCGAATGTAATAGACTGGCTTCTGAGACCGGTCTTCTTCCCGAACCAGCACGGCGCTAGCCGCATCTTCTTTAACAGCTAAGTAAAGAAAAAGAGCCTCTCCTGCTTTGGCTTGGACAACACGGGCAGCTCGGCTAAATGTGCTTTTAGGTCGAGGAAGGCCCGCTCACACTCTTCGGTCCACTCAAACTTTTTATTCCCCCGGAGCAGGTTATAGAATGGAAAACACTTGTCGGTAGATTTGGAAATTAATCGATTAAGAGCTGCCACCCTTCCTGTCAGACTCTGGACGTCTTTTCGCGACCGGGGCAACGACATTTCGAGTAGCGATCTGATTTTGTCTGGGTTCGCCTCTATTCCTCTAGTGTGACTATGAAACCCATAAATTTTCCTAACGCAACCCCGAAGGTACATTTTTGGGGATTCAGCCTCATACCATACTTCCTGAGGATTTCAAAACATTCTCTCAGATCGGGGACATGGTCAATAGCAGTTTTTTACTTCACCAACATGTCGTCAGCATACACTTCCATGTTTTTCCCGATCTGATTAACGAACATTCTGTTGATCCATACCTCAAATCAACACAGAAAACAAACTTAAGTGTGTATAAAATCCATACCTCAAGTGTAGAATCCTCCCAACAAGCTTCCTTGATCTCCTCCTAAGCTCCCAATTCAGCCCTTCTACCCTTCTTCTTCTTTTCTTTTTACTTGCCCTAGCTCTTCTTTCTCCTCCTCTTTCTTCTCTTCAATTTCTATCAAAGCATCAAGTGACCCCAAATGCCCAAACCGTGTACCCCTAAAACCCAGCTGAAAATTGTATATTACCCTTGCCAAATGACCATGCTACCCCTCCAAATAATCCTCTCCCAACTAAGTCCTCAAGGGCACTCTAGTCCTTTCACTAATATTTCAATTCTACCATTTTCCAACTAAACTTGTTACTCACAGCAGTAACTAACGGTTACCCAGGTTACTCAATCACCAATAACCACTACTCCCTAAATCTCAACTTAGCCATAAAATTCCCGAGGTACCCCTAGGCTCCTCCCGAGCCGGGTATAGAATTCCCATTGTGACTCTTAAGTTAAATTTGCTCTCTAGGACCGTCTCGGCACGTGCATCACAATAAAAACACCACACTCGTGTGGTACAATTCACACAATACAATTATCGCATATCAATACAGCTATGCCCAATCATGGCCAGAATTACAGTTATGCCCTTCAAACACAATCAGGGCCTACATGCATACTAATACACATAGTCATGCATCTCAGATAAATAAATAGTCAAATAACATGCTTTAAATCATAACCATGCATTTAACTAATAAAATCACACATAAATCCCAGCATGCCCTCCTGGCACACCAATCAAGGCCCTTAAACCTTATTAGTGATTTTGGGTCGTTACATCAGTCCTCGAGGCAGCCCGAGGGCTTTGCACCGAACTTAGATGATTGCACAGGTCTCCACCAGATCGGCCACTTCGGTGGCTTTCGGTCCAATAGCTCCCATTGGAAAAGCTCAGAGCCTGCTGCCGGGGGTGAGGATCCGGGACATTTCTGCGCGCTCACGGGCGATGAGCAGGAACGGCGGGAGGAGGATTCCTCCTGCTATTCTCGTATGCAGGAATATATCGAGCAGGACGAGGAGGGGATGGATATCTTATCGGTGAAGAGGGATTCCTAACTGGTGAAGCGATCCTAGTCCCGTCTGGTTGGATCAAACTAGCTCGCGGTCACTCTATCCCACCGCCTCCAGCTTCCTGTGCCCGGTGATCTAACCGCGGCACAGGAGGGATGGCGTGCTCTCCTAGGTGCATTCGACGATGGATCCGAACTTGGAGTTGAAGTTCTGACTGACCAGCTGACGTGCTAATGGGCCTTGGGAAACTCTTCAAATATAGTCTCCTGATTATGATGCGACATGGGCGCAGAACTTGGGGTTAAGGTCCTAACCGACCGACTGAGCCTGGGTTGACTGTCCCTGCGGGACTTGTGAGTCCTACTTTGTCTCTTTTCGACATTACCGTCAGTTACAAGAGGGGGTAGCCGGGCCAAGACTTCCTCGATTTGGTTATTTTCTTTGGCTAGATGACTCCTCAACTGCATGTTTTCCATTTCTATCGCCGTCAGGTAACCTGGGTTCGTATTTGGAGGTAGGGGCACTGAACTCCCAGTGTCGCCATGGCCCATCAGCTGCTTTCCCGATCGCTGCTAGACCTCTGGGTCTGGTTCATTGGATATGGCGGTATGGTGAGCCTCTTGTCCACCATGTTGATCTGCCTCATTACCATGTCTCGAACGAGTGAGCACCATGATCAAGCTTTCATGATAGCACTAATCTAAACCCTCTCAAATGAAAGCACCAAACTGTTGACGCGGTTTTTCGCCAACAGTGAATTATATGAATAAATATGATGGATTAGTGCTGGATGATAAACCGTAATCAGAAAATTATAATAATTGAGAATATGGAAACTAATTGTAGAGAAAGATGGTCACTCCCTTTTTACGTGGTTCGGAGGTTAAAATCCCCCTAGTCCACGAGTCAATATTATTGATCAATCCTCACTATTTCTTACAGAGTATTTTCATTACAAGAAGAATCCAACCCCTTGCATTATCCAGGGCCTTGGTATTTATAGGAGATTGATCTCTAAGTAGGTATTAGGGCCATCCGTGATCTCTTCATCCATCATGTCATTTACGTGACACTAATGATTAATATCTAAACCTTACAATGAAGTGTGGTCTAATCAATAGGTAAAGATGGGTAATGGGCTGCATGGCCCAAATTAGGTGTGGGATGTCTGATCACGCATGCTTATATTGCGTATCCGGGAATTCGGGCGTAAAACAGACACGTGATGTCTGGTATATGCACGTTTATATTACGTGGTTGACTTTATAAAGATCGGGGGGTATGTCAGGCCTTTGATGCACCATGAGCTTAATGTGGCGCTAGCTCGTGGCTTCTACTATGTCGACACAATGGCTCCAAGTGATGAGCAGCTAAATGATCCATCAACTCGAGCTAATTGTTTAGGGGTCCGTAACAAACAGCTCCGAATGAATGGTGGACATGTGGCAAATCGGTTACGGCCCTTTTCTAGCTCGACAAAATACGTGCGGATATTCAGGGCATACAGTTATATCCAAACTTTATGTATTGATTTATATCATACGTGTTAAGAATCAGGCCTTGAACCCGGTTATATCTGGGATTTTAAATAATTTAAACATAGTTCGTGATAGGTTTATTGATAATTCGAGCTTTAAAAAGCCCTTGATTTAAACAATTTTCCCAACTTTCCAAGTTTTGGACCTGGTTGCATCCAGGGTTTTAAATGATTAAACTGAGTTCATGCTAGGTTTATTGACATCTCGAGCTCTTAAAAAGCCATCGAATACTCAATTTTCCAAGCTTCTAATTTTTGGACCTGGTTGTATCCAGGGTTTTAAATAATTTAAACTTAGTTCGTGCTAGGTTTATTGACATCTCAAGCTCTTAAAAACTCGTTGAATAATCAATTTTCCAAGCTTCTAAGTTTTAGACCTAGTTGTATCCAAGATTTTAAGTTTTCAACTTATCCAACGATCTTACCCTGACCCATCTTGGGTTATTCTTGGGTTATGTGCCCCCCAAGTAACTAGAATGTAGAAACTTTCTCGGTTGCTTTTACAAACATTAAATATGCGAGCTGATACAACCTTAACAAGAAAAATTATTTAAAAATCCATCTATTATTTAATCAAATGGCTTTTATACGTAAGCCTTACGTGGATGATGGTACTACTGATAATACTTTTTTAAATGCATGGCGTTCCAGGTCCGGGGAACTATCTCCCCATTCAGCTGAGCTATCTTGAAGGATTCTTCACGCAGAATCTCCACGATCTGATACGGTCCCTCCCAGTTCGGGCCCAAGACACCGTACTTGGGATCCTTATTCGCCATAAAGACCCTTCGGAGAACCAGACCGCCCAATCCGAACCTACGCCCCTTGACTTTAGAATTAAAGTAACGAGTGATTTTTTGTTGATAATGGGCGAGTTGTAACTATGAATCCTCTCATTTCTCATCAATCAGGTCGAGAGATGCATTAAGTAATTCATCATTTTTTTCTTGGCTAAATGTCATTTTCCTGTGAGTGGTTACCATGGCTTCAACTGGAAGGACGGCCTCGCTCCCAAAAGTTAAGGAGAAAGGAGTGTGTTCCATGGAGGTTCTGTGAGAAGCTCGGTATGCCCAAATTACTAATGGGAGCAGTTTGGGCCATACTCCTTTGGCCTCGTTTAATCTCTTCTTCAGACTCGCCTTTAGGGTTTTGTTCACAGCCTCGACCTGTCCATTGGCCTGTGGATACGCTACTGAGGAGAAACTCTTAATAACGTCGTATTTTTCACAGAAGTCAATTAAAAGGTCATTGTCAAACTGTGTCCCATTGTCTGACAAGATCTCTTCAAGAAGCCCAAACTGACATACAATATTTTTCACTACAAAGTCCAGGACTCTCTTTGAAGTGATGGTTGCCAAAGGCTCGGCTTCTACCCACTTCGTGAAATAGTCGATTGCCACCACCGCATAGCGAACTCCTCCTTTGCCCATAGGTAAGGACCTTATTAATTCGATTCCCCACACCGCAAATGGCCACGGGGATGAGATCATCGTTAGCTCCACTGGAGCATCTCAGGTGACTATGGCGAAGCGCTGGCATTTGTCGCATTTCTGAACATGCGAGATGGAATCTTATGTTAAAGTGGGCCAAAAATAGCTCTGCCTCAATATTTTTAGTGCTAGGTTTTGCCCCCCAGCATGATCTCCACAAAAGCCTTCATGCACTTCCTGCAAAATGGTTTTAGCCTCCTCGGGAAGAACACACCGTAGGAGAGGTAATGAATGACCACGTCGATACAATGTCCCATCCACTATCACATACCTCGAAGCTTGATATAGTATTTTCCTTGCATCCTTTCTTTCCTCAGGTAGCCTTCCAGTTGTGAAATATTCCATTATGGGGGTCATCCAGGTCGGTCTTGTGTCGATCATCTCAACCTCTACCATTTTTTCTTTCACGCTCGAACTCTCCAATAACTCGACTAGCACTACATTCAAGGTCTCAGCTTCCTTGGTTGTGGAAAGCCTTGCCAAAGCGTCAGCATTAGAATTCTTCTCGTGAGGTATCTGTTCAACAGTAGTGTACTCAAATTTGGATAGCTCCCCCTTCACCTTAGCTAGGTAAGCCGCCATCTTGGTGCCTCAAGCTTGATACTCTCCGAACACCTGATGAATCACGAGCTGAGAATCACTATAGCGTTGGACGGCCTTCGCTTTGAGCTCCTTCGCCACTCTTAGTTCAACTAGTATGGCCTCATATTAGGCTTCGTTGTTAGATGCTTTGAATCTAAATCTTAGAGATGTATGGAATTGATGCCCTTCTAGGGAGATTAATATGATCCCAACTCCTGATCTGTTCTCGTTCGATGATCCATCTACGAATATTTTCCACAACTCTTGTACCGATTCCTTCAAAAGCTCCTCTTGAAATCTGGTGCATTTTGCCACAAAATCAGCAAGGGCCTGACTTTTGATTGAGGTTCGTGGTACGTACAATATCTTGAACTGGTTGAGTTCAACTGCCCATTTTAAAAGACATCCCGACGTTTCAGGTTTTTGCAACACCTGCCTTAAAGGTTGGTCGGTCATGACGATGATTGAATGGGACTGGAAATATGGCCAAAGCTTCCTGGATGCCAATATCAGACAAAATGCAATCTTTTTCAATCAGTGGATATCGTGATTCAGCCCTGAGAAGTCTCTTGCTTATATAATACAGTGGTTTTTTAGCACGGTCTTCTTCTCGAACTAGCACGGCACTGACTGCATTTTCTGTCACGACCAAATAAAGGAATAGAGGTTCTCCAAACATAGGCTTAGACAATACTAGGGGCTTGGCCAAGTGTGTTTTTAGGTCGAGGAATGCCTACTCGCATTCCTCAGTCCATTCAAATTTCTTGTTTCCTCTGAGCAAGTTGTAGAATGGCAAGCACTTGTCAGTGGATTTTGAAATAAAATGATTCAAAGCTGCCACCTTTCCAGTCAGGCTTTGAACTTCTTTACACTACCTGGGCGAGGGCATTTCTAACAATGATCTGATTTTATCAGGATTCACCTCTATCCCCCTCATATTGACTATGAATCCCATAAATTTTCTCGATGCCACTCTGAAAGTACACTTCTGGGGATTCAGCCTCATATCATACCCCTTAAGATCTCAAAACAATTCTTTCAGATCGGATACATGGTTATTAGCAATCTTGGATTTGACAAGCATATCGTCAACATACACTTCCATATTTCTCCCAATCTGATCAGCAAGCATTTTGTTGACTAGTCGTTGATATGTAGGCCTATCATTCTTCAGCCCGAAGGGCATGACTTTATAACAGTATACGTTAGTTGGGATCATGAAGCTAGTATGCTCTTGGTCTGCAGGATTATGGTTATATCCAAAATATGCATCCATGAAGGACATGAGCTCGTGACCTGCCGTGGCATCTACCAACTGATCAATCCTTGGCAGTGGAAAGCAATCCTTGCGACAAGCTTTGTTCAGGTCAGAAAAATCAATGCAGATCCTCTATTTCCCATTTGTCTTTGGGACCATCACGGGATTGGCAACCCAGATCGGGTATTTTTCTTCACGAATAAACCCGCACTTTAACAGTCGAGCAACTTCTTCCAATGCTTCAGCTTGGACTGTTCCCAAATGCCTCTGTTTTTGGGATTTTGCAGGCACGTTCTTGTCCAGGTCTAGAGTGTGCATGATCACACTCGGGCTTATTCCCACCATGTCCTCATGTGACCAGGCGAAGATGTCCAGATTCTTTTGTAATATTTTTCCCAATCTTAACAACTCTTGAAGCTTCTTTGGGGTCTATACTTACTTCCTCAAGCTCATCAATGGCTTGGAGCTTTGACCTGTCTTTGCCCATTCGTGGGTCAACGTCATCATGTGGGACGATGTTGCTATCCTTTGCTTCTTGAGGTTCTTGCGTCCCACAAGTAAGATCCACTTCTTGGGACTCCTCACCTCTGTTACTTATTAACATAGCTTGTTGCCCGGGTTGTGATTGCCCCTTCATAGAAATGCTATAGCATTCCCTGGCAGCGAGCTGATCACCTCTGACGGTGTATATTCCCGCAGCCGGGGGGAACTTGATTGCTACGTGGCGGATAAAAGTTATGGCTTCAAATCCCATCAACGCCGGACGGCCCAAAATCGCATTGTATGCAGCTAGAGAGTCGATTACCATGAACCCAAGCAGCATGGAGACAGTTCGTGAACCTTTACCCAATGTTACCACTAATTTGATCGTTCTGATGGCAACTGACCCTTCACCCGAAAACCCATATAGAATCATTGAGGTTGCCTTTAGCTCGGTTACAGACAACCCCATTTTTTCCAAGGTGGACCTAAAAAGTAGATTCACAGAACTCCTGTTATCTATTAGTGTCCTTCGTACTCTCCGGTTGGCGAGCTGAACGATTACGACCAAAGGATCGTTGTGTGGGAACTGGACATGGCTAGCATCTTCTTCTGTAAAAATGAATGGTTGTTTTTCCAATCACTATTGTTTCGATAACTGCTATTCTGGGACGAATTCCACTCCGTTGTGGGATTTCAGTTCGTTAATATACCTCTTCTGGGCTCCTCTGCTCGTGCGTGCCAGATGAGGTCCTCTCAAAATGGTGGTTATATCTCCTATTATCGGAGGAGGATCATCTTGATTCGATTGAGCTCTAGCCTGATTCATTGGAGCTTCAGGAGCTGACGGAGGGTTTTGTCCAGTGGGCTGACTAGGGACCACTCGATTTCGGGTGTATTGGGCCAAAGGTCCTGCCCTGATGAGAGTCTCGATCTCATCTTTCAGCTGTCTACAGTCATCAATATTATGACCGATATCATTATGGAATCAGCAGAATTTCGAAGGATCTCTCTTCACTCTTTGGTTTTTCAATGGTTCTGGCTTCTTCCATGGACGGCGAGTAGAATTGGCTAGGAAGATGCCCTCCCTAGTATCTGTGAGGTCGGTATGGGTTGCGTAAACAGGCTTGAATTTCTCCCCGGACTTATTTTTCTTTATTCTGCTCTGGTCTCCCTCACTTTCCCTTCCTCTTGTTATTTCCCCCTTAGTTATTCTGGATAATGGATTGAGTTATAGCTGCAACATCCGTTACTGCTCCAACGGGCTGGACAGGGATCTGGCTGGTTCCTGCAACAGAAGCTCGCACCTCTTCCAGGTTGACCCATCTTTGAGCTCATGCCAAGAACTCGTCCACACTATTAACTCCTTTTCTATGTAATTCTTGCCACAGGTCACCTCCAACAAGGATTCCTGTCCTCATTGCCGTGAGCTTGGAGTTGTCGTCAGCATCTCTAGCTCGTGCCAAGAACTCGTCCACACTATTAACTCCTTTTCTCTATAACTCTTGCCACAGGTCACCTCCAACAAGGATTCCTATTCTCATTGCCATGAGCTTGGAGCTGTCGTCAGCATCTCTAGCTCGTGCAGCGACATTGGCAAACCCACATACATAACCCGAGCTGTCTGGGAAGCCTTGAATGCTCTCTTGAAACAAGCAGAAAACTTCTTCCACGAGCTAATTGAATGCCTCTTGTACTGTTTAAACCACTACCTGGCTATCCCAATCAAAGTTGAGGGGAATAAAATGCACCTTAGATCGAGTCTAACGTTGTGGGCCATCATCATGGTGTTAAACATCCCAAGGTGATCAGACGGATCCCCATCTCTGTCAAACTTTAACAAGTGTGGCATTCTAAAGCCCACCAGATATGTGATCGCCGCAATATTTGGAGCGAAAAGCTCAAGCTCATCCTCTGAGTCACAATCATCTTTATCTTTTCCAGATAAAAGCTTCTTCATTTGCTCCTCCATTTGAGCTAGCCTCTTGAGAGTATGGTCCCTGGTCCCTAGGTTATTTTGGGGTTGTTCAACAGCTCCCATCCTATCGTACGCGTTTGATGGGTTGTTGTCCCTCCAAGCTCGAGCTTGGTTTTGTGGGGCATTTCCATTATCACGTACTTCGGAAGGGCCTCCCTCTTGACGAGTATAACTAACACCATCATCTCGAGCTGAATTTCTTCTCTAGGAATTCAGGCGAACACGCAAATTAGGCTGTGAATCATATCGAGGGCTTTGTGCCGAACTTAGATGATTTCTTAGATCTCCCTCGGACCTACCACTTCGATGACTTTCAGTCCAATAACTTCCATTTATGAAACTTACAGCTCGTGGTTGAGGATGAGAATCTGGATTTTTGACACGTGTCCGTGGGACATAGGTATAGGCAGACGGAGGAGGATTTCTCCTGCTGTCTCCATAAGCAAAAATGTCTCGTGTAGGACGAGGTGGTGTTGGATGTCTAATAGGTGACGGGGGATGCCTTACTAGCGAGGCAATCCTTGTCCCATCAAGGCGAACTAAATTAGCCCGCCTCTGTTCTGTCCCATTATTCCTAGCCCTCTGTGCCCGACGATCTGATTGTGACGTAGGAGGGTTTACTGAAACATTTTGTCTCTGTGAGCCTGTCCTAACCCCTCCTCGTGGGTGGCCATGGGTGTTCATAGGTGCTTGTGAAGGAGGCACCGAACTTGGGGTTGCAGTTCTTACCGATCAACTGACATGTTGATGACCCCTATGAGGGCCACTGGGTTGAGCATTTTGGCAATCTCGTGCTGTAGGCACAGAGCTTGGGGTGACAATTCTGACTGACCAACTTGGTTTGGATCGGTTATTCTTATGGGACTTATGAGACCCACTTTGCCTCTTTTCGACATTAACGTTGGTTGCCAGAGGGGGTAACTAGGCCAAAACCTCCTCAATTTGCATGTTTGCCTTAGCAAGATGGCTTCTTAATTGTATATTTTCCAACTCAACTGCAGTTAAGTAGTCTGGGTTTGGCTTCGGTGGCAATGATGCCAAACTTCCAGTATCGTCGGACCCGCCGGTTG
The DNA here is from genome assembly GCF_963169125.1 of Humulus lupulus. Lineage (NCBI taxonomy): Eukaryota > Viridiplantae > Streptophyta > Magnoliopsida > Rosales > Cannabaceae > Humulus > Humulus lupulus. The sequence continues at coordinate 87,934,242 of NC_084796.1, read as the reverse complement.
CTTTCCCGAACGTTGCTGGACTTCAGAGTCATGCTCGTTTAAAACAGCGGTATGATGGGCCTCCTGCCCACCAAGCTGTTCTATCTCATTGTCGTGCATTGAGCGAGTGAGCACCATGACAAAATTTGATTGGGATTTGGATGAAAAACACTAATTTCCCTCTCAACGAAAGCACCAAACTGTTGATGCGATTTTTTGCCAACAGTCTTGTTATCCCCAAAATTTCAGTTCGATGACGTGGCAATCATAAGTGACAAATGGCAATGCATGGTCAGTAAATGGCACATTAATAGTCAATAAATGTATTGGCTCTTGGGAGTTGTGATAAAGTGATCTGACCGACCTGATAAAATTTATGTCCGACCAGTAAAGATTTTTTACTGGCCATTTAGGAGTTTGGCCGACCAGCCAGTCGTTTTGATTGACCAGTTAGGAGTTTGGCCGACATGTCATCTATTTTGGTCGACCAGTCATTTGTTTTGCCCAACCAGTAAAGTGTTTTGCTAGACCAGAGATGTGTCATGCTAGACCAGAGGAGTGCTAGAGGAGTGCTTTGCCTATACCGACCAGAGGTGTGCTTTTCCGGCGAGAGGTGCTTGCTTATGTCCTCAGTAACAGCTTCAACCTGAATCATTCTCAACTGTCGCGGGAATCTCTCAGATATCCCAGAATAATAGCTATATTATTGTTATTTAAATTTATTTATATTTTATTAATTAAAGTCTGTTGGAAGAACGAAGGACCCGGTGAAAGGGAGATATCTGATGTACGATCCATGAGTCTGTAAATAAATGGCTCATGGCATCATTTGGGGGGGATCTGATCTTTTTAGACTGAGAAAAACTCTCTAGTTTTGAGACTTTGGGACTGTTAGCTGGGGCATTCTTGGGGCATTTTCTGAGAGAGTTTAGAGTGAGAAACTCTGTATTTTTCTACTTACACTTAAGAAACTCAGTTGACTCAAGTTCATCTGATCTTAAGTGTAAGATATATATATATATATCACAACTCCAAGTGGATTAGGCTATTACCAATAAATTGGGGCTGAACCACTATAAAATTATGAGTGTCGTATTTTCTCTTAAAGGATTATTGTAGTTTTGGCGTCTACTCATCGTTGGCAAAAATCGTGGTCAACATTATTAATGTGACATTACCTAATTTAACTACTTAAATCTAATTCACATTATTTGTGTCCATTTATGGTAAAAAAAGAACTATACTACTTTTCTATCCTAGGAGACATGTTAATAATAAAATTAATATTCATACATAGCATGTCATTTTAATGATGCAATGAGTGGGCGATCATATTCTATATGACATGTGAAGTGACCATATCAACATGTTATCATTCATACAATATAATTAAAACATTAGGGTAATGATCAAGTTCTCTTTGTCAAACGAAATTATAAAAATACACCAAGGCATTCCTTGGGTTTCAAAGCTTCTTGTAATCTCCATGGGTTGTGTCCTTTGTTGTGGGCCTTCCACGATTGCACACTTAAATCATAACCCTAGGTTCTAAATGAGATGACCTAATTTCTAAAATTAGGATTTATCAAAATTTTCTTAAAATATTGTTATTAAAATAATAATTTCATAAATTATTAATTAATAACTAATGGAAAGTGGTTACCATCTATTAAATAATAATTTCATAAATTATTAACTAATAACTAATAGTTTCCAAAACTATTATCAAATTTTGGGGAAAATAATTCATAATTATTTAAATAAATAATTGATAGTTATTTAATAATTACTCAAATTATATTTATTTAATAATTAATTAATTTCTTTAAACTAAATTTTGACTCCAATTAAGGTGTTCAAAATTTTCCATTTATCCAAATGAAAATAATAATTAATCTTATCCGATTTCGCAGCGAAATGTGTTCTTAAAAAAAATTATTAATACGAGTCAGGATCATACATATGTAGATATATTAAATCAAACACAAATATATTAGAGATTACTTATTGTAGCCTATCAAGTGTCCACGAATCTTTTTTGTATAAATCAATGATCTTCCTATCCTTATTCTGAAAGTTACCACCATGATCTTCCAGACCAATCTTCAAACACACAAGGACATGCGTGGGCACGTAGGATTCAAAAATTTGATTTAGAACTCATTAGATATACTCAACACATGAGATCTATTGAGGTTTGATAGAGAGAGGATGTTGTGAATAGATTTTCAAGTTTAGAAAAATCTATTGCTTTCTTTTTCTGAGAGAGAGTGTGACAGTCAAAACTTTTTGAAAAACAACTTCTTGAAAAGTATTCTTTTCGGGTTTATAAAGATAATTAACTAATTTAATTAATCTTTATTTTATTTAAAATAAATTAGTTATATCCTATTTAATTATTTAATTTAAATCATATTTAAAAAGAATAATTAAATAAATAAATTATTTATTATTCAAAATTCAAACCCCAAGGATAGGAAATATCCTTGTGTGGCGCCACTCACTGTGCAATACAGTGAGTGGCGTGAGCGACTTTAGGGTTTACCCTAATTTTTTCATTTGTTTGTTTAATTAATATTTAAGACAATATATTTATCCCAAAATAAATATCATATTTAAATAAATAAATAAATATTTTATTATAAATAACATAATTATTAATCTCTCTCTATATTAATCCAAACATGATTAATATGTAATTTAACATAAAGTTTTTCAAAATAAAAACTATATAGTTAAATAATTAATTAATTCATAATTAATCAATTGCTCATAACTATCACATAATTATTTTCATGCCCTGAAAAATTAATTCATTTGCAATTAAGTCATTCTCTCTACAAATCTTTCTTTTGACATCCTTACCATTGACAGAGTAGGAATTATGTGATCTATGGACCTGGACCTATAATATGAAGCTTTAATAAACCAGATTATTAATTAAAATCTTTAATCTAATAATCTTATTTATAAATTTCATGATTACTCTACTATAAATATGGAATTGCACTCTAAGTATTTATACAATTATATTTACAGAGTTTTCTCTTGTAGTCCATTGATAATCAATAAATGTAGTTTTGTCCTCCATTTATTGGTTTGTTAATTAGAGTTGGTCAAGATTATTGTTTTACCCTTCTAATTACCTCTTGATCCTTAAGTACCATTAATTCATTACCTAATGATCCTTACATACCATTAATTCACTAGCGAATAATTATTCTATAATCAAAATATAGATTTGAGCTTAATAACTATTCAGTTCCATAATTAACCCTTAAGGGAACCAATATTCGATCCGTTAGGAAAGTATGGATTCCATTATTGTAAATCATGCTCCCAGTCATTCATGATATTGAATCTCTAAAACAAAACTCATTAGCCTCATTATTCTAAGAAACATAACGGGTGAATCAAAAGATCCAATAAACATAAACAAGAGTTCATGAATACTTAGGATTTAGACTGATCTACAAATGATCATCTATTATGATAAGAATTTAATCTTTATGTCAAACGGTAAGTTTATAAAGATAATTAATTCTCATCAGTTCTCTCATATATAATCTCTATTATATACATCACATTTACTAAGATGTCTATCTACATCAGTAATCTGGATCTAGATCACTTGCATCACATATGCTTTGTAAACCACACTAGTAACCATTCATTAAAGATCCCTTACTTTAATATGTTACTGACTATTTTATTCATTATATATGATCTTAATTCTCTCTTACTAACACAAGATCATATTCTCATTAATGAATAAGGAATTTTCTTCATATTATTATATAATTAATTCAAACAATAATTATAGCATTCAAATATAATAAAATTATACTTTTATTTTATCAATAAAATGGCTTTACATGCTTTTAGGGCATTAATTCTAACACTAGGTAGTTTAAGAGCCTATTTAGTAGATTGATTAAATCTTGTTTAATATTTAAATACTTAATGAGATTAGTAATTATTAGAATATCATTTGGTAAATTAATTGGATTAATTTAATTAATTAAAAAATATAGGATGTTTTGAGAAATCACATATTCTAAAATAGTGTGTAGGAGAAGTGTTGGGTTTTATGCCCTAATAAAACCATGTCGGACATGTAACACGATTTCATATTGTCAATAAAAGTATTAGAAATCATTTAGTTTGACAACTGTGTTGCTTGCTTGTTTTATTACATGATTGTTGAAATAATACAAACATTTATAAAATCCCAAGCATATGGATAGTTACAATTATAGTAACTAGGTCACAGTGGATTATAGTTGTAATTATATGTTCAAAAGAATGAGTCCTAAGATTAAGTCAGTGCATTGGATTTTCACTGATCTGGTAATCTACGATATGATCTACTTACACATTCGGGGTGAGATATCTTATCCAAGGCATTGACCAAGTAGATAAGATCAGATGTATATGGTATATCAGACTAGGACCGATGTTGATTATTGAATAATAAATAAGTATCGTTGTTATCGATTCTAATCAATGTCACAACGTTGACCATAGGTTAAGTCGATCTTAATTCTGAGTGATAATATTCTGCTAGTTATATTATTTAAATTTTTGACTTATTCGTTGCCAGCTTACCCTACGGTCTAGCCCATACTTACATCTTGGAGATTTAATAGTGTAATTGAGTGGGAGTATTAATCATAGATATGAAATCTATAACTTCTACATGAGAAGTGAAAAGATAATTTCCTTAATTGCTTTGTTCAAAAGGTTAAATGATTGAGATCTCATTTATATGATTAAGTTCATGGAAACATCATTTATAAGGAACTTAGTGGGAGTTAAGGATAAAATACTAATGAGGGGTAAAATGGTAATTTGCACCCAGCTCGTTAGTAAGTCATCGATAGAGGATTGATTGACTGTAATGGTTATAACAATGGATAACAAATGTATGATTTGGAAAATATGTTATATGAATTCAAGAGTTCAATTCCGAGTCTATAGTGGAGTCACAAGGAATTAATAAGATGGTGAAATTATTCGTAAATATATTCACAGTAACTTATTGGAGCTTGATTTCATGGATACATGGTCCCCGCATCACCTTTTAGTAAATCATCTAGAATGTCTCAATTAATTGATTTAATTATCAATTAGAATTTTTAAAGTTAACTAGGTGAATTTTGGAAAATTTATAGAGATATAAGATTTAGAAAATAAAAGAGAATATTTGGGTGAATTTATTAATATTGATAAATTGGTGTCAATATAAATAAATAATATTAAATCAAGTTTCAAATTATAATTAGTTAATTTGAATAAGGATTTAATTAATTAATTAAAAAATAAATAATTAAAAGGTTTTGAATTTAGGCCCAATTGGGATTTAAATTCAAAATAAAGAGAGTGGACCCAAGTCCATTTGTGGGAGCCCAAGGCTTTTATCTCTTTGTTTATTATTTTAATTAATTTTAATTTAAATAAATCCCATTAAGTTTACTATATAAGGAATATGATATCTAGGATTTTGAAAAAAAAAATCAGTCGTAGTTGATTCACTGGGTAAGTGAAAACCTAGACAGTCTAATCCTTTCTTGGCCACTCACTATCTTCTTCTTCTCTTCTAGATATCTATCTCATGTGTTAAGAACCAGCCCACACTAGTTCTAGGTTGACCAAAGGCTTGGTGAGGAAGATTGTGTTGTTGATCTAGTTCAATCTCTTGATAATACTCTACTACAAAAAGGAATCAAGGGTTAGAGAGATTAAAGGAAGGAGTTATTCCAGTTCCGCTGCGTAATGTAAGTTTTTACTTTACTCTGTATTTGTATCAATTTTATAGGAGCATGTTCTAGGAATTTGCATGTTTTTTTGATAATATGTAAATTGCATGAAAAAAAAATGAAGATCATGTAATATGTATATCCTACAAGAAGGATATGTAACAATAACTCTTATGGTCTCCATTGTTAGTTAACATTGATGTTTCATGGAATGGGCCACAAGGCGTCTTTGTTTGCGTCCCCCTAAGGAATGTTTCTGACTATGTTATTATTTAAGGTTAACTTCTTTAAAATTAGGATTGAATGATGTATTTCAAGTTTGACTGGCCCTAAGGCACACTCTTGAGTTAAGTTATTAATCTAAAATAATGGGTTACACTCACAAAGGTTAACTAGATTTTCAAGTGGGATAATTAATCTTGACCAAACAAGCGGTTGTTCGTAAGTCAAAAGAGAAAATAGATGATTTTAAGTTTTCACTTATGAATTTGAGAATTGTCTCAAAAATTAATTTGAGATTAGTCTGACCTACCCTAAGGCTAGTCCATTAATTGTCAAATTAATTTATCGCGGAATTAGTAATAATTATTTTTAGGTGTCATTTAAATTTGTTTCATTCATGCATCAAATTTACTATTCCAAAAATTATTGATATTCATTATATGTGCTAAATTCATTTTATTTTATTTATTTCAACAATAATGTCTAGCTCAAACCCTGTTACTGCTTTACTTGAAACTCGCTGGTGATAATTTTATGAAATGGAAATCAACCATGAACATTGTGTTGATTTGTGAGAACCACAAGTTTGTCTTTACTAAGGAATGTCCTAAGGTCCCTGCTGCCACTCTCCCAAAACTACTAGGGAGAAGTATGATGTTTTTATTTTATCCAAAAACAAAGCTAAATGCTACATGCTTGCTAGTATAAGTGATGTACTCAGAAAAACGCATGTAGAAATTGAGATTTCATATGAGATATGGGAGTCTCTTCAAGTCATGTTTGGACAGCAGTCCGATCAATTCAGACACGAGGCTACTAGAGCCTATATGAACATGAGAATGAAGAAAGGAGTTTATGTCAGAGAACATGTTACAAACATGATCAATACAATGCATGATGTGAAAGTTCATGGAGCAACCATTGATGAGAAGGCTCAATTTAGCCTGATACTTGAATCTCGCACACCAGCTTTTTTCACATTCACCACCAACTATGTTATGAACAAGTTTGAGTATAATATGACTCAGTTGTTAAATGAGTTGCAGACTTTGAATCACTCAATAAGAGTAATACAAAAGTAGAAGAAACAAAAGTGACTGATTCTAAACCTTCCTCTTCAAAAAGGAAAAATAAGAAGAGAAAAAAATCCAATGAAAATGACAATGACAAACAAGAAAAGAAGCCTAAAAAGTTATCTAAAGGCTAGGAGAACAAAGAGAATAAGGATAACAAAACTTCCAACAAAAAGCAGTCTAATAGGACATGCTTTCCTTGTGGAGTTGAGGGTCATTGGAAGAGAAAATGTTCAAAGTATCTATGAGACCTAAAAAGAGAAGAAGGAACATAAATATGATTTACTTGTTTTAGAATTCTATTTAGTGGAAGATGATACACCGTCCTGGATTGTTGATTCTGGTGCCACTAATGATGTTTTCTTTTCTTTACAGATTCTTAGTTCTTCGAGGGAGTTTGCTAATGAGGAGGTGACTATGAGGGTTGGCAGTGGTCAGGTCTTCTATGCCAAAGCAGTTGGAACATCTCGTTTATAATTTGATAAAAATAAATTTCTTATTTTGGACAATGTTTATTTTATTCCTGGATTTACTAGAAACTTAATTTTTTTTTCTATATTGCATGAACAAGGCTTTGATATTTCTTTCAATAATAATTCGATTTTTATCTCAAGATCTGGTACTGAAATTTTTCATGCAAAATCCAATGATGGGATGTATAAATTGAAGGCAAAAGAAGAATCAATCTACAACTCCGAAATGTTTAAAGTTGCTAACCCAAGATCTATTAAACGTCAAAAGATTGATTCTAACAGTGAAACATGTCTATGGCATTTGAGATTGGGGCATATTGGTTTGGATAGGATTAATAGATTACTAAAGGAGGGTCCTTTAAGAGAATTAACTGTTGGTTCTCTTCCAGTTTGTGAATCCTGACTGGAAGGCAAGATGACCAAAAGACTTTTCTCTGCTAAAGGTTAAAGAGTCATAGAACCACTCCAACTTGTACACACTGACGTGTGTGGTCCACTTAATGTACAAGCGAGAGGAGGGTTTGAATACTTTGTCACTTTTATTGATGATTATTCAAGATATGGTTACCTGTATTTGATGCAAAAAAATCTGAAACTTTTGGAAAGTTTAAAGAATTCCAAGCAGAAGCAGAAAAGCAATTAGGTAAATCACTGAAAGTTCTTCGATCTGATCAAGGAGGAGAGTAATTGGATTATGAATTCAAGGACCACTTGCATGAGCATGGAATTTAATCCCAACTCACTGCACCTGGAACGCCACAACAAAATGGTGTTTCAGAAAAAAGGAACTGGACATTATTAAACATGGTTAGATCAATGATGAGTTATTCATCATTGTTATTGTCGTTCTGAGACTATGTAATTCAATGTGCATTGTAAATATTGAATGTTTTTCCATCCAAGTCTATCCAGAAGACACTGTTAGAACTATGGAATGGTACTAAACCTAGGTTACACCATTTTTTTATTTGGGGGTATCCATCGCACGTGTTGAAAGTAAAGACTGGAAAGCCGGAATCTCGCATTGAATTGTGCATGTTTATAGGGTATTCCAAAGAGACTAGAGGTGGTATATTTTATAGTCCAAAAGAAAATAAAACATGTGTATCAAAAAATTCTACGTTTCTCGAATATGACTATATTAACAACCACAAACCTCGTAGTAAGGTTGTACTGGAGGAGATGGTCTCAAATCAAGTAAATAGATCACCAACTGTTCACAATGAATGACAAGAAGAAGCCACGAGTTTTATTCAGAATAATAGAGAGCTTCATCATCGTGGGATGGTTGTCAAACAACTAATTTGCTATAAACATGAAGTTTAAATGCTTGTGTCTAACACAAACTGTGGATGCTCAATATTCCATGCTTGTAAAAGATCCAAGGCACATGCTAAGGTCCCATAAAGGCCTAAATACATGTCTGAGCCGCGAGACCCTCGGGCCACTGTCATCTTGCAACTGCCTACTCTCGGTGCACCTAGCGAAGCCAGGTCTCGCGCAAGTGCGTCTCGCGAGGCCCCTGCCTCGCACCACCACTCGGCGCACCCAGCGAGGTGACATCTCGCGCCACCTCTCGGTGCACCCAACGAGGCCCCATCTTGCGCAAGTGCGTCTCGCGAGGCCCCTGTCTCGCACCACCTCTCGGCGCACCCAGCAAGGTGACATCTCACACGTCATAGCCGCATGCACCCAGTGAGGCCCCGTCTCGCGCAGGAGTATCTAGCGCAGGAGCGTCTCGCGAGGCCGACACCACGCCCCTCGCCTTGCCCGCGCACCAGCCGCGCCAAGGGCTTGCGAGGCCGATGCCTCGCCCACACATCAGCCACGCCAGGGGCTCGCGAGGCCGACACCATGCCCCATGCCTCGCCCGCGCACCAGCCGCGCCAAGGGCTCGCGAGGCCGACACCACACCCACGCACCAGCCGCACCAGGGGCTCGCAAGAGACACCCCCACCTCAGCACGTCATGTCTGTGCCACTAAGGGTTGCCTACATAGTGGGCCTCATTGGAGGGGCCTAATCTCTCCCCCTAAGATAGGTGCTGGTGACGGGACACCACTCTTACTGTGGGTCTAGCATGAGGTAGGATCAAGGACCTCTTCAATGCACCCTTAAGAACGGAGTGGGGGAGCCTCATAGTGATTCATGCAAAGTCAGAAGGAGTCAGAGTACGGGCATAATATTCGTGCCAAATAGGTAGTGGTCGTACAAATGAGGTACTTATTGTGATCCTCACCAGCCCATCTCTGACACCCGTACAAGGAAAGTAGTGGAGGCATAATCGAGTACAAAAGCTGAGGTGTTCCCACAAACTCTGACCATGTACTAGAGCCAACACCACTACATCTGATACCACTCTCCTGATAGTGTACTAGTGTACAATCTGGTCCTCTGGACCACAATGTATCAGGGGCCATTAGAGCCCCCTATAAAGGGAACCCCTCTTCAACATTGAAAGGGGTTGGAAAAATTACTGTAGCATTGCACCATAATCAATACAAGCTGATTTCACCATTTTTCTTCTGCAATTGTTCTTGGAGTTTCTACTTAGATTTCTAAAGCTTTTCTTTTGATAATCTCTGCGTTGCAATTTTTCTAACTTAACTTAGTTGACGAGTTCTCACCGTCAACACAAACAAAGATGATCCATTGACATATAGAGATGTAATGAGAGATTCTGACAAAGAAAAATGGCAAGATGCCATGAAGCTAGAAATGGAATCGATGTATTCAAATTCCATTTGGATTCATGAAGATCTACAATAAAATGTTAAACCCATTGGCTGCAAATGGATATTCAAGAAGAAAAGATGAGCGGATGGGAAAGTGGAAACTTTCAAAGCTAGGCTTGTAGCTAGAGGCTATACTCAGATAGAAGGGGATGATTATGAAGAAACTTTTTCTCCTATGGCCATGCTAAAATCTATTCACATACTCTTGTCCATAACTGCTTGCATGAATTATGAGATATGGCAAATGGAGATTAAGACAACATTTCTGAATGACTATCTTGACGAGACCATTTATATGTCTCTACCAGAAGGGTTCGAAATAAAAGGTCAAGAGCAAAAGGTTTGCAAGCTTCTTAGGTCCATTTATGGACTCAAACAAGCTTCAAGATCTTGGGATTTGAGAATTGATGACACAATCAAAATGTATGGTTTTGAACAAAACGCTGATGATCCTTGTGTCTACAAACAAATCAAAGATGGCATAGTGTTCTTCTTAGTTCTTTACGTTGATGATATTATACTAATTGGAAATGACATAGAAACATTAACAAAAGTAAAGAAATGGCTAGCTGAGAAATTCCAAATGAAAGATTTGGGAGATGCAAACTATGTCTGGGCATTTAGATCCTTTGGGATCGACAGAACAAAGTTTTGGCTCTGTCTCAAGAAACTTATATTGATAAGGTACTTGAACGTTTCAGTATGCAAAATTCCAAGAAGGGTGATATGCCAATCCGCCATGGAATTATCCTTTCTAAATAACAATGTCCTAAGACAGCTCAAGAAGAAGAGGATATGAGATAGTATCCCTACACCTCTGCATTAGGTAGTCTAATGTATGGCATGTTGTGTACATGACCTAACATTTGTTATGCAATAGGGATAGTCAATCTTTATCAATGCAATCCTGGATTGAGCCATTTGGTTGAAGTAAGTATCTTAGGAAACTAGAGAATATATGCTAGTATATTCAGGTGGTGACATGAACCCCCCTGGTTACACTAATTTTGATTTTCAATCAGATAGAGATAGTTAGAAGACGACTTCTAGATCAGTGTTCACACTTGGTGGAGAAGTTGCAGTCTTTCGAAGTATCAAACAAACCAGTATTGCAGATTCTACCCTAGAAGTCGAATACATAGCAGCTTGTGAAGTAGCTAAGGAGGTTGCATGGCTGAAAAAGTTCTATTCTTATCTAGAAGTTGTTCCAAACATGGATAAGCCACTGGTCAAGTACTGTGACAGCAGTGGGGTGGTAGCTAACTCAAAGGAATCGAGGAGTCACAAGAGGGGAAAGCATATCGAGAGGAAGTGCCACTTGATCAAGGATATTGTTCACAGATGAGATGTAGCAGTTATGAAAATAGCTTCAGAACATAACCTTGCAGATCCTTTCTAACATGAGTTTGCGAGAGATGCCTCATTTTCTTTAGGGAAAGTGCGAGATTGTTGGGAATTGTGTCCTTTAAAGCATATGTGTTGGACAATGTTTTATGAATTAAATAATTAAAATGAATTTTTGCATATATTTGTTGTTTATCATTATTATTTGAATAATATTATATGAATCTCAGAAAATTCATAAATTCTTTATTGTGACTGCAATCTTGTATTGGTATGAGATGACTAAGATTGTAGGGAATGAAATTAAATAGTTCGCAGTAAAACAAAGTTATATGGAATCTTTGGATTAAATACTGTAAGTACGGTTCACTAGTATTATGAATACATGTAATCTAGATCTAGATTACTGATGTAGTAGGACATCTTAGTGGAGGTACTTTGTATAAAGTGGTTATACATGAACGAGACCCGATATGTTATTAATACTTAACTACATACCGTTTGTTTTATAAGTATGACATGTTACTGTTCCACAAGCAGTCGTATGACATATTGCTACTCGAAGTCTGGCAATAAATGCTTCATACTTCATTGTTTAAGGCGTCAAAGCCAATCCTCAAAGCACTGTGAACCATGTACCCCTCGGGGGATACCAAGATGAGGCTTGTTGTAGCTCCATTCTTATTGGAGGACCCATCCACAAATAACTTTCACACGGGCCCGACCACTTGGGCCTCCTCGAGTCTCTTGTGTGTTCTCGTGCACTCGACAATAAAATTCACCAATGTTTGTTCCTTTATGGCTGTCGTCGGATGTTAAGTGATGTTGAACTGACTCAGTTTGACCGCCCACTTAAGGAGTCTCCCGGAGGACTCAGGTTTCTGAAAAACTTGCCTTAAGGGCTGGTTAGTGAGGACCCTGATAGGATGTGTTTGAAAGTAGGGTCTTAGCTTTCGAGAAGCTATCATCAGACAAAAATTCAACTTCTCCATGAGCGGATACCTGGACTCTGCTCTGAGCAGTCTTTTTCTCACGTAATAGACAGGATGCTGGACACTACTTTCTTTGCAGACCAAGGCAGCACTTATGGCATTCTTGGAGATATCCATGTAGAGGAGGAGGGGTTCTCCATCTACAGGCTTTGAAAATATGGGAGGATTCACCATGTGGGCCTTCAAATACTGGAATGCATGTTCGTATTCCTTCATCCATTCAAACCTCTGACCTCCTTGGAGGGTGTTAAAGAAGGGAATGCACTTATCAGTTTCCTTGGAAACAAAGCAGCTAAGAGCTGCAATCTGACCAGTCTGGCTTTGCACATCCTTATGCTTTTCTGGGGGATGGCATCTCTATCAAGGCTCTGATCTTCTCGAGATTAACCTCTATTCCTCAGGCACTGGCTATAAATCCTTGGAACTTCCTGAAGGCTACTTCTAAAGTGCATTTCTTGGGATTCAACCTCTTCCCAAACTTGCGGAGGACTGAGAAAGATTCCTTCAAATCTTTCACGTGGTCGGGCACTGCCCTTGACTTCACCAACATGTCATACATGAAAACCTCCATGTTTCGACTAAGCTGGTTTTTGAACATTCAGTTTACTAATCTTTGATACGTGGCACTAGTGTTCTTGAGACCAAAATGCATTACCTTATAGCCGTAGATGCCTTTGTTTGTTCGGAAACTAGTGGGCTCCTGGTCTACAACATGCTTGGAGATTTGATTATACCACGAGTAACTGTCCATGATGGAAAAAAGCTCATGCCTTAAGGTAGCGTTGACCATCTATTCAGTCTTTATCAAAGGAAAGCAATTCTTTAGCTAGGCCTTGTTGAGGTCAGAGAATTTGATACATGTCCTCTAGGTGTCGTTAGGCTTAGGCATAAGGATTGAGTTTGATGACCACTTTGGGTATTGAGGATCTCGGATGAAACCGTTCACGAGAAGTGTCGACCTTCGCCTTCAAGGCTTCTGCCTTAGTCAGGTCTATAGTCCTCCTCTTCTGTTGCACTGGAGCAACATTTGGGATCAATGATGTTGGCATCAATGCTCGTCATGTCAAAGTGGGACCATGCAAAGACATCCTGGTTTTCTTTGAGAAAGCTCACCAAAGTTTCTTAAACCTCCACCTTGAGGTTCTTCCCGACCTTAGTTTTCCTTTCAAGGTTGGAGTCGTCAAGGATGACTTCTTCAGCCTCTTCCATGGGCTCGATATCCCTTTCTTATCCAACCTTGAGGTCCAATTCATTGGACTCCCTCTCTTCTTGAATAGCCTAGACCTCCATATCCTCGGGAGGAGGCTGCTCGGGGGCAACTGCTTCGACAACCATCATCGGATGTTTCAGCGACACGTTGTGTCACTGGCGGGCCTCTTTCTGGTCCTCACGTAGAGTGCTTATTCCTACCTCGGCTAGAAACTTCATTCACAAGTGTTGAATGTAATTGACTACACCAAACTCCACCAAAGTCAGACGTCCCAGGATGGCATTGTGAGTGGAGGAGCATTCCAAAACCACAAAGTTGCAGTACTTGAAGTTCTGTCAAGGCACTTCTCCAAGTATCACTAGCAACTTAATCTGCCCCATCGAAATTAGACCTTTCCCCGAGAACCCATAAAGAGTGGAAGTGCACGGGGAAAGGTTACTTGTGGTCAGCCCAATTTTCTTGAAGGCTGACTTGAACAGGATGTTCACAAAACTCTCGTTGTCCACCAAGATCTGAGCAACCATCTTGTTGGAAAGTTGGCTCTCGATCACCAAAGGATCGTGGTGGGGGAAGTGTACTCTTTGAGCATCATCCTCGAAGAAGGTGATGATCTGATTCGTCATCTGAGGCATTTGTGCTAAGAGTTGAGCTAATGCCAAAACTTCATCATCAGGGTTCAGGGCCCGCATATAGCGATTTTGCGAGCCCCTTGATGTACCCCTCAGGTGGGGTCCTCCAGAGATAGTCCATACTTTCCCGTTCACCGGAGGAGGTCCATGGGCTACTTATTGATGTGGTGCCACAGACACTTGGCCTGAAGCCTGAGGAAGCGCCACCTGCTATGAAGGATGCATGATCACAACCATAGCTTGGGCACGGGGTGCTCCAGTCATGGCATACTAGTGGAGATGCCCCAGTTTTATGAGATTCTTAGTCTCATCACGAAGTTGTCTACATTCGTTAGTGTGGTGCCCAGCGTCACTGTAAAATCAGCAAAACTTTGAGGAATCTCTTCTCTCGCGATCCCTCCAGATAGGTTGGGGCTTTCGGTAGTGGATCTGTTGTTCCATTTCCATGAAGATGTTTTCCTGAGTTTCCACCAAGTCGGTGTACTCGGAGTATTGAGGAGTGTATTTCTGGATGGGAGTACTAGTTCTCTTGAGTTTCTTACCCTAGCCTTTCCCCCCACGTTTGCTCCCGCTAGAGGTCTCCCTGGATACTGTTGATTGGGCCGAAGTTGCTGCTCCAACACTAAATGCAGGCTGAAAAGATCTGTATCCAGTGGAAGCCGCTCCATAGTTAGAAGAAGCGGCACTAAAACCAGCCTGTGAAACGGCTGGGTTGTACTATGGTGCACTCACGACACTCGTTTGCACGGGAATGTATGGCAAGAACTAAGGTCCTAGAACCACGACATTCAAGACTGCTGGAACAGGGAAGGGAACTGGTCATTCGAATGCTCTAATTTGGGCATATTCCTAGTTGATATACTCTTGGGCTCGATGTATGAAGTCATCAAGCCTGTGACATCCTCTCTGCTGGAGGTCATCCCATAGTGGAGAGCCTGCTCGAATGCCAGCTTGTAAGGCCATCATCTATTAGTCGCCGTCGACCCTATTGTCCCTGGTTGCTTCCTCCTCAAAACGCTTAATGTAAGCTTTAAGGGTCTCGAGCGGTCCTTGCTTTATATTGGCCAAAGCATTAACCTCGAAATTCACATTCTGAGCCGCTATGAATTGTCTTTGAAAGGAGGTGGAGAGTTGTTGCCAGGAATGGATGGATCCTAGTCGATGCTTCTTAAACCATTCATTTTCTGGTCCCATTAAGGTCAACTGGAAAATGTGGCATTTGGCATCCTCAAAGACAGTGAACCGACATTAATCGAATGAACTTTGAGAGATGGTCAGTGGGATCTGTTCCTCCACTGTACGAAGTGATGTCTGGCATCTTGAAGCCTCAAGGTAATGGGGCTTCTACAATGTGGGGAGCATAAGGCTCCCCATCTTCATCCTCTGAATCGAAGTCATGGCATTGTCTCTGGGCCATTCTAAGAATTACCCTCTTCAAACTCTCCAACTCTACGCGGAGAGGGTTGTAATCTTGGTTGGCACTTTGTGTCGGGTTTTCTCTCCTCCAAGCATTAAGATCGTCTCAAAGTTCTGGTTGTCGTCGCCTCCTAGGGTAGTCCTCAAAAGCTGCTCTATGCCTGCGAGCATTCAGGTCATCTCGTAGGTCGGGCTATGCGCGATGGCGACCACCGTCCTTGGGGTATCCCACTTCTATTTCCCCCTCAGAGTCAACATATTAGTTATTAACCAACACACTTATTCCTTGTCCTCAGTTAGCGGAGACATTTCTCCTGTTGGCCCCTTGTCTGATGTTTCAGTGTGAGGCTGGCAAGGTGCTGGTGGGACACCACCTCCAAGCCTGGCCTGATCTGTCGCAGCGTGCCTGGGCATAAGGCCCTGGGCTCCATGGACGCTAGCAGCCTGGCGGTGTCCTTGGACCCTATGACCATTTGGGTCGTTGGCCCTCTTCTGGGCATGAATGGGCTCTGAAGCCCGACGAGTCTTCTTTCTCTTCTGAGAGGGCTCCCCTTCAACTTTCCCTTTACCATGATCTGGAGGCATAGGTGGGGCTTCAGCTCCAGCTGGGTGCACAGGTGGCATGCCAGCTGGCGGATTTACGAGGTTACAACCCACAATTTTTTGGAGTCACACGTCCTTGATAGTGTCAGGGGATAGCTGCACGTTTTCCCATGCCAAGTGGCGTAGCGAGACATATTGCTTGTTGCCTGTACATATTCCACGTCACGACTTGGGGAACAGTAACATGTCATACGATTTCTTATGGTCTAGGGTCGCTATGCATGGCACCTAGCACTTCATTCCAGGCCCTGAGGACAAATCTCAAGATCTGGAGGGTTGGATCAGAAAAGGAGATGGGAAGACCTCTATTATAATCCTCAATGCATAACTCACATGAGGACATTCTTTTCCAGAGGTGGATCACAACAGGTGGGGGATGGCTTACCCTTTGAGGAGCTTTGGGCGAGCTCAGTAGGACTTAGCTTTAATGGAGTTCAATTCCTCTCTAATTATTGCCACGTGTCAGTTGTTGAAAACACGGACAACAGATATTTATTCATTAAATAATCTAATAAGATTAGTTACCATGTTTAGATATTTTTGAATAAATGATTATTAAACTATATGTAACGCCCTACTTCCTTAGAGCCGTTACTAAGTGAGTTTAAAAGCGTGCTTTCATCTTGCTAATCGAGGTTTTAGATCAAACAGTGTAATTAAGCTATAAACAGAGGAAAAACCTTAGAGATAATAATTTCCATAGAAAATCATAAAAGGTTTACACTTGGGATCCCAAAATATAGTTTAGAAATGTTTACAACAAGTTAATTAAACCAAGTCGACTAGACGACAAAATCAGAGTTTATTTACAAGCTTCTCCCAAAAATCCTCTGGCTGTGGCAGCCAGGCTGGCCAAACATGTACACGCCGCCCCACGCCTGCTATACTCATGGTTGGTTGATCTTCTCTTTACCCTTACCTGCACCACAGAGCATCTGTGAGCTGAGACCCAGCAAGAGAACCCACAAACAGATGACATATGCAACACATATATCACGCATATAAATAGGCCACCAATTGGCTAAACACATACGGCCTAGCCGTTCCAGGCGTTTACCAAGCCCTAGATTTGCGAACCACGCCGTGAGGATATCCCAGGTATCCTTCTAGGGAATCTCCTTGGCAACTCGCACTCCACGTGCTTAACGCTGCTCCCGGCCCCTTGCTATTCTCGGCCTTGCACTCAACGTGCCCAACGCCATTTCCGGCCCTTCGCCGTTCTCGGTCTACACCGTTCCCGGCTCAAGCCGACCATTCACATCATAATACACATAGCATAACAAGCAAGCATAGAATTCTAGCATAATCAAATAAAGGGCTACGCCCCGCAGTTCTAACATATTGGGCTTGGCCCTGCATATCAATCCATTCAAACACACTGGGCTCAGCCCTGCATATCAGTCCATTCAAACACATTGGGCTCAGCCCTACACACAAGCTCTATGGAAACAAGGGTTCTCTTACCTGAGTTCTGAGCTTTCTGAGCACCGATGCCCCGAGCACAGTCCTCCAACGTGAGCCTCGCCGAAACCCTAGTCACAACACATTAACAATGTCCATCCATCAAATTATAATCCAACAAATAACTTAGAGCCATAACCCTAACCTCCGAGTCCTTGAATTCTATCAATCTGGGTGATATAATCCATCCCGAGCTTTACCCATTGAGTTTCCAAGCCTAAAATACCCTTAAAACTCAAATTGGCACAAAGGGTCGCGGCCCCACCCACAAGAGCCGCGGCTAGCCTCGAAACAAAGGCTAGCACCTCACTGACCCCCACACTGGCCGCGGCGCGCATGAACCTTCTCGGCCTCCCATGGCCGCGCGCGCACATGGGCCGCGGCGCACCCCTCCTAGGGTCGCGACTCTCACCTCTGAACCCATATTTTCCACCATTTTTCTACACCTTTCCTCAAGCAAATTCACCCAAAACTCACCTATCTAACCCAGATATTTAACACATAAACTCCAACTCAAAAATAACTCAGTAACAACACCAAAACCCATTAGAATCCACCCCAAAACTCAACTAGACCACACAAGAACAATTCAAACTTGCTAGCATGCATACTCCAATAATCAGCTGCAACTCTAGACTTATCCACCATAATCAAAGCTTACCTCTTGATGAATTGAGCCTTAGAACCAGCCCCCCTATGCTCCAAGCTCCCTAAATCCTAGCCAATTCCTTGCTTAAGCTAGTTTCCACCAAAGTTGTCTTGAGTTTTATCATAGGGAGTGAAAGTGAAGAAGAGATAAGGTTTATCTTCAGTTGGAAGGAGGTGAGTCGGTTTCTAAAGTTTCTAAACTATTCCTCTATTTTGTTTTACTTGACTTAAGTCTATATGGTTACCTCAAGGCTCGGGGTACCAAAACGTCCCCGAGGGCAAAATGGTAAATTTCCCCAATATTCCCGCCTAGACATTCTATCCTCAAATATATCTCCAAATATTTATTTTCATGTCCCGATAATCCCATAACACACCTAATACCCAAATTACCCCTCGACTCGCCCCGAGTCGGAATCTCAACCCCGTTGTGACTCTCTGGCTAACCGCTCCCCGGGACTGTCTCGGATCGTGCTGCACGGACATATCACATATATATAACATATATCACATTCATGCCCCCAATATCCAGACGGGCCCACATGCACATTTAACTCACTAGACATGCATCACCATCATATATCCACATTAATTCACCCATTAACACATTAAGGCATAATAAATCATTTATTGCCCTCCAGGCACACTAATCAAGGCCCTAAGCCCGATTAGCAAATATGGGTCGTTACACTATAATTAAATAAAGATACTTGCATTGTTATTGGCGTGTGACTAGGTCCAAGAATGGGTCTTTGATATTTCTTTTATTTATTTAATAACTTAATTAATAATTGGTTTACAATTTTAATTTTGAATTTATTATTATATA
Source organism: Humulus lupulus (assembly GCF_963169125.1). Lineage (NCBI taxonomy): Eukaryota > Viridiplantae > Streptophyta > Magnoliopsida > Rosales > Cannabaceae > Humulus > Humulus lupulus. The sequence continues at coordinate 87,914,870 of NC_084796.1, read as the reverse complement.
AATCTATAAGATAGAAAATTTTTTTCAATGTGCTTAACAAAGAGAATATTCTAGAGATAAAATTCTAAGCTTTTCACATAGAGAAAAAAAAAAATATCGTAATATTTTTCCTATCCCTGAAAATTGTCTCAGGCCTGAAAATTCCAAGATCTCATGTGTTGAGAATATCTTGTGAATCACAAAATTCCCATCATAACTCTACGTGCCCACACATATCTTGAGGTCTAGAGATACTTATTGGAAGATATTGGTTTGGGTATTTTGAAGGTTGTTTTGGATTAGATGTTTGTAGAAGATACAAAAAGATAGCAAGGATTCTTGGTATATCTACAACTGGTAAATCCTTATCTTTTTTTATCTCATTGATTAATGTTTGCATATTAATGGCTTCGATTATTTAAAGATTGTTTAAATAATTTTTTTTGAAATCCCTGGACCCACCACCTTGTGATTTCCACTACGCACATAGTAAACAGTTACCAGCATTTTGGTCATAACCAATCCAATCTGCACTAAGTGTGGATTTTATATTTTGGATCCAATCCATTCGACACTCTATTTTGTTGTGGATTTTAAGCTACGCAAGTACACGTAATCGCAATTTGTAATAAATCTTGGTAAGACCAAGTATCTTCCCACGAAGACTGATTTATCAATTACCAATTTATTAATTCTTGATTCCTATTTGGCTAACGAAAATTGGATTTGTAAAATTTAAAATCAAGAAATCATAAATAAATGTAAAGTGCACAAATAAATTAACAATAAGAACACGCGAATGAAATTCACGAAAGAGAACAATTAGGAATTCTAATCTTCCCTACTATCCACTCTATTATTCTTTAATGTAATTACCACTAAAATTCCTCCCACTAAAATAGAAGGTATACAAAAGTATTAACTATTCAGATTAAGAAATATAAAACTCAACCTAATGTGAATTACCTATATTTCTATGGTCAATTCAAACAATAGGAAGCAATAAATATAGCCCTAAATCACATAGACCAATTTGATACTCTCGTTCTAAATTGAAATCTACATCTACTCAATTTTAGCATATTCAAATCTCACTTTTCAAATTTTGATTCAAATTTATAAATCGTATGTAGAAGGTGTGCAATCAATCACATACACAATAAACACAAATTGAGTAAATTTTAGATGAAGAAGAAATAGACAAATGCATTAAATCATAATAAAGTTTCAAGAGAGTCAATTAGAAACCCTAATAATGAAATTAGTTCATAAACATGACTCTGAAATCCATAATACTAATGATTAACAGAAAGAAAGACAATGAAAATAGAAAAAGAACTCTAGATCCGATCCAATCTTCACCGGAATGGCTCCCAAGCATTTTCTTCCTATTTTTCTCTGCCAAAAAACTATATTTTTCTTCTCAAAATTTGAACTTATAATCTACCCTAAATTTTCCCATCAAAAAGGACAAAATTGCCCTGAGCTACGTTGTGTATGGACATCTCAGACACCGCGGCTCAGCATTTGGGCGCCGCGACCCGTGTCTGACCTCTAGGCAAAAACGAACTCCATCGTTGCGACTCAACTTTGGGGTGGCGCGGCCCGTGAAACTCCAGGAAAACAACCTCTCTATATAAGGGCTAGCTACGACCCAACTTCCAAGCGTCGCAGCTCAACTAGAAATTTCCAAATCTCACCGTTTTGAGCCCGATTTCAACCACCGACATCCCAAACACTTCACGATGCTTCCTTAATCTTGAAAACTCTTCAAAATCGCAACTTTGGCCTCAATTTTGACGTTAATTTCACCACAACCACTCCTTCCCTTTATTACGAGCTAAAATCTGAAAACACAACAAACACACGCATAAATCTATACAAAACCACTAAAAACACTGACACTACGTAGAGAAGTTACAATTTTCTCTCTCTCTACAAACCATTCCCAACACATTACTTCCCCAATTACATATTATATACTCATGGTAGTCAATGGAAAAAGAATATAACTGAGGTTGATGAAGCTCAAAACATGGTACAAACAATGAAAAGGTTAATTTAAAGCTTAAATGGGTTAACTATGGATATCAAATTGTAAAGGTCGACTCGAAAGGCTCAAATGTTCCAACAAAATTCCTTAATCATCTTCCTAAGCATGTAAAGTCTCAAAAATGTCGTCTCGAATAGTAAACAAGCAAGTTCTAGAATTTTCAAACATCTTTCCTCAAACCAAAGATTCAGCACTGCATAAACCATACCATTGAGTACAAGAAATTCAACAATCATGATCAAGTGTTCATATTTATTAATAACCACAAGAAATATCCAACTTGAGCACAAATATTTTTTTCCATAGCATTGTAATGACCCAACTAATTCTAGACTTTGGACCATTAATAACTACTATGCATAGACACTAATCTTAAGAAAACATACATATGAAATAGCCATAACTTTATTAAAAACTGTAAAACAAAGGTTAACATACATAAAATTTGGGTATGATATGGGATCCCATTGTTTGAAAATAAAAAATATCTTAAATTATAAATAAATTCGTTACAAGATCAGGTGCGGAAAATACATAGAAAATATAATTGAAATGACTAAAAACAACTTCGTCCTTGAATCGTTCACGCAGTCCATCGAATCCATTCTCCCTCAATACACATTCTCAAGCCGCCACAAATCTTTCCGCCACCATATCTATTTTGCTACACATATAAAATAAAGGAATTAACCTAATGCCCAGCAAGGAAAATCTACTAAAAGCATAAAACATAAATATAAACATAAACTATAATCATATAACATATACTATAAACATATACCACAATTCTAACCCATGTACATGGTAAACATTGGGGTTTGCTAACTAAGCAACTATAAGCCCCAAGAACATAAAAGTGTTGGGGTTTGCTATTTAAGCACCTATAAGCCAAAAACATATATATCATAACATATAAAAACATATTATAGCATAATCATATAAGCATATAATAACTATCCTATTTTCCTTACCAAATACCGAGATGTGAGAACAAGGACGGGATTTTGGAACACTCCTAATACCAACCGGAAGAATGTGAGTATTTCTAAAAGAAAGAGATGAAAAGAAATGAGTCTAAACCACCGAGAAGCTACTTACCAATAAGAAACCTCAAGTTCAGAGAACTTAGATGCCTAACCATGAATGGAAACCAACGAGTTAAGATTTGAGTAGAGAAAAACTATAGAAACTAATGAAACATACAGAAACGAACTAGGAATAGGAATACCTTTGAATGCACTATAACTGAACTACACCTCGATATCGAAAAACACACTATTAACCTTACTTCCCAAGTGTTTAATAAGCTTAAGATGATAAAGCTTATAACCCCAACCCAAGTGTTTAACACTCTAAAGTAAACCTAGCTGCTTGAAGGCTCTGAAGTCAGCTTGAAGAATGAAAGAAATGGCTGGGTACTAGGTCCTATTTATAGAGTTCAAGAATGAAAATAACTTCTTTTAGCTTGAATAAAAATAATGACTTTTTAATTGAAAACATTTGAATATTTGTTCAGCAAAGGCTTAAGACTCGATCAAAAGATTCTGAGACCAGCTAAGAGGTTATGGATTGAATTGAGCTCAGTTTCAAAATTATTCAAAAATATTTCCCTAGAGCCGATATATCGCCCATGGTAGGCGATATATCGCCTGGGCCTATATTCCTGAGGCTCGTCGAAGTGTTCGTACGAAGTTACGTGTTTTTCGTATTCCCCGAGTGGCGATATATCGGCATACGCTGAAATATTATACACGTAATTGCACTTTTTCAGCCTAATTTGAATTGAGTAAATAGCTTTGACTGAGTCCTATAACGATTTCAAAGTTGCTAGCAAACTCTGGGGTTTTCAAATATTATTCTTATAAAACTATTTCTCAAAAATACTTAATTTCTCAATAAACATGCACATGACAAGTGTCAGGACCTTATTAGTTCTATCTAAACCTTATAGTATAATAAATATCATCTTCATAATCAGCTATATTAATCAAACCTTATGTTATAATTAATATTCTTAAACTATAGGTTAAACTTATCAAATCTATAAGTGTTGCTACGAGTGTTCAACTAAGTCCCGGCTTGAACCAAAATCCACAGTAATAAACATACTATAACTACTACTAGCTATTACTACTACTACTACTATCTAACTAGCTAAGTAAAGTTCTTCGACTCTACAAGCATAGCTTTCAGTTCCATCAAATTATATCACACTGTATTCACTCAATCTCATCGACTGTCATTATCAACTTGATTCACTAACAACATGACACTAAAGTTAATTACCCAACTAAGACACTAGCTGTTGGGGGTTTTATGCCCTAATTAAAGCCCAATTTCTTTGTAAATTATCAATAAAAGAATAGAAATCATTTTTGACTTTGTCAATCACTTTGCTCACATGTTTTATTTTCATGATTATTTGTTTAATATAAACATCTATTAAATCCTGAACATATAGCTAACCATATTTATAGTGACGTAACCACAGTGGAATATAAATATGATTTTATGTTCAAACATAAGTTAGTCCTAAGATTAGTCAGTGCACAAGGATTTACACTGACTTGTCAATCTACGATATAATTGTTCAAAATTGTACCCTGAAAGCATATGTAGTAGACATTATTTTAAGAAATAAATAAATAAATTGAATTTGTTAGGCTTAGATTTTATGGATTGTATTATTCTGTGATAATATTAAGTAAATATCAGAAAAAATCCTAAGTTCATATATGTGATCTCAACCACGTATTGGTAGGGGGATTGTGTTTGAGATAAATGAACTAGAATAGTTCGCAGTAAAATAAAGTTATGGAATATTTAGATTAATTACTGCAAGTACAATCCACTAGTATTATGAATACATGTGATCTAGATCTGAATTACTAGTGTAGTAGGACACTTTAGTGGAGGTACTATATATATTATAGAATATATAGAACTGGACCAAATATGTTTATTAATACTTAGTTAAATACTGTTTCGAAGTATTAATTAAATATATCAACTGATGATCATATACAAATAGATCTTAATCCTGAAGTTACTATGAACTCCTGTTTATGTTATATGAGTTCTTTGATTCACACGTTAAGGTTTGTCAGAATGATTAGGCTAGAAACTTTTGTTTTAGGAACTCATTAATGTAAATGGTTGGGGACATATTATACAGATATGGAATCTATACCTTCTCGTAAGAGAATGAATAATGGTTCTCTTAAGGGTTGACTTTTGGGACTGGAAGGTTATTGAGCTCAAATTCATAATTTAGCTATGAATTAACCTTCACTAGTAAAGTCAATGGTACTTAAGGAAACAAGATATAATTAAAAGGGTAAAACGGTAATTTTATTCCAAATTAATTATGAACCATTATTAAAGGGTTAATTTGCATGTATGATGTGAATGCTAAAAATCTGGTACTTGTATGAGACCCAAAACAAGTGCCAAAAGCCCCTCACGTGCAGCCAAGGACCCGCACGAGCTGACCGCGCGACGCCCCTGCTCCGCGCGTGCGCACCTCGCGACGCCCCTGCTCCGCGCGCGCGCACCTCACAATGCCCCTGCTCCGCGCGTGCGCACCTCGCGACGCCCCTGCTCCGCGCGCGCGCACCTCACAACGCCCCTGCTCCGCGCGACGCCACCAGGATCCGCGCGCGGGGTGACCTCACCCTCAGGGGCCACACCCAAGTAACATGCAAGCATAGGGTGGCCTCGCCCAAGGACTAAGCACGCCCAGTGGCCTCACCCCAAAGGGCCTCGTCCCAAGGGCCACGCGTGCCTAGTGGCCTCGCCCAAGGACTAAGCACGCCCAGTGGCCTCACCCCAAAGGGCCTCGTCCCAAGGGTCATGCGTGCCTAGTGGCCTCGCCCAAGGACTAAGCACGCCCAGTGGCCTCGCCCCAAAGGGCCTCGTCCCAAGGGCCACACGTGCCTAGTGGCCTCGCCCAAGGACTAAGCATGCCCAGTGGCCTCGCCCCAAAGGGCCTCGTCCCAAGGGCCACGCGTGCCTAGTGGTCTCACCCCAAAGGGCCTCGTCCCAAGGGCCACGCGTGCCTAGTGGCCTCGCCCAAGGACAAAGCACGCCCAGTGGCCTCGCCCCAAAGGGCCTCGTCCCAAGGGCCACGCGTGCATGATGCCAGTGATCAAGGTGGCCCACAAGAGACAAAAAGAGTACGAACGAGGTACCTCTAAAGGGGTACGTACATGACTGCAAGGATCATGGGACAGTCCTGACACCGGTACCCGACAAGTAGTGGCGGTTGGGAATAGTACAAGGAGTGGCTACACCACCACCACGTCTCTGACCCGTACGAGACAAGTAGTGGAGTCAGGTCCGGGTACAAAAGCTGAGGTGCTCCCATGGACCCTAACGGTGTACCAGAGCCGACACCACTACGCCTGATACCACTCTCTTGACAGAGTACTTGTGTACCACTTGGTCTCCTGGACCACCATGTATCCCAGGCCATGAGAGCCTACTATAACAAGGACCCCTCTCCCACATGGGAGGGGGTTGGAAAATTTACTGTAGCAAATGCTTGAGAGTGAATGAAAGATTGATTTCTCCATTGTTATTCTGTCATTGTTCTTGAGTTATTACTTAAATTTCTACAGCTTTTTTATTGACTATCCTTACTTGATAATTTTTTCCAACTCAACTTAGTTGACGAGTTCTCACCGTCAACATATGATTATATCAATTGACGTTTTATTGTTATAAAGTACTCAGTAAATGTAATGTCTATAATTACAAGAGTGCAGTCTCATATTTATAGTGGAGTAATCATGATATTAATAAATTAAGATTATTTAATTAAAGAATTTAATTGATAATCACAAATTTATTGGAGCTTTAAATTATAGGTCCATAGGTCCCCACAGCGGCTCTATCAACACTAGTCAAGGCAAAAGTTGATATAAAGGGTAAAATGGTTAAAAGACATATTTAAGAAGAAATTTGTTCTTCGGGCCAAATATACAATTATGTGATAATAGTGATTAATTAATTAATTACAAATTAGTTGTAACTATCAAAATTAATTAATAATTAATTATTATATAATTTTCGAAATTATAATAAAATAAATATTTAATTTTCCAAATTAGTATTTAATTAAAATTGGTTTTAATTAATTGATAGAATTAATTAAATATCTTTATTTGAGTGGGAGATAATAATCTGATAAGTTCAAATTGGATTTGAATATAAAAGATTGATATCTATTCAAATAATTAATTATATGTAATAATTTGTTAAAAAGATAATAGATTCAAATTTGAATTAATTATCAGGTTGTTGGATTTTATCTGATAAGGTAGTTTGAATAAATAATTAAATAATTGTGAAAAAATCTCATATCCCTAATTTATAGGGAGCTACACGACACACAGTCTCTAGAATGTGTGTGGCGTGAGCTATATAAAAATCAGGGATAGATAAATTGTAAATTGGTTACATATTTATTTTTAAATTTAAATATTTTCGATTTAAGTTAGACTTATCAGAAAATAAATGAATACATAATTTATTCGCTCTAAGAAAAAGAACGATACTTTCTATCTCTCCTTGAAAAAGATACAGAACCAATCTCAAGCCTATTCTCTTGATCTCATGTGTTGAGTACATCAAGTTGAATCAGAAATATACCACCCTTTATTCTCTAAGTGCCCATACACTTCTTGAGGTGTAGAGAACGTTGTGGAAGATCTTGGTGTGAGTACTTGGGAGCGGCTTGGATAGGAAGATCATTTATTTTACGAAAAGATAGCAAGGACACTTGATAGGCATCAAGAGGTATGTTATTTATTCTTTTCTTGTTTATGATTAATGTATGTCTATTAATGGATTCGCATATTTAAAAGTAGTTTAAATATGCTACAAAAAAAAATTATTGTACACTGGGCCAACCCATCACTATTCCGCTGCATATTAGGAAACGTGTTCCTAACAATTGGTACTAGAGAGGTCATTAATCTCTGCATACATTAATTACTATGTGGGCATAATATGCATTCTTATGTTATTGTAATATGTGTGAATGGATGGATGTATGTATGATTAAAGTTTATTCTTAAGGGTCGTTAATTATATGGTGTTTTGGGTTTAGGAATTGCTCTTAAATTTCTAGATGAAAAATGTAAGCCATTTTGGGGCATAGGAATTTTTTGTAATTTACTTTTCTACATTATATTTTTTTTAAAAAAGATTATGTAAGGCCCGAGCCCCGGGTTCCGTGCCCTGAAGCCCGAGCCCAAGGCTATCGTACGGCCCCGTGGCCTAAAGCTCCCATGCGCGCGCGCCCCTACGCACCCCACCTGAGTCGCGCGCACCCCTGCGCCGCCTACCACACGCATTGTGTGCCCCTGCGCCGCCTGTCGCACGCATCGTGTGCCCCTACGATAACCTCCCGCACGTGCACCTGCGCCTGCAGCCACCCACACCGCCGAGCCACCTAGCCGCTGTCGAGCCCCACACCTAGCTACCTTGTGTCGTCGGCCCTAGGGTTCTTAACCCTAGGATTTGCACATTGTTATCTATTTAAATTATGGGCTTAATTAATTTTAGCCCATAATTAAAAATTATTTTGTTTTGAATTAATTGTTTGAGCCCAAACTCAAAAGTGGGTCTAATAACTTATTGGGCATTAAAGCCCAAGTTAATTATTCTTAAAATAGATAAGTGGCTTAATGAATCAAGATTACTTGTGAAGGCCCTAAGTTGAAGATAAAGTTCTTTTTAAGTTTTATTTGGTTTCTTACATTTTTGTGTATAATTTTGAAAGTGTTGTAATTTTTTCTAGAAATACCCAAGACACCCGGCCCGCATTTATTTATTTATTTAAATGTTTGAATGTGATTAAATTGTTTAATACTTTATCATGCATTTTTTACATGCCATACATATTACCCACACAGTATTTAAAATTAGCATGCATCTCATATAAGTAGAAACATGCCTTAGGATTGTCCTATGTGATTATATGGTTTATGTGATGGACCATATAATAATAAATCTAGTTTTAACTAGTTCAAGAGTGGAAATTGATTTTAAAGTAGTTTAATTTCTAGTATTTAATAAAATTATTTTATTAAATAATAAATGATATTCCTAGTAATTCTAGCAAATTAAAATTGAATTAATTAGGGCATAGTTCTATAATTTTAATTTTGCTTAATTGGATTAGTAATTATTAGAATATCATTTGGTAAAAATAGATTATTTTATTTTTACAAACTAATTAAAAAGCATAAGATGTTTTGAGAAAACACATATTTTAAAATAGTGAGTGAGAGAGGGAGTTATGACAATAAGTCCCATGGTCTCCATTATTAGTTAGCACTGATGTAACATGGAGAGAGCCTCGCGGCACCATTGCTTGTGTCCCCCTAAGGAAGGCTTCCGACTGTGTTATTCTCAAGGCAAACTTCTTTTTTCAAGAATAGGATTTAATGATGTATTTCAAGTTTGACTGACCCTAAGGCACACTCTTGAGTTAAGTCATTGATCTAAAATAATGGGTTACACTCACAAGGTGCATTAGGCTTTCGAGCGGGCTAGTGTATTATTGACCAAACAAGCAGTTGTTCATAAATCAAAAGAGAAATGTTGATTTGAGTTTTCACTTATATATATGAGAATTTGTCTCAAAATTAATTTAGAATTAGTCTAACCTACCCTAAGGCTAGTCCATTAATGTTCAAATTAATTAATCATGGAATTAGTAATTATTTTTTATGTGTTCTTTAATTGTTGCATTCATGCATCACGTTTACTATTCTGAAAATTACTGATATTTATTATATGCATAAATTCAATTTTGTTTATTTAATTATTTTCAGCAATCATGTCTAGCTCAAATCATGTATCTTCTTTACTTGCTAATGAAAAGTTGACTGGTGAAAACTACATGAAATGATAATCAAACATGAACATCATATTAATATATGAGAACCACAAATTTGTCTTGACTGAGGAATGTCCTGAAGTCCCTCCCGCTACTACTGCCAAAACTGCAAGGGAAAAGTTTGATAATTGGTTCTTATCAAACAACAAAGCAAAGTGTTATATGCTTGCAAGTATGAGCGATGTGCTCAGAAAGAAGTTTGAAGACACTGAGACTGCTTATGATATCTGGGATTCCCTTCAAGATATGTTTGGGCAGTAGTCAGATCAGTGCAGGTGTAATGACCCGAATTTGCTAATCGGGCTAAGGGCCTTGATTAGTGTGCCAGGGGGCCAATAAGTGATTTAATATGCTTATATGTGTATTTATGTGTATATATAATAATGATGCATGTTTAGTTGAGTTAAATGTGCATGTGGGCTCCGTCTGGGTATTAGGGGCATAAATGTGATAAATGTTATATATGTGATATGTCTGTGCAGCACGATCCGAGACAGTCCTGGGGAGCGGTTAGCCAGAGAGTCACAACGGGGTTGAGATTCCGACTCGGGGCGAGTCGAGGGGTAATTTGGGTACTAGGTGTGTTATGGGATTATCGGGACATGAAAATAAATATTTGGAGATATATTCGAGGATGGAAAGTCTAGACGGGAATATTGGGGAAATTTACCATTTTGCCCTCAGGGACGTTTTGGTACCCCGAGCCTTGAGGTAACCCTTTAGACTTAAGTCAAATAAAACAAAACAAAAAAGAGGAATTACTTAGAAACTCTAGGGAAACTCACACTTACTCTTTTCTTTCAGCTGAGGATAGTTTTTATTTCTTTCTCTCTTATTCACTCTCTAAGACAAACACAAGGAAAACTTTGGGAATCAACTTGAAGGTCTAAGGAGTTCAGGTGGGATTTAGGGAGCTTGGAGCTTGGAGCATAAGGGGTGCTAGTTCTAAAGTTTAATTCAGCAAGAGGTAAGCTTTAATTATAGAGGCTATGTTTAGAATTTCAGCTAGTTTGTTAGAGCATGCATGTTAGCAAGTTTGAATTGTTCTTGAGTGATTTAGTTGAGTTTTGGAGCAAATTTTAATGGGTTTTCATGTTGATACTGAGCTGGAATGATGGTGTTGATTATCTAGGATTTCTAGCTTGGTTTTGGTAAGGATTGGCTTAAGGAAAATGCAGGAAAAAGGGTGAAAAATCTGGGTTTGAAGGTGAGGGCCGCGGCCCTAGGAGGGGTGCGCCGCGGCCCGTGTGCGCCCGCGGCCATGGGTGGCCGAGAGATTCATGCGCGCCGCGACCCGTGTGGGGGTCAGTGTGGTGCTAGCCTCTGTTTCGAGGCTAGCCGCGGCTCTTGAGGGTGGGGCCATGGCCCTTAGTGCCAGTTTGTGTTTTTAAGGGTGTTTAGGCTTGGGAATTCAATGGTTAAGGCTCGGGATGGATTTTATCACCCGGATTGATAGAATTCAAGGTTCCGGAGGTTAGGGTTATGGTTCAAAGTTATTTATTAGATTAGAACTTGATGGATGGATGTTATTAATGTGTTGTGACTAGGGTTTCGGCGAGGCTCAAGTTAGAGGACTGTGCTTGGGACATCGGTGCTCAGAGAGCTCGGGACTCAGGTAAGAAAACCCTTGTTTCCATAGAGCTTGTTTGCAGGGCTGAGCCCAATGTGTTTGAATAGAACTGGTATGCAGGGCTGAGCCCAATATGTTTGAACTGCGGGGCGTAGCCCTTTAACTGATTATGCTAGAATTATGTACTTGCTTGTTATGCTATGTATGCTATTATGTGAATGATCGGCAAGAGCCGGGAACTGTGTAGGCCGAGAACGGCTGGGGCCGGGAACGGCGAAGGGCCGGGAATGGCGTTGGGCACGTTGAGTGCAAGGCCGAGTACGACAAGGGGCTGGGAGCAGCGTTGAGCATGTGGAGTGCGAGTCGCCAGGGCGAGTCCCTAAAAGGATACCTGGGATATCCTCACGGCGTGGTCCGCGAACCCAGGGTTTGGTAAACGCCTGGGACAGCTAGGCCGTATGTGTTTAGCCATTGGTGGCCTGTTTATATGCTTGATATATGTGTTGCATATGTTATCTGTTTGTGGGTTTTCTTGCTGGGCTTCGGCTCACAGATGCTCTGTGGTGCAAGTAAGGGTAAAGAGAAGGCCAACCAACCATGAGTGTAGCAGGCGTGAGGCGGCGTGTACATGTTTGTCCAGCCTGGCTGACACAGCTAGAGGATTTTGGGAGATGCTTGTAATTAAACCTAGATTTTGTCGTTTAGTCGACTTGGTTCAATTTATATGTTGTAAATATTTCTAAACTGTATTTTGGGATCCCAAGTGTAAAACTTTTATGATTTTCTATGGGAATTGTTATTTCTAAAGTTTTTCTTCTGTTTATGGCTCAATTACACTGTTTGACCTAAAACCTCGATTAGCGAGTTGAAAGCACGTTTTAAACTCACTTAGTAACGGCTCTAAGGAAGTAGGGCGTTACAGCAGGCATGAGGCCACCAGATCCTACATGACCAAGAAAACGAAGAAAGGAGTTTTTGTCAGAGAACGTGTATTAAACATGATCAGCATAATGCACGATGTCATTATCCATGGGGCAACCATTGATGAAAGGACTCAAGTGAGTATTATACTTGAATCGCTTTCTCCAGCTTTTAAAGGTTTCACAACCAACTATGTCATGAACAAATTAACATATAACATGACACAGCTGTTGAATGAGTTGCAAACTTATGAATCTCTTAACAAAGGTTCTGAGAAAGAATGAGAGGCAAATGTTGCTGATTTTGGCCCATCCTCTTCAAAGGCTAAAACCAAAAAGAGGAAAAATGGATATGGAAATGACAAGGAGAAAGAAAAAGACAAGAATTCAAAGAAGCCTAACAAGTCATCCAAAGGCAAAGAGAAAAAGAACACCAAGAGCTCCAAAAAGAAGACCTCTAAAGGGACTTTTTTTCATTGTGGAGTAGATGGTCACTGGAAGAGAAACAATCTAAAGTATCTCGCTGACCTGAAAGAGAAAAAGAAAGGTATATTTGATTTACTTGTGTTAGAAGCTTGTTTAGTGGAAGACAATTCCTCATCTTGGATAATAGATTTAGGAGTCACTAATCATGTTTGTTTTTATCTATAGATTCTTAGTTTGACGAGGAAGCTTGCTGATGGAGAGGTGACTATGAGGGTAGGCAGTGGTTAGATTGTCTCTGCAGCAGCAGTTGGAACAGCCCGCCTGGAATTTAAGAAGGATAAATTTCTTATTTTAGAGAATGTTTATTATATTCCTGGATTTTCTAGAAACTTAATTTCTGTTTCTGTGTTGCATGAACAAGGTTTTAAAAAAAAATTTAATAATAATTCGATTGTTATTTTGAGATATGGTTTTAAGATATGTTCTACAAAATCTATTGATTGGCTTTATAAACTACAAGCTAAAGAGAAATTTGATTATAATTCTGAATTATTTAAAACAGCTAATCCTAGATCTATTAAACGACAAAAGACCGATTCTGATAGTGAAACATATTTGTGGCACTTGAGATTGGGCCATATTGGTCTAGATATAATTAATAGGATTGTAAAGGATGGTCCTTTAAGAGAATTTTCTATTGGATCTCTTCCTGTTTGTGAATCCTGTCTAGAAGGCAAGATGACTAAGAGACCTTTCTCTGCTAAAGGTTCAAGAGCTACAGAACCACTTCAGCTGGTACATACGGATGTTTGCGGTCCACTTAATGTACAAGCAAGAGGAGGTTATGAATACTTTGTCACTTTCATTGACAATTATTCAAGATATGGTTACCTATACTTAATGCAAAGAAAATCTGAAACTTTTGAAAAGTTCAAAGAATTTCAAGCAAAGGCTAAAAAGAAATTACGTAAATCACTAAAAGTTCTTCGATTTGATCAAGGAGAAGAGTACTTGGATTTTGAATTCAAGGACCATCTGCGTGAGCATGGTATTCAATCCCAACTCACAGCACCTGGAACGCCACAGAAAAATGGTGTTTCAGAAAGACGGAACCGAACGTTACTAGATATGGTTAGATCAATGATGAGCTTCTCATCATTACCACTGTCATTCTGGGGCTATGCGATTCAATGTGCTCTATACATATTGAATGTTGTTCCATCTAAGTCTATCCAGAAGACACCCATGGAATTATGGAATTGTTGTAAACCTAGTTTACACCATTTTTGCATTTGGGGGTGTCCTACACATGTGCTTAAAGGAAAGACCGGGAAGTTGGAATCACGCTCTGAAGTGTGCATGTTTGTGGGCAATTCCAAAGTGAATAGAGGTGGAATTTTCTATTGTCCAAAAGAAAATAAAGCATTTGTATCGAAAAATGCAACTTTTCTTGAACATGACTATGTTAATAACCACAAACCTCGTAGTAAGGTTGTACTGAAGGAGATGGTCTCGAATGAAGTTGTAAAGTCACTAGCAACAACCAATGAAAAACGATAAGAGGAAACTACTAGTTCTAGTCAGAATAGTAAAGAGCCTTGTCGTAGTGGGAAGGCTAGTAAGCAACCCATATGCTATGAACACGAAGTTCAAATGCTTGTGTTTGACACAAACAAAGACGATCCATTGACATTTAAAGATGCAATGAATGATTCTGACAAGGAAAAATGGCAAGACGCCATGAACCAAGAAATGGAATCGATGTGTTCCAATTCTGTCTGGGTTCTTGAAGATCCACCTGAGAATATCAAGCTCATTGGTTGCAAGTGGATATTCAAGAAGAAAAGAGGAGCGGATGGGAAAGTAGAGACTTTCACAGCAAGGCTTGTAGCCAAAGGCTACCCACAGAAAGAAGGGATTGATTATGAAGAAACTTTTTTTCCTGTAACCATGCAAAAATCCATACATATACTCTTATCCATTGATGCGTGCATGGACTATGAGATTTGGCAAATGGATGTCAAAACAGCTTTTCTGAATGGCTACCTTGACGAAACCATTTACATGTCTCAACCAGAAGGGTTCAAAGTAAAAGGTCAAGAGCAAAATGTTTGCAAGCTTCTTAGGTCGATCTATGGACTCAAACAAGCTCCTAGATCTTGGAATCTTAGATTTGATGACACAATTAAAACGTTTGATTTTGAACAAAACGTTGACGAACCTTGTGTCTATAAACAGATCAAAGATGGTATAGTAGTATTCCTCATTCTTTACGTTGATGGGAATGACGTAACATCATTATCAAAGGTAAAGAACTGGTTAGCTGAAAAATTCTAAATTAAAGATTTAGGAGAAGCCAAGTATGTTTTGGGCATTGAAATTCTTAGAGATGGATAGAACAAGACTTTGGCACTGTCTCAAGCAACTTATATTGATAAGGTGCTAGAACGCTTTAATATGCAAAACTCCAAAAAGGGTGATATGCCAACCCGTTATATAGTAGTCTTTTCCAAGGAACAGTGTCCCAACACACCTCAAGAAGAGAAAGATATGAGACCCTATGCCTCAGCGGTAGGCAGTCTAATGTACGCCATGTTGTGTACAAGACCTGACATTTGTTATGCAGTAGGGATAGTCAGCAGTTATCAATCCAATCCTAGATTGAGTCATTGGATTGCAGTGAAGAATATTCTCAAGTATCTTAGAAATACTAGAGGTTATATGCTTGTATATTCAGGTGGAGACCTGAACCCCACTAGTTACACTGATTCTGATTCTCAATCAAACAGAGATAGTCAAAAATCAACTTCTAGATCAGTGTTTACTCTTGGAGGAGGAGCAGTAGTCTGGCGAAGTATTAAACAAACCAGCATTGTAGACTCCACCATGGAAGCCAAGTACATAACAGCTTGTGAAGCAGCTAAGGAGGTTGTGTGGCTCAAGAAGTTCTACTCCGATCTGGAAGTAGTGCCAGATGTGGATAAGCCACTAGTCCTATACTGTGACAATAGTGAGGCAGTAGCTAACTCAAAGGAACCATGGAGTCACAAGAGGGGAAAGCACATCGAGAGGAAATATCACTTTATTAGAGAGATAGTTCATCGAGGAGATGTTGCAGTTATGAAGATAGCTTCAGAGCATAATCTTGCAGACCCTTTCTTTTATCCCTCAAAAATACAAGGATGATGTGGTGAATGAGAATGCGGCAGGTGACATCACAAATCAGGGAAAAAATGATGAAGTATTGAGAATAGACTAACAGGCAAAAAATATAGGTCCAGGACCTATAGGGAAATCAACCAAGCCTAAACCCCCTAGGAGTGGTCGACATGACCCCTACCCCTAGGGGTGGTTAGCCTAAGCAGGCCCAAGAGCCTTAAGGGTGGTTAGCCTGACCCCTACCCCAGGGGTGGCCGGCCCTAGTGTGTCCAAGACCCCCTAGCGATGGTCGACCTGACCCCTACCCCTAGGGGTGGTTGGCCTAAGCAGGCCCAAGAGCCTTAGGGGTGGTCGACCTGACCCCTACCCTAGGGGTGGTCGGCCCTAGTGTATCCAAGACCCCCTAGGGGTGGTCAGCCTGACCCTTACCCCTAGGGGTGGTCGGCCTGACCCCTACCCTAAGGATGGTCGGCCTGACATGCTCAAGAACCATCTGGGTGGTCGGCCTACCTTATTCTTCATAGGGTGGTCGGCCTAAACCCCCAAGTACACTTCACTGAGAAATACTCACTCTCGTTCAAATTGAAATCAACAGGCCTAGCACCCAGAAGGTCATAGGCCTAGCACCCAAAAGGTCACAAGCCTAGCACCTAGAGGATCAACAGGTCGAACACCCAGAAGGTCATAGGCCTAGCACCCATGCTCGAGTCGTCGGGCCTAGAACCTAAGCTCATATACCAATAGAGACTTAACATATTCCCATAGGTTTCTATCGTGCATTATCCACCATGATCTAGAGAAACAACGAGAAGACCCACGATCTCATAGTCATGGGGAGGTGGAAACATATCTCCACTACCTGATAATCATGTACCAAACCATGATCTCCAACACTATTGATCATGTAACAGCCCCTGGGTACTATAAATAAAGGACCCATGGCTTCATAATGGGACTTTTCGACTTTTTCCCTGATTACTTTTTCTGGAATTTTTAAGATCTAAAGAATATTTGGGGAGAAATTCTGGGCAAATTAGTAACAAGTGAATGCTTTTGTTCCTCGGTGTAATTGTTGAGTGATTCAATACTAAAAGCTAAGTGGATTAGGTTATTACTGTTCATCAGAACAAGGCTGAACCACTATAAAATTTTTGGTGTTTGTTTAAGATATTCGTACTCTGTCGTTTATTATATTTATTTCGTTCAAAAGGTGTCGTATATTTTACATACGACTGTTGGCCAATTTCATAGGTCAACATTTTGGTTCTTTCATTGAGAGTACGAAATCAAGAAACACACTTTCATCATTTTTACGATGCCTCCAAAATATAGTCAGATAAAGAAGACTGTTCCCAGGGATTCCACCACCCAGGATCCCATAGATCCCGTTAATGAACCTCAGGTGGAGGTTGGAGATCAACCTGATGCGGAAGATCCACAAGACGCTCACCAAGAGCAGATGGTGCAACTTTCGACGAGGCAGGAGGCCTTTGCTGCAAAACTTGCCCTTCAGAGGGTGACTATGGAACGGCAACGATGGGAGATAGATGAGTAAGTCCAGAGAATGATCTAGAGGGAGCAGGAAGCTGACCGAAGACACCAGTAGGCTGGTGTGGCCTTGGAGGCGGCTACCCAGTTAGCCCGAGCTAACACTGAAGCTGTTGCTCAGGCGGTGAGGGAGGCTCAGGCCAAAGCAGCAGGAATGTGCGACAACGGTAACAGAGAGTCCCAAGGGAGGAGTAGCACCCCAAGGACACTCTCAGAACCATTTTCCCAGAGACAGGATTAAGAGGCACAGTCCAAGACTGCCTCCTCCATGACTAAGAAGAATAACACTTAATCTCGAAGTAGGAGTATTACCAACCCGAAGGCCCCCTCCCAGGGGGACAGACGAAACAACGCAGAAGGTGAGGGTCAAACATCTGAAAGGTGTGACAATAATGAAAATGGTTGCTCAATGTCTCAAAGTCATGTAGGAGGAGAGGCTCGGGGCAGGGTCGCACCGACAGGGGTAAGCAGACCTACCACCCCTACACCCTCAGTCTCGCAAGGGAAAGGAACCAATGAATAACACCAATACTATGTTTGATAGGCTCGAGAAAGATGCACAACCTCAGGATCTAAGGGAAGTCATCAATAGGAGGACCAGCACTCAGGAGAGGGTACCAGGGACGTCTGCTCTACCTGGAGCAGTGATCCCACCAGCAGTGTAGGCTCAAATAGATGTACTCATCAGGGTTTTCCAGGGTCTGACAAAGAAACCTTCCAATATTGAGTTGGCACATAGAAGTGGGAGTCCCTTCAGTGCTAATATCTAAGCTGATCAACCACCACCAAAATACAAGACCCCGAAACTCCCAACATACACTGGGAAGGAGGACCCAGTACGACATATTGGGAAGTTTGAGGATCAAATGGAGTTACTCAGTGTGGAGCATGATTATAGGTGCAGAGTATTCCCTACCACTCTCTCTGACTCGTCTCAGGAATGGTATTGGAAATTCAAACCTAGATCCATCACTTCCTCGGAGCACTTCTAGAAAGAATTCTGCAAGGTCTTTAGTGCCGGGCAGATTCAACCAGTTTATGCCAATCAGCTAGCTGACATCAAGCAAGGGAAAGATGAATCCCTGAAACACTACATCCAAAGATTCATGAGAGTGGCAAACTGAGCATCCATAGTAGGAGATGAAGGGAAGTTCGTTGCCATCTTGGTAGGAATAATTTATTGTAGTCCCTTGTGGGATAGTATACACAGGAACCCTATCAACACCTTGCATGAGTTCCTGGACCGAGACAAAAAATACATGAAGCTAGATGATGTTATCATGAAGGAAGAAAAAGGCATAAACCATCCGACCACTATCAAGGCAGATAAGAATGGCGCAAACCCTCAGGACTGCAATGGGGCAGTTGTATGAAAAGGAATACCTAAGGGGCCGGGCAGGGTGGAGAAAAGAAAGCTAAGTCAGCACCAGCCGACAAACAGCCTAAGCATCACCCCTAACAGCCTAGGTTCACCAATTATACCATCATAACTACATCAAGGGCTGAGATTTACTTAGAAACATACCAGGAGGTACCATACCGAAAGTCACCACCCTTGCGTTCAGAAGGAAAGAAGGATAAGAATAAGTTTTGTCATTTCCATAATGATTATGGGCACGACACAAACGAGTGCAAACAATTGAAGGATGAGATAGAGTTTCTTCTCTGATCAGGAAAACTCTCGAGGTACCGAGGCAAGACTGAAACCCCAAGCAGGAATCCAGAATTCTAAAGGCAGAGGAGTCCACCACTAGAGCCGGCAGCTGTAGACTTCACACTGGATACCATATGTGGTGGACCCCACATAGCAGGCAAAAGTAACAATGCTCGTGAGTGATATGTAAGGACCCTCAGACATGAGGTAGGGGAGTCTTCCCAGTGTATGGCAGTCAAGGAGCGGTCTCCAAAAAATCCAAAGTATGAAAGTGAAACTCTCACTTTTACAGAGGATGACGTCAAGCACGTGAAGTACCCCCACAATGACCCTTTGTTCCTTACCATTCAAATCGCCAATGCCCGAGTGAAGAGATGCTTGGTGGATACGGGAAGCTCAGTAGCTATCTTCTACAAATCATCCCTCGAGAAGATGAAGCTCACGGTCAAGGACCTGACACCATGTTCCCAAGTGATATATGGGTTCACGGGAGAATGCCTAGCATTAGCAGGAACTATTAGACTACCGGTCACGGTGGGGGATGCCCCCAGGCACAAGACTGTGATGACAGAGTTCCTGGTGGTAGATTGCTCATCGGCTTACAATGTAGTGCTCGGGAGATCCCTCCTGATATCTATCTGGCATCTATCTTTGAAGTTCCCCACAAGCGCAGGGCAAGGATGCGTACAGGGTAACCAAAGGGAGGCACGAGAATGCTATAATGCATCAGTGGTCAAGGCAAAGAAAGGACCATGTGTAAACAACATGATAGTAACCTGCTGCAAAGAGAATGAAGGAACTGATGAGGTTGTCAACATGGAAGTTGACGTTGAAAGAAACACTCTACTGGAGTCGGGGGCTCCATTTAACGAAGATTTGTTATTATAGCAAGTTTCCCAAAGCGATGGAAACAACATCGATCCTCGCTTTGGGGATGACGTCATGGGGTTGGACCAGTCGAAGATCTTAACGAAGTCCTACTAGATGAGGAGGACCCGACTAGAGTAATCAAAGTCGGGAAGGAATTAAAGGTGGAAATTAAGGCACGGTTGGTGGAATTTTTGAAGAAAAACTAGGACATCTTTGCCTGGTCATATAAGGACATGGTTGGAATTTCTCCATCTGTGATAAGTCATGTCCTCAATGTAGACAAGAACTACCCACCAATGCAACAAAAAAGGAGACTGCTTGACAAAGATCGATCTCAAGCCCTGAAAGAGGAGGTCGAGCGGCTCAAGGAATACAGTTTTATAAGGGAGGCCTACTACCCAGATTGGGTATCAAACCCCGTGCTGGTCCCAAAGCCAAACGGGAAGTGGAGAACATGTGTGGGCTTCATAGATCTTAGCAAGGCCTACCCCAAAGACTGCTTCCCACTACCCAGAATAGACCAATTGGTCAATGCAATGGTAAGACATGAAATACTCTCATTCATAGATGTGTATTCATGGTATAATCAAATAAGCACACACCCTCCCAACAAGGAACATACCAGCTTCCAGATAGACAATGGATTGTACTGTTATAAGGTGATGCCATTCGGCTTGAAGAAAGCAGGAGCCACCTACCAACATTTAGTGAATGGCATGTTCTGAGACTTGATCGGCAAAAATATGGGGGTATACGTCAATGACATGTTTGTCAAGCCCAAAGAAGCTAGAGGGCATGTTTAAGACTTTGAGGAATGCTTTGCAATACTTAGAAAGTATATCATGAAGTTAAACTCTCTCAAGTGCTCATTTGGAGTTGGCTCTGGTAAGATTCTCGGACACATAGTCAATTCACGTGGAATCGAGGCTAACCCCAAGAAGATAAAAGCATTGATCTACATGAAGCTACCTACCATAATCAAAGAAGTGAAAAGCTTAACCGGGAGAGTAGCTGCCCTCAGTAGGTTCATATCAAAGTCTACGGACAAATGTGTCCCTTTCTTTAACTTAATGAGGGGCAGCAAGAAGATCCAATGGACTGAGGAATGTGAGGAAGCTTTCCAAGCCCTGAAGGAGCACCTCGTCCAACCTCCCGCCCTAGCGAAGCCATTATATGGTGAAGTATTATTCATCTATTTGGCAATCACTGAGCACGCAATCAGTGTTGCTTTGCTAAAGGAATAGAACAGGGTACAACACCCTGTATACTATATCAGTAAAAGGCTAGTAGGTGCGGAGTCTAGGTATCCCCCTCTTGAAAAGCTAGGCTACTGTTTAGTAATCGCCTCTCGAAAGCTACATCCATATTTCCAAGCTCACTTGATCTAAGTCTTGACCGATCAACCACTAAGACAGGTTCTTCAGAAACTAGTGGCCTCAGGACGATTACTCAAGTGGGCAGTGGAACTAGGACAGTTTGATATCACTTATCATTCAAGGATGGCGATAAAAGTACAAGCATTGGTAGACTTCATAGTCGAAGGCACCAACCTTGAAGACTCTTCCTACCAATCAGAGAATTGAGATACCG
This sequence comes from Humulus lupulus, assembly GCF_963169125.1. Taxonomy (NCBI): domain Eukaryota; kingdom Viridiplantae; phylum Streptophyta; class Magnoliopsida; order Rosales; family Cannabaceae; genus Humulus; species Humulus lupulus. Next base: position 87,893,192 of record NC_084796.1, on the reverse strand, counting down.
AGAAGGAAGGAGATACTCCTGTATGGAAGCTATATGTTGATGGAACATCCAATGAACATAACTCAGGCACAGGAATCACCGGAGAATCACTGAATCCATTGTGCTATCAGATTTGGATTCAATGCTTCAAACAACGAGGCATTATTAGCAGGATTACACTTGTCTCGGGATGAGCATGCACAGTCCCTGGAGATATTCGGCGATTCCCAACTAGTGGTGTACCAGGTACTGGGGGAGTATCAAGCCAAGGGACTTAGGATGGTGCAGTACCTGAATAAGGTGAAGGACTTGTTGGTGCATTTCAAGAAATACTCAATTACACAAGTCTCGAGGGAGCAAATTGCCAACACTGATGCCTTAGCCAAGCTTGTCAATGCCAAAGATGTGGACATTGTGAATGTCATTCCCGTCGAATACTTGGCGGAAAGAAGCATAGCCAAGCAGAAGGCAAATGTATTGGTTTCGAATTATCTGTGTAGTAGCCATTGTGATTCAATGAATGAATGAATTTAATTTCTTAAGCTTCACTTAATTATTTAAATTTCTTTCAACGAAGGACTTGTCCTTTAGACCTATCAACCCCATCGGATCATGTTTGATTCTGGTCCTTAAAGGACCCATCGACCCATACGATCCAAAAGAGAGACAAGTCCTAGGACCTTATTGTCAAGTTATCAGATCATGTTCGATTCTAGTCCTTGAGGGACCTATCGACCCATAAGATCCAAACAAGATACTGGTCCTAGGACCTTGTCGCTAAATTATGGATCATGTTCGATCTTGGTTCTTGAGGAACCTATCGACCCATACGATTCAAACGAGAGACAGGTCCTAGGACCTTGTCGCCAAATTATGGATCATGTTTGATCTTGGTTCTTGAGGAGCCTATCGACCTTTATGATCCAAACAAGAGACAAGTCCTAGGACCTTGTCACTAAATTTATTGATCACGTTCGATCCTGGTTCTTGAGGAACCTATCAACCCATACGATCAACAAAAGAGACTGGTCTGAGAACCAGTCACCATCATCGGATCATAATCAAATCTGGTCCTTGAGGGACCGATTGATAATTTGATCGAAGACTCATCACAGACTCGATTATCCCATCTATACCCGGTTGGTCCAACTTAGACACTTCTGTCTACAATCATTATAACGAGTACACGAGAGATTACATAGATCATGATCGACACTTGCTACACAATATGCATCTGTGTATAGGTATCATACTACTGAGTATGAAACCATCACCTGACTACCAATGAAGGACAAGCATTTGCTGCTTGCATCATTGGGTGAAAATGATAGTACTATGTGTCTAAATGCTCAAAGCAAGGCATTGTCAAGTAGTAAGTGACCAAGGCTTTTAAACCCATGATCACTAGAGGGGCATATAGTACATACCGATCAGGGTATACACGAGCAATGAGGGCATGACCTTAAGTACTAAGCAAGCTCAAGTTTTTCTAGGACATTTGTACAACATATGTTCCAAAAGTGCAAAAAATAAAAACATATAACGCATTGGTGAGGAGACTCCTAGCCATGTCCCTTATAGGGTGGTCGACCAATCCATCAGTCCTATAGGGTGGTTGGCCTATCACCCATGGGGTGGTCGACCTGACCTATTTTGTTCATGGTACTTGGTGAAGTATCATACTACTCACATTACCATGGTTATTAGCATGAAAAACATAAAACAGTAAGGTTAGTATGGCACGTGAAATACATGTGTTCAGAGTATACTGATACCTAAACCAATGAGGGTTGTGAGTTGATATACTTAGTAAGCATTGGAAATAAAAAATTTCAATCAATACACTGAGTACTCATAACAAAAAAGCATAAAGGCATAAAATTCCATATGTAAAAATTGTCAAGTACAAGGTGCCCCACCAATGGCATGAAAGGAAAGACAGAATAAAAGACCAAGAGAAGACTAACTAGGGTGAGGAGTATCATCTGAAATACCACCCTGAGCCTCGGTAGCCTCACGAGCCAAACACTTCTTAAGCTCCTTCGCTCGCGTCTTCTCGGGAAAGAAATCCAAGTTTAGATCTTTGTTGGACTTCCAGATCAAGTAGAAGCAAGAGAAAGTTGTCTCTGAATACTCCTCTCAAGTCTTTTCCTAGACATCCTTGACCTCTTGCTCCTTCTCGACAAGAGCATCCTTCTGCAGTTGGTCCATGTCAGCAATCAGCTTCTCTTTCTCAGCTTCAGACTGTTGGAGCTAATCGGCAAGTTTCCCCTCCATCTGGGTTATCCTGAGAGTCAACTCGGTCACTTCCTACTGTTTGAGCTCCACGGTACTACGAAGAGTGTTGATCTTTTCATATTTCAAAGTAATGTCTGCATCCCTAGAGCCAAGAACTCACCTAAGGTCCAGCACCTCATGGCAGACAGCTTCAAGCTCAGAACAAAAGTTGGACCAAAATATTCAGCCACGCCCCAGAAGTATGGATGAAGAGAAAGTAGGCAGAACTTGATGGCAGAACGTGTCCAAGCGCACATAACCAGAGGGGGGTCCTCAGCTCTGTCATCTAGATCAGGGATAGTAATAGACATGCCAGCGAGGCCAAAGGTCTTCCTTAAGTTCTTTACCTTCTCTTCAGTCATGTCAAAGGCAGCCCCCTTGAACCACACAACCTCATAATTAGCAGGGCGAGGCTTCTCAACAGGTTTCCATATGATCTCACTGGCCAAGGTGGCCCCAAAATCTAATGAATGGAACTCCTTTTGTCTTCTCTTCTTCTACTGCGCAGTTGGCGAGACTGTCTTACTCTTGGAAGGAGGGCGAACCACCTTAGGTCGGAACCTGTGAATAGAACACTCCTGAGGATGAGTAGCATAGCGATGAGAGCCCTCAGTATGTTCTTACTGAGAAGAAAATGAATGAGGGGCCCAACTAGTATCTCAATGCAAAGGATGTTGCAATGAGTCTCACTGACCTGACCTATCCCGCTAAGAAGAATGACTTCGTTGAGATGTGTCTTGAGAGCCGCGGGGCATACTGTGTTGAGAGGAGATCTGAGAAGAGTCATGCAAGGAGCCCTGAGTAATGTGCCTGGAAATATGAGGATCATCTTCAGAGGGTTGCCGAGTTGTCTGTTTTACTCTCGCCATTGGGCAGTACAGTTTCAAGAAATCTTCCTCACTGAACAAATATAAAGCGGAGCAAGGGAGAATCATTTTCACCCTCTCCAAGAACTCCTGGGGAGTATGCTCACTTACTGACTTGTTTGATGAAGAGGAGTTGGCCATCTGCAACAGAAGAAAAATAAAGATTAAAGCTAGTAAATGAGCATAATGAAGCCAATAGTTGGGGGCATATCCATAAACTAAGGAGCAAAAATGAAGAAATCAGGAGAAAAATTCTATATAATCTTGGGCCTAAGCCTGGGCCGACCACCCTGAATCCATCAAATTACATAGCATAAAAGATGGGGCATAGGTGGTCGGCCTACCACCTTAGGCTAACCACCCCAGGGATGCAAGCCTCAGAAAAATTCCAGAGGACTGTTCAAATCTCCAGAAAAAAATATATTTTTAGGGTATCAGGTGGTCGGCTTATGCTTGGGCCGACCACCCTGGATCCCTGAAAATCTCCCAAGGGTATGGTGGTCGGCCCATGAGGTACACACTACTCGACCCATGATGAAGCCCTAGGGGTGGTCAGCCCTAACTCTAATCCTAGACCTGGAAATCGCATAAGGCAAGGGAAGGGAAGCCCTGGAGGTACTCGGCCCATGATTGGAAACTCTAGGGGTGGTCGGCCCTCACCCTAATCCTATACCTGGAAATCGCATAAGGCAAGGAAATGAAAGCCCTGGAGGTACTCAGCCCATGATTGGAAACTCTAGGTAGTCGGCCCTAACCCTAATCCTAGACCTGGAAATCGCACAAGGTAAGAAACCTTGGAGGTGCTCTGCCCATAATGAAGGCCTAGGAGTGCTCAGCCCATGAGGGAGTAGACATCCCTGGAAATCACCTATGCTAGGGTTTGGAATCCTAGAAATTTTCAAGCTAATGAGGTGGGCGGCCTAGGGTCTTACATCCTTGGAAATCACCCATCCTAGGGTTTCACAAACCTAAAGTCGCATGTGCTAGGGTTTGTAACCCTGGAAATCGTCCAGGCTAAGGAATTTGACAGAGAAATCTTAACTTGATTTAAGTAAGTCAATTATTTTGGATCAAAATAAAACAAAACAAGAAGATTCAAACAAAATTCCTCAAAGATTCAAAGTGTTTCTTCTAAATCTAAGCACGTTTAAATTAAATGGTGTAGGGATTAGAAGAAAGTACTTACCAAAGATCTGAGTTTGATGAGGAACTGGAGAAATCAAGCTTAGAACTTGTTTGGGAGAGGCATATAGAGCAAGAATAAGAAGAGAAGCCCTACTTATACCTCTCAGGCAGACAAGATATTTTTAGGAATTCAAATTTCCTTGAAAAATATCTGGTATGGTTAAAATTTAAAATTCCTTAAAAAATATCTACATTTTTAGGAATTTAAAATTCCTTGAAAAATATCTATATTTTTAGGAAATCAAATTGCTTGAAAAATAACTTATATTTTTAGGAATTAAAATTCCTTAAAAAATATTTTGTATTTTTAGGAATTAATATCCTTGAAAAATATATTATATTTTTAGGACGTCAAAACTCCTTGAAAAATATGTTATATTTTTAGGATTCCAAATTTCCTTGAAAAATATATTAGATTTTTAGGAAATTAGTTTTCCTTGAAAAACCTAAATATTTTTAGGAATTACTAATTATCCCTGAAAAATTCGCGCTGAGCAAATTATCAATAGTTAAAAAAGTACAATGTAATGTCACAGGGACTTGATTATCTAAGTACTGCTATGGTATGTTTCTCGGGCTAGTATCAAGTTTACCGTAATGTTGAAAAAAATACAATAAACTTGGGGGGCAAATGTTATCCCTCAAAAATACAAGGATGACGTGACGAATAAGAATGCGACACGTGACATCACAAATCAGGGAAAAAACAACGAAGTATTGAGAAAAGACCGATGGGCAAAAAAGATAGGTCCAAGACCTATAGGGAAATCGACCAAGCCTAAACTCCCTAGGGGTGGTCGGCCTGACCCCAACCCCTAGGGGTGGTCGGCCTAAGCAGGCCCGAGAGCCTTAGGGGTGGCTGGCCTGACCCCTACCCCAGGGCTGGTCGGCCCCAGTGTGTCCAAGACCCCCTAGGGGTGGTCGGCCTAACCCCTACCTCTAGAGGTGGTCGACTTAAGCAGGCCCAAGAGCCTTAGGGGTGGTCAGCCTGACCCCTACCACAGGGGTAGTCGGCCCCAGTGTGTCCAAGACCCCTTAGGGATGGTCGGCCACAGTGTGTCCAAGACCCCCTAGGGGTGGTCAGCCTGACCCCTACCCCTAGGGGTGGTCGGCCCAAGCAGTCCCAAGAGCCCTAGGGGTGGTCGGCCTGACCCCTACCCCAGGGGTGGTCGACCCTAGTGTGTCTAAGAGCCCCTAAGAGTGGTCGGCCTGACCCCTACCCCTAGGGTGGTCGACCTGACATGCTCAAGAACCACCTGGGTGGTCGACCTACCCTATTCTTCATAGGGTGATCGGCCTAAACCCCCAAGTGCACTTCACTGAGAAATACTCACTCTCGTTCAAACTGAAATCAACAGGCCTAGCACCCAGAGGATCAGCTGATCCAGCACCCAGAAGGTCACAGACCTAGCACCCATGCTTGGGTCATCAGGCCTAGCACCTAAGTCTCATATACCAACAGAGACTTAACATCTTCCCAGAGGTTTCTATCGTGCATTATCCACCACGATCTAGAGAAACAACGAGAAGACCCACGATCTCATAATCATGGGGAGGTGGACAAGTATCTCCACTACATGATAATCGTGTACCAAACCACGATCTCTAGTACTACTAATCATGTAACAGCCCCTGGGTACTATAAATAAAGGACCCATGGCTTCATAATGGGACTTTTGGACTTTTTCCCTAATGGCTTTTTCTGGAATTTTTTAGATCTGAAGAATATTTGGGGATAAATTCTTGGAAAATTAGAAACGAGTGAATGCTTTTGTTCCTCAATGTAATTGTCGAGTGATTCAATACTAAAAGCTAAGTGGATTAGGTTAATACTGTTCATCAGAACATGGCTGAACCACTATAAAATTTCTGGTGTTCTTTTAAGATATTTGTACTTTGTCGTTTATTATATTTATTTCGTTCAAAATGTGTTGTATATTGTACATACGAATGTTGGCCAATTTCACAGGTCAACACTTTCACAAAGACTTTATCCATGAAATCTTTTAAGGAGCATGTAAGAAACATGGGAATGAGAGAGATGCCTCATTTGCTTTAGGGCAAGTGGGAGATTGTTGGGAATTGTGCCCTGAAAGTATATGTAGTAGACATTGTTTTAAGAAATAAATAAATAAATTGAATTTGTTATGCATATATTTTGTGGACTATTGATAATATTAAGTAAATATCAGAAAAATCATAAGTTCATATATGTGATCTCAACCACGTATTGGTACGGGAGGATTGTGTTTGAGATAAATGAACTTGAATAGTTCTCAGTAAAATAAAGTTATGGAATCTTTAGATTAATTACTGCAAGTATGGTCCACTAGTATTATGAATACATGTGATCTAGATCCGGATTACTAGTGTAGTATGACACTTTAGTGGAGGTACTTTATATATTAGAGAATATATAGAACTAGACCAGATATGTTTATTAATACTTAGTTAAATATCGTTTCAAAGTATTAATTAAATATATCAACTGAAGATCATATACAAATAGATCTTGATCCTGAAGTTACTATGAACTCTTGTTTATGTTATATGAGTTCTTTTATTCACTCGTGAGGGTCTGTCAGAATGATCAGGCTAGAAACTTTTGTATTTGGGAATAATGTAAATGGCTGGGGACATGGTATACAGATATGGAATTTATACCTTCTCGTAAGAGATTGAATAATGGTTCTCTTAAGGGTTGACTTTTGGGACTGAAAGGTTATTGAGCTCAAATTCATAATTTAGTTATGAATTAACCTCCACTAGTAAAGTCAATGGTACTTAAGGAAACAAGATATAATAAAAATGGTAAAATGGTAATTTTATTCCCGATTAATTATGAATCATTATTAGAGGGTTAATTTGTATGTAATGATTATATCAATAGACGCTTTATTGTTATAAAGTACTCAGTAAATGAAATGTCTCTAATTACAAGAGTGCAGTCTCATATTTATATTTGAGTAATCATGAGATTAATAAATTAAGATTATTTAATCAAAGAGTTTAATTAATAATCACAAATTTATTGAAGCTTAGAATTATAGGTCCATAGGTCCCCACAGCGGCTCTATCAACACTATTCAAGGCAAGAGTTGATATAAAGGGTAAAATGGTTAAAAGACATATTTAAGAATAAATTTGTTCTTCGGGTCAAATATGTAATTATGCGATAATAGTGATTAATTAATTAATTACAAATTAGTTGTAATTATCATAATTAATTATTATATATTTTTCGAAATTATATAAATAATTAATTTATTATAATTTTCGAAATTATAATAAAATACATATTTAATTTTCAAAATTAGTATTTAATTAAAATTAGTTTTAATTAATTGATAGAATTAATTAAATATCTTTATTTGAGTGGGAGATAATAATCGGAGAAGTTCAAATTGGATTTGAATTTAAAAGATTGATATTTATTCAAATAATTAATTATATGTGATAATTAGTTAAAAAGATAATAGATTCAAATTCGAATTAATTATGAGGTTGTTGGATTTTATCTGATAAAGTAATTTGAATAAATAATTAAATAATTGTGGAAAAGTCTCATATCTCTATTTTATAGGGAGCTACACGACACACACAGTCTCTGGATTGTGTGTGGCGTGACCTATATAAAAATCAAGGATAGATTTTTCACTTTTATTTAATTAATTAATGGAAAATTCAAAAGTTAGTTTTTGATATTTTCAATAATAAGATAATTAATTATTTAATTAATTAAAAGATAAATTATAAATTGGTTACATATTTATTTTTTAAATTTAAATATTTTCGATTTAAGTTAGACTTATCAGAAAATAAATGAATACAGAATTTATTCGCTCTAAGAAAAAGAACGACACTTTCTATCTCTCCCTGAACAAGATACATAACCAATCTTAGGCATATTCTCTTGATCTCATGTGTTGAGTACATCAAGTTGATTCAGAAATATACCATCATTTATTCTCTAAGTGCATACACACTTCTTGAGGTGTAGAGAATGTTGTGGAAGATCTTGGTGTGAGTACCTGGGAGCAGCTTGGATAGGAAGATCACTTATTTTACGAAAAGATAGCAAGGACACTTGATAGGCATCAAGAGGTATGTTCTTTATTCTTTTCTTGCTTATGATTAATGTATGTATATTAATGGATCCGCATATTTAAAAGTAGTTTAAATATGTTACAAAAATTTTTTATTGTACACTAGGCCAACCCATCACTATTCCGTTGCGTATTAGGAAGCTTGTTCCTAACAATAATCTACTTATACATTGTAGTATCATGCTCTTTCCAGAACATTAGCAAAGTAGATAAGATCAGATGTATTTGTTACATTGGAGAAAACCGATATTGACAGTAGATAAGATAAGTAAACATATCGTTATTATCTATTCTAGTCATATCATATAGTTAACCATAGGTCAATTCAATCTCAATTCTAAGTGGTTCGTATTCTAACTGATTGTATTATTTGAGTTCTTTGACGTGTTCGTTACCAGCTTACCCTACGGACTAGCCCATACTTACATCTTAGGAACTCGGTAGTATAATTGAGTAGGAGTGTTAATCATATATATTAACATCTATAGCTTCTAATGAAGAAGTAAAATTATGGTTTCCTTTTAGTTTTGTTCGAGGTGCTAAATGATAGAGATCTCATTTCAGTAATTAATAATTGTTTATTGAACTATCATTTACAAGGAACTAAGTGTTTTAAGGATAAAATACAATGAAGGGTAAAACAGTATTTTAGTCCAATCTCATTGTAGACCGTCTATAGAGGATTTAGTGATAATTATGGTTGTAACAATGGATAACTAGTAACGTATCTATATTGCTTATAGAGAGTTCTATGAATTCAAGAGTGCAATTCTGAGTCTTTAGTTGAGTCGCAATGAATTAATAAGTTAGTAAATTTAAGATAACTTATTGGAGCTTGATTTCATAGGCCCATGGTCCCCACTGTACCTTCGATAAATAATCTAGATAGTCTCAATTAATTTATTTAATCATCAATTAGAATTATTAAAGTTGACCAGGTCAAATTTGAATAGTTTCACAAAGTTATGCAATTTAGAGAAGAAAAGAGATTTTAGGGCAGATTTATTAATTAAGAAATATTGGTGTATTAATAAATAAGTTTAAATCAAGGTTCAAATTATAAATAATTAATTTGATAAAGGGTTTACATAATTATTTAATTAATTAATCAATAGAAAATAATACGGGCCTTTATTTTAAGTCCAACGGACTTATAATTAAATGAGAAATTTCACGGACCTAATGGCTTATATTACCTATTATTTTATTAATTTTTTAATTAAAATAAGTGACCTAATTGAGCCTATAAAAGGAATGCTAAGTAAGAGTTGAAGACAGATGATTAGAACATTTAGTTTTGATGCTTTAGGGTTTTAGACTCTCTCTACAACAAAAATCATTTTCTAAGTCTCTATATTTTGTTATCTTCTTCTCTTTGTATCAATGTCATGTCTTGATAATTGTCCACTCTAGTCTAGGTGATTCTAAGGATACTTTGGAAGATTGTGAAGAAATCTGAAGATCGATTCAATTTCTTGGTGATACCCTGCGACAGAAAGGATACAAGGGTTAGAGAAACTGAAGGAATGACTTATTCATTCCGCTATACATAATGTAAGTGTTCTTATCATTATCTTTGTTTAAATTCAATTATAGAAACACGTTCTAGGTTTTCTTATATTAATTTGTTTAATAAATGATTTACATGAAAATAAATACGATCATGTATAAGTATTCCCAACAACTGGCCTCAAAACCTTTGTTAATCTTTATTTTCATGCATGAACATGGTAAAAATAAAATTATTTGATGTGTTGAGTAATTGGATGGATTTCATGTTTTTTTATGAAGCATATTAATTTTTATGTGATTATTAGCAAATTTGGGTAATTTTGTTGCATTTTCTATGCAATTAATTTTTATAAATGTTTTATTTTATATAAAACATTGTAAAAATTATTTAGAAAACGTTTTGGGTTAAAAAATTACATAAAAAAAAAATTGGTTGTTGTGCATACCTGGGCTATGCGCGTCACCCCATTAGCTACAAGCGATGAACAATACTCGTCCATAATTTTTTTTTAAATTAAAGATAATAAAAATTTGAAATTGATTTTTTATAACAAACCCAAAAATATCAAATTTTATTTTATCATTTAAAATTATTTTTTAAATAAGATTTTTTTGTTGTTTGATCTTTAAAATTAGATATTTTCTACAAAGATTCAAATTCAAATTTAAAAATAGGGTAACTAATTTAAAACTTTTAATATATTAAAATATTAGAATTAAGTTATCAGTTATTAAAGATATTCTTTAAATACTTGATATTTTTTTAAATCTTTTATTTGAAATTATTAATATTTGATTATTTTATGGATTTTAATATTTAAATTATTTGAAATTTGAAAAATTTGTTAATTAGATATTTTTATAGATATTTTAATTGTTTAAGATATTTTAGTTTTGTTATAACTATTAATATTTTATTTTTTTATAAATGGTTAAAATATTTGTTATAGTTGTAACAACACAAGATATTTTTTGAAAAATAGTTAAAGATATTTGTTTTAAAATTTAAAATTGGTTAAATTTTGAAAAATATCATTTTTTCCAAACCAATTAATAAATATTATTTTTTTAATAAATGGGATTTAAATGAACTTTTGTTAATTGTTAATAAATCATATTTAAATTAAATTAATCTTTTTCAAAGTGACTTAAACTAAGTTGATTGTTGATAAATGAAATTTAAATTAACTTTTGTTAATTATTGATAAACTTCATTTAAATTGACTTAATTTTTGCAATAATTTATTTAATTCTAATTTTGGATAAATTCTAGAAAATCAATTGTTGTATTTTTGCAAATAAAATAAATTGTGGTAATTGTACATAAATTCATAGACTTACTCATATAGTAACATGATTAGGTACATCTAATTATAACCTGTTTGTTTGCACTATATGTGGTATTTTTACAATTGGGCTTATATGCATATAGCGGCCCATATGTTTGCTTAATATATGGATTTTGCTAAATAAAACATTCATAAAATGAGAAGTTTTATTTGGGTCCATTAGAAAATGTAAAGTTTAAATTCATCTCTTGTGGGTGGTTCCACTTATGAAAGCTCATTTGCTTTGCATGACTATAATGTGTCTAATCAATTAATAAAACGAAGGTTTAAATTCCTCTCTTTTGGACGTTGTATGGAAGTTTGGGGATCTTAGTAATGGGAACGACACACTGGACCCAGCCCTTCTCCATACAAGCCTAATTGTTAAGGCTTATTTGCCTGAATTGGACTTAATTGTATAGGTTCATTATAATAGTTAAACATAAATATTTATTAGCAACAAATTAATTCTAATTTAATTGAATTTGTTTCAATGTGATACTTTAGAATTAATTGAAAATTATAGGACTTTGGTTTTAAAAATTTAATTTTTGAATTTTTGAAAAACCATAGTCATTAATTTTCAAAAACTAATAATAAAAATATTATTTTTAATTAAATAATGAGCTTATTTTAATAATTATATTCGATCTACACCGTTAGTTTAACAATGTCAATAGCATAACGGGGCATCGAGACGCTTCGATTCGTCCCCTACGGAATGTGTTCATTAATTATTTTGACAAGATTAGATTTCGAAAAATAAATAATTATAGGTCAAATTCTACTAGACTCACCCCTACAGTGCTACTAGAACTAAATCTATGATTATCGAACTGTGGGTCCAGCTCATAAAATAAGAAATTTTGTTTTCTTATTTTGATCGAATAGTAGGTTATTAATAATGGTGTCTATTATTAAATGAGTTTACAACTCTATTTAACCAATGATATTTTTTTGACTCTCGCTAATCAGGACAACAATATCATAGAATAGTTAAAAACCTAAAGAAATAGAGATATGGTTATTTTGGTATTTTTTTCCATAACTTACATATTTATGGTATATGTTGTGTTATTTCTTGAAATTAGAGTGAATAGAAGTTTTATTGAGCAAATGTGATTGATTTCTATTTTATTGATAATACATAGTATTATTATGGTTGTGTCTACTCCCATCCTTTCTCAACTTTCTATGGAGAAAACTTCCTTAAGTGGAAGCAGAACATCAACATAGTGTTGATTGGTGACAACTCCAAGTTCGTCATGACTAAAGAATCCCCATAAGTTCTAGCTGAAGGAGATTCAAGTCGGCTTAATCCTCAACAGTCTATCTCCAACTTTCCTGGCGTTCACCGTGAACTATGTGGTGAATAAACTCAACTATGGTCTGACGCAGCTCATGAACGAGCTTCAGACTTTCGAGTCTATCATGGGTGGACCAAGAAAGGGAGGAGAAAAGAAAACTATTGCTGCTTCTACTGATCCAGGTAAGGCTAAAGCTAACCTAGTTTCATCTTCAAAAGCTGGAAACAAAAGGAAAGGTGGACAAAAATACCAACCCCAGGCCTGCAAAGGCTGCAAAGACGAGTGCACAACCAAGTGCACAAATGCCTAAGGGGAAGAAAAAGAAGAACAAAAGAGATAAAGGTTAGTGCTTTCACTGTAATGAGAAGGGGCATTGGAAACAGGATTGCCCCAAGTTGCTAGCAGGGAAAAACAAAGCTTCTTGAATCATGGGAGGAAGTGGATGAAGGCGGCTTAAAGCTTAGAGGCTACGGTCCAAGCTAGAGGAAGAGCTCACCTGAAGTTCAGAAATAAATATTTAGTTTTGAAAGATGTATTTTTTATTTTAGATTTTAGTAGAAATTTAATTTCAGTTTCCATGTTGCAATTAGAACAATTTGTTATGACTTTTACAAGTTCAAATATAATTATTTCTTTCAATGGATCACAATTATGTATTGCATGTTTGGAAAACAGGCTTTATATTCTGCGACCTAACTGTAAAGAACGCCCTAGGCTAATACTTACAAAACATTCGCATAACATAGTTTATAAAAGAATACCATTCATTATCAAAGTCTCAGGGGGACTTGTTTAAAACCATGCAAGTTGGCGCCACAAGTTTTAAAATAAAACATAGATTTTTATGCAAAGTTCAAAGAAACCAAAAAAAATTAAATAACTGAGTCCCACTGATAATTTAGAAAAGTCCCTTAAAAACAAAACATAATTTAAATGGCGTTCTACGTTGATCGTTTTTCCGTCCATAGGATTACCCCACGCCATACACCCCATGATGAAAGAACTCCTCGCGTCACCACGCGTGCCATAAAGAAATCCTATTTGCTACCTGGAAGGAAAGTAAGGGGGGTGAGCTAAAAGCTCAGTAAGGAAGTACAAACAAATAAGCAAGTAAGAATACAATAAATACAAACACTAACGTTCATCTAAAACATCATGGTATATCATATCATAATCGTAACATATCATCATATCATAACATAATCGTAACATATCATCATATCATAACATAATAGTGACATATCATCATATCACAAACATACAGCATACATGATGAGCATTGATCGCTAGTTGTCCATGTCACCCTATGAGGTAAACAGGAGATCACTGGTCCTTGAATAACCTCGGCGCGTCCGCCCTAGGAGTTACGTCTCAATGTCCTTAGTAACTCGTGCGATGTATCTGACATCGTAATCTGTTTGATGTATCTAACATCGTAATCTGTTTGATGTATCTGACATCGTAACTAGTTTGATGTATCTAACATCCATACACATATCACATTCAACATATCATCACATTAAGGCATTCATAATTCATAACAATTTATTCACACAACAGTCTTACCATTCATAGCATAAAATCATAGAATCTATCTAACTTCCTTACCTCAGGTCCAAGCTAAGAATTTCACAATCTTTCAACGAGCCTATATCATAATCAAAATAACTTTTCTTAGGTTCATAAAATTACTATTTTGCCCTTCCATACAACTCATGTGTGCATGGGCCATGCACTCATGATAACAGTTATACTAAACATGCAATTATCACCAAAAAGAATAATGCTCGTTTTACCCATTTTACATGCATGATCGTTTTATAACAACCACATAGTTGAATATTAAACATAATTTTGGACGTAAAAGTGGATTTGCATGTAACATGCATACGTGGGAACATTGCGTAATAAAGACGTTTTCAAAAACGATAATTCTACATTTCTTACTTTTATTGTTTTAAAATCAATAGACATATTGCATGCTTTATTTTTCTTAAAATTTCTAAGTTGATTAATTTTCTCAAAACATTATTTATTCTATAAAATTATTTTATTTTAGCTTAAAAATAAAATATGTGACAAATTTCATTCATTAATCTCAAATTACAAAGAATTTACCAAAAAGCTTGGATTTAATTAAAATACCTATTTTTAATATGTTTCTTTAGAAAAATAAATTTTATCATTGTGTTACATAAATGAGGTGAGAAAAATATATTTTTAAGTGTGGAAAATATATTTTTATTTAAATTATTTAAGACTTAGTTTTATGTAACAAAAATCCATATGTGACAATTTAAATAAAAAAATTTAACCCTTTTAAAACAAACTTTCAGTCACCATTTATTTTCTTTAAAAATCACAAATAAATAGAATCTAAATATTTTTCTCAATCAAAATAAAGGAAAATCATAACTTATCAAAATATGCATTTATACCATTAAAAATACCATTTTTCAATATTACCATAACTTAGGAAAAATAATTTAATCCAAAAACTTATCCAATTCATTTTAGTGAAACTCACTTTATATTTTCTTACAAAAATTCCAGCAACTATTTTTATCATTAAAAATCACCATAATCAATTTAAAAAGCTCATATTTTCTAAAATTCAATAAAAATTATGTAGGTAAATAATTGAGTAAAATATCATTTTAATGAGACTTAAAATCCCCTTTTTAATTTCATGAAATTAACATAACATCAATAACATTACTTATGCATGCAAATCATCTTTTTATCAACTTTTTCCCAATTATTTACAAAAAAACAGCAAGCTTAATTCCTCATGAAACTCAACTTTTATCCCAAAAATTACATAAAATCATACATGTCCAAAACCTCATCATACTCTTATTATATGCATGTTTCTAATATCACCAACATATTCACATGAATTCTTTTAAAACCATTTTTTTGCTATTTTATGAAAACCAACAAAACACTATCAATAACAATAACATATAGTAATTCATAAGCACCATATTCACATATGCCTTATATTATCCTAACATGTTTCTATCATTATTTTCATGCATCTTATAATTTATTCATTCTCAATATAACATACATCCTATCAAAATTTCATGGATCCAAATATCAAGATTGCCAATTATCAACTTACCCATAATACATAGGTCCTAAAACATGGATCTAATATATTGAAAATCACACAACATCACACAAAAATATCAAGAACATACTTAGGTATGCCTAGGCCGAAATCTCCATGCATGCATTCATAGATTATCACCAAATTTTTTTTGTGCATAGCAAAATCAACATCACAACCCTTTTAAAACAAATCATACTCTCAAAATATACAAATCATATTCACCAATCCTACCAAAATCAACCATTAACATCATCATCAAAACCTCATAGACAACCCACCAAAACCAATATAAAGGCTAAGAAAAGACCATTACCTCTCTTGATTGTAAAATCAAGAACACAGTAAGATCAATACCCAAACTCCACACCCTTGTTCAAGCCTAGGGTTTTTATTGGAAAACCACCATGAGGAGAAGAAAGAACCCAAACACACACAACAATAAAACAAGTCAATAACATATTATCAATAAAAAGAGATTATACAAACAAGAAAAACAAGAGAACATACTCTAAGATGGGTTCCTCTTCACCTTCTCCTTCTTTCTTTCTTTCTTTCTTTCTTCCTCTCTCTCTCTCTCTCTACACGCCACTCTCTCTCTCTCTCTCTCTCTAGGTCACGGCAGCCACAAGAGCAAATGGCTCTTCTCCTCTTTCCTTTCCCCTTTATCATTATTCTCTCATAAAGCCTCACCAACACAAAATGGTAAGTTTCCATTTTCCATTTTATTTTCTCTTAATTTCTCTTTATTTTCTTTTATAATAATAGATATAAAGGAATAAAAATGATCACATGCCTATCCCCAAAATAACTATTGTCTTCAATTTTTTATTTTTATTACTTAAAAGAAATAATTCCTTTCCCACTAGGTTCACACGCCCAAACACCCTATTTCCCTTTTCTTTTTTTTTCTTTTTTTTTTATAAATTAACTCAAATAAAATCTAAAATAAGGAAATATAAAGTGTGTAGAAAATCTACACATGTGTACCATGCTACCATGCACTAGCACACACTAAATCACTAGGGTGCATTACTATCTATCATGCACCTTAGTGCATTCCACCATAGCTCACATAATTACCTCAATTGTCACACTTAATTAAAATGTAACACTAATAGTAAAATAACATGTTACACAATTATTCACTTATTAAATTAATTAACCAAACAATTCTAACAATTAAATAAAATAATAAACAATCAAATAAAACAAATAATCAACCAAATAAAATAACAACACTTAAATAAAACAATTCATCACACTTAACATTTAAATCAAATAAATCACAAAATTTAAATAATCTAAAAAAAAAATTTGGTGCACTACACTAACAAGCCCACCACGCTTAATAATGATTTATTCAAAGTAGCTAACCCTAGGAACAACCAACGTCAAAAGACCGATAACGATAACATGACATATTTATGGCAGCTCAGACTAGGTCACATTAGCTAAGATAGAATTCAAAGACTTACAAAGGACGAGCCTTTGAGGGAACTCACCTTAGGTGAATTACTTGTCTGTGAATCTTGTCTAGAAGGAAAACGTACCAAGCATCCATTCTCTGCAAAGGGTGATAGGGCCAAAGAACCACTTGGACTTGTTCATTCAGATGTTTATGGACCTTTGAATGTACAAGCCAGGGGTGGTTTTGAGTATTTCATCACGTTCATTGACGATTACTCTAGATACTCATGTCTTTACCTAATGCATAAGAAATCAGAAACATTTTCAAAGTTTAAGGAATTCCTAGCTATGGCTCAGAACCAATTAGGTAAAACATTAAAGATATTGTGATCTGATTAGTAATTCCTAGCTAGAAATCAGAAATGCAGTTCCAAGATCATTTAACTGAACTTGAGATTTTATCACAACTTACTGCCCCAGGTACTCCGCAACAAAATAGTGTAGCGGAACGCTGGAACAGAACTTTATTGGAAATGGTTAGATGCATGCTTAGTTACTCAACTCTGCCAAATTCATTACGGGGACATGCAATTGAAACTGTGAACGACATTCTAAATGTCGTACCGTCCAAATCGATCCCCAAAACACCTTTAGAACGCTGGAATGATCGTGAACCTAGTTTACGTCATTATAGAATCTGGGTTATCATGCCGACGTCCTGAGAAAAAAGGAAGGAAAGCTAGAATCGCGAAACAAATTTTGCATGTTTGTTGTCTATCCTAAAGGCACTCGAGGTGGAGTTTTCTATAGTCATTTAGGAAAAAAAGTGCTTACTTCTACGAATGCTACTTTTCTGGAAAATGACTATGTCCAAAACTTCAAACAGTGCAGCAAAGTAGTTTTAGAGGAGATGGTTGAAGAATTGACTCCAACCAATGTTCCATCATCATCAATGCAAGTTGATGATGAAATTCCCACTCTTCATCTCCAACCGACGCAAGTCGATTTAAATGAAGAAAGTACCACTGTTCCTGAGCAAACAGTCACGGAGCCGCGTCGTAGTGGGAGGGTTTCCAGGAACCCAGTTCGCTATGGTTTGGAATGTGAAACCAATATGGTTGTTGGTAACACTAGTGACGATGATCCATTATCTTTCAAACAGGCAATGGCTAGCCCTGAAAAGAAACTATGGCTCGAAGCCATGAAACAAGAAATGGAGTCCATGTACTCAAATTCAGTCTGGGATCTTGTCGAAGCACCTAGTGACTTTAGGGTCATTGGGGTGCAAGTGGATCTACAAGAAGAAACGAGATGTTGATGGAAAGATCAAAACTTATAAAGCTCAATTAGTGGCAAAGGGTTATACCAAAAGAGAATGCGTGGATTATGAGGAAACTTTTAGTCCGGTAGCCATGGTCAAGTCCATTCGCATCCTCCTATACATAGCAGCCGCTCTAGACTATGAGATCTGGAAAATGGACATCAAGACAACTTTTCTTAATGGGAAGCTTGACGAAGTCATTTATATGGATCAACTAGAAGGATTTAAAGTAGCTGGATAAGAAGGAAAAATTTGCAACTTGAATAGGTCCATTTATGGACTTAAGCAAGCTTCTCATTCTTGGTAACTTCCACCTTACTACCACCTCCTATTATCACATCCACTCTACAACAAGCCAATTGCTGCAAAAATATTAAATGTTATGTTGTCTTGTTGCACACGCAGCTTCAACTCTCCTTTTTGTACATCAATTAGCGCTCTTTGGAAATGGAATTTTTATGTGGTGCTCAAAACTCACTGGTAACTTGTTCTTCTCAAGGTTCTCAGTAACCTTTTTTTTCTACCTTACCCTCTTTCTCAGAATCCATTTTTTATGGAAGACTAGCAGACTTCTCAACTGACTCTTCCAACTCCTTACCGCCCCTCAAGGAGATCGCATTGCACTGCTCCTTAGGATTCACCTCAGTTTTACTTGCAAATTTCCTTGAGGTCTTCTTTGTAAAAATATTTCCAATTGACCCACTTCCATTTCGAGATTTCTGATGGATGATCGAGTTTCAGTCATAAACTGAGCTTGGGAGTTGGTCAAGGTCAACAGTACAGCTTGTAACTCATTTGGCTTCTCTTTAGGAACTGGTGGCCTAGGTGGTGGCATTGGAGGTTGAGGCATGATCTGCTGAGATTGAGGTTGGAATTGAGGTTGCTAGCCCTAATTATTTCTCCATGAAAAATTAGGGTGATTTCTCCACCCTGGATTAAATGAACTAGAGAAAGGAGTTGTTGGCTTGCCTATTAAAATTACTCATCATGTTGACTTGCTCCATAGGGATGGTGTTATTTAACTTTGTTGTCATACATTACTCAAATTGGTGAGGACCACCACAAATTTCACACCATGTCTGTAACTTTATGACATTGGCTGAAATTGTATTCTGCTGCAATTGCTTAGTCAATGTCGCAACTTGAGCAGTCAAAGCAATGATTGCATCTAATTCATGAACCCCAGCTACCTTTTTGTTACTAGTTGCACGCTCATTCGACCAATGATGGTTGTTTGTAGCCATATCTTCCAACAACTCATATGCTTCGTTGGCACTTTTACTCATAAATGCCCCTCCAACTACGACATCAATTATGGTGTGAGTAGTACTGCACAATCCATTGTAAAAGTTGTGGACCAACATCCACTTTTCAATGTCGTGATGAGGACACCTTCTCAACAGTTCCTTGAACCTGTCCCAAGAGTCATATAAAGATTCCCCCTCAAGCTGGTAAAAATTATTGATCTCCCCCCTTAATTTAGCAGCCTTTGATGGAGGAAAGAACTTGGCAAGGAATTTCTGTGCAAAATCCTCCCAAGTATTTATAGAATTGGATTGAAGGGAGTTCAACAAACTTTTAGCTCTATCCCCCAGCGAAAATGGGAATAGCTTCAACTTGACTGCATCGTCGCTCACCCAATTATACTTTTTTTTTATCAAGAAAGAAAAATCTTTTATTAATCACAGCCAAATTACACACCAAACTCCTTCACTGAGAAGGCAGCAACAACCTTAAACAATTGATAATTTCCTCATGAACACCCACTCTTTGCCTGTCAACTTCCTATGAGTAAAGCAATTACATCTGTAGCTAATATCTTTTTTGATCATATCAACTATACAATTGACACTATAAGAGAAGTGATTAACAAAACAAGAATTACGATTATACCAAATGTAATACACCGATGCTGAGAAGACAGCAGCCACAAGCAAAGCTATAAAGTCTCTTCTCATATTTTCAATCCACCGAGACCAGTTACTGAACTGCAAAGGCCAAGTACACCCCAGTCAAAGTTGGACCTGCTGGATTACCTTCTGAGAAAAGTTGCAGTCAAAAAATAGGTGCTCGTGATTTTCAGCATCTAGCTCACAAACTGGGCAGAGGAGACTATTAAGCTGCAATAGTACTCTGTGCAAATGGTCTCGAGTTAATAACTTCCCATTCACCGCTTGCCAAGTGATAAATCTGTGCTTTGGCACACTTAATCTGTTCCAAACAAAAGAATGGTACCTGATCGGGTCTTGTTGATTACATTTCTCATACAGCAAACCAACCTTAAATCTCCCATGTATAACAGCTGTATCAATATCTTTTTGAGTAAACACTTCACGCAAAAGGCAGATCTTGCGCCAATACCAGCTAGTATCCGCCTTAAGATGGTACTGCCATAAGCTTTGGCCCTTTAAATACACAGTGTTGACCCATTTCACCCAAAGAGTCTCAGGTTGATGATTGATAGCCCAAATATACTTGGCTAGCATTGCTTTGTTCCACTTAGATCCTTCACCAAATCCTAAAGCACCAAATTTTTTCGGCAAACAAACTGAGGACCAAGAAGTGAGATGAAACTTACTTCTAGTACCATTGTTGCCCCAAAGAAACCACAAGCAAATTTTATCTACTTCTTTGACAATGCTTTGAGGGAGTAAGAATATGTTCATCCAATAATTGCGCAGCCCCAATAGAACAGAAGTGATCAATTGAGTCCTCCCTGCATAAGATAAATGTCTGCTAGCCCAGGTGTGAAGTCTAAGCTTGATTTTTTTTAGAATCTCACCACAATCTGTCATTTTCCATTTTGTTGGTCGCATATGGATCCATAGATACTTAAGAGGGAAGGTTCCCTCATCAAGCTGTAATAACTGAAGAATCTGGCTCTTAACAGCAGCCGAAACCCCTAAAAAAAAAACCTAAGATTTTCTGATGTTAGCCTTCAGACCAATGCTGTTTCTAAACTCCTCGAAGACCTGTTTTATCACCTGAATTGAGCCTCTATTAGCTTTGCAAAAAATAACTAGATCATCAGCAAAGCAGAGGTTTATGATCTTAAGTCCTTTTCACATTGGGTGATATCTAAACCCTTGCTGTTGAGCCCCTAGTTGAAGCAACCTTGTAAGGTATTCCATAATCAAGACAAATAATAAAGGAGATATAGGGTCCCCCTGGCGAAGACCCTTAACACCCCTAAAACTCCCCTACATTCTACCATTCAGCATAAGAATATAAGAGGTGCCACGAAGACAAACCATCACCCAATGTATGAATCGGTTTGGGAACCGAAACCAGATCAGTAATTTCTCTAGAATGCACCAGTCTATTATGTCATAAGCCTTACTCAAGTCTTTCTTTAAAGCACATCTTGGGGAAGAATTCCTTCTATTATAGTTCTTGATCAAATCTTCAAAGATAAGGATATTATGAGCTAACGATCTCCCTTTAACAAAGGCACCTTGATTTTGACTAACCAAATGAGGAAGAACCTCTGAAAGTCTACTACATATCATGTTTGAGATGCACTTATATAATGTGTTGCAGCAAGCTATGGGCCTATAATCAACTGCTCGACTAGGCGAATCAGTTTTAGGAACCAACACAAGCATTGTTTCATTGAGCGCCTCAGGAATTTTGCCATCTCTAAAGAAATCAAGAACCGCATCTGATATACTATCCCCAATATCCAGCCACATTATTTTTTAGAACTCAGAACCAAATCCATCCGACCCTGGACTTTTTATGCCCGGAAAGCTAAAGAGAGCCTTCTTAACATCAGACTTCCCAAAGTCCCTAATCAACCGCATCTACATCCCAATATCCAGACAATTACCAAACTCTATACATTGTGAATTAAATGAGCCATTGGCTGAACTAGAGCTGCCCATGTAACCTCTGAAATGGTCCAAGAAATGATGAACCACAGCTTCATAATCATCAATAATATTTCCTTGTTCATTCAGAAAGGAGACAATACGATTCTCCTCTCTTCTTTTCTTAATGCAAGCATGAAAATATGCATTATTATCATCTCCCTTCTACAACCATGTAATTTTTCTCCTTTGAATTAAAAAGCTTTCGTATCTATCAACTTGCTCTTTAAATCGAATAGCTGCTGATTTTTCAGATTCCTGTGCAGCCAAGTCAGTAGGGGCAACTTGAGCTTTAGTGAGAGCCAGCTGATAGTCTCCTTTGGCTTAGTGATAACTCTGTTCAACATCTCCTATTTCCTCTCTATTAAAGGCTCTCAAGACATGCTTTAATCTAAGCAGTTTCCTAGTCACACCCAACAGACCCCTTGTTGCCAAAGGTTTATTCCAACTGTCGAGAACCACCTCCTTAAAACCTCTATGAGTTATCCAAAAGTTAAAAAACCGAAAAGGCTTAGTGCCCAGCGATCCCAGCTTGAGTGATTTTATGAGACAGTAACAGTGATCCGAAAAAGTTTCCCAGTGAAATTCTGCAGTAGAGTGAGGCAAAGCATCAATCCAATCTTCATTAATGAACACATGATCTATCTTTGAATATATCCTATCCCCTCCATCTTGCTTATTGGACCAAGTAAAATTTGAACCAATTCTCTTGAGAGAAACCAACTGGGAATGAGCAAGCCAGGCATTAGAATCTAGTAATTCATTAGCATTAATAATTCTCCCTCCCACTCTATCATCAAAATTAAAAACAGCATTAAAGTCTCCCATAATCAACCAAGGCCTATTTATATTGTGTATACTAGACAATCCCCTCCATAACTCCAATCTCTCATCTAAAGTGTTGAGACCATAGACAAATGTGACTAAAAACTCCATCGGCATGCCTATGATTTTAGCTGAACAGTGAACCAATTGATGGTGATAAAAAAGGATCTGAACCTTTGTAAACGATTTCCGCCAAAGCACTAAAATACGACCTTCTGAGGCACTACTGCTATAGTAATCCCAGCCACAAAACAGTTTAATCATCATGTCATCCATTTTTTCCTTCTTCAATTTATTCTCCAACAAAGCTCCAATACCCACTTTATTGAACTTTAAAACATTTAGAATAGCTGACTGCTTATCCCTTTTATTCATACCCCTTACATTCCAACTAAGTATATTAGAGCAATCCATCTAAGGTTAAGTCATTGAAGGTCCCACTTGGTCCAACCTTCCCCTGTTCCTGAAGCACCCTAAATGTATTATGTTTCTTGTCTAAACTAGCTCTAATAAGTTTCCCTTTCCCTCGTGAGTTCCCTGTTTTCCTAGGCACTTCCCAATTCTCCTTATTAGTCGAGACAGGTGTTAAAACCAAATCTTGAGAACCACCAGCAGCCTCTCCATTGATCTCAATCTCTGCCTTTCCATGACTCCCTTCCACAACCTTACCAGGCCCAGAAACACCAGCTGAACCTTCTATGATGGTATCAGTAACAACACCCTCCGAGACAGTAGGAGCCTCAGTATGTTCCTGTGCATTCACTTCCTTCTTTACCCAACTTTTAGAACCAGTTTTCTTGCATTCAGCCATATTGTGGTCGTAACCCTTGCAGTTGTTGCATTTAATGGGTAGCCACTCATACTCTACAAACTGCTCTTGAACTTGACCCCTTTCATTCACAAAATGTATAATAAACGGCGGATTATCAGATATCTCCATTTCTACTAGAATTCTCGCATATCTAACCATTGATCTTTCCTTAGTAACTTTATCCATCATAATAGGTTTCCCTATAGTGCAGACTAAAGCACTGAGGCACTTCTGTCCCCAATATTGAAGACCAAGGCTAGGCAGTCTAATCCATAAGGGAACCGAACGAACTAACATGATGGTGTCAAGATCTTATGTCCAAGGTCTCATAATCACTGGTTTCTTGTCGAATTGCACAATGCCAGTTTCCAGAACATAATCCCTGGTAGCCTCATCATTGAATTTAACAATGGTAAGCCTCACATGCATCTGAACAATGCGCTCAATACCAAGGTGACCCCAAATACGTTTCACAAAACCTTCAAAAACAGAAAATGTGGGATTGGCTCCCATTACCATACAAATCACAGCCGAATTCCAATTGTGTGCCTGTTCAGCAACCTCAGCCAAATCAAGCTGAGCAACTATCTTCCCATCTGTTAGCATTGGCTCCTCATAGTGAAGTTTGGCCGCCTCACTTATCATCTGTTTGTCCTTAAGCTTCGCCCAATGCGATTGAGCAGAGGCTAGGAAATCGTCTTTCACGGTACTGTCCCCCCTATTAGTTTCCTGCATCTCACCTTCTCGGCTAGAATTACCGTCACCACCAACTGGATGCAAAACCTCCTCATCTAAAATGTTCGTCGATCTGACTTTACCTTCAGATAATTGCAATAAGGTATCTACCTCAGAAGGCAAACTCCTCTCTTGAGCTATCGACCGAAAATCTGCCCCTTTCGTTGATGAAGGAACCTCCTCATTCCGAGAAAATTATACTTGACACCCAATTATACTTGAACGTTGCACTTAGCTCCAGAAAATTAGCTATGTGCATATGAGGATCTTCAGAGGGTAACCCACCAAACTGTACTATGCCCTGAACCATTTGGAGGATTGTTTGCTTAATCTCAAAATTATTAGCGGTAAAAGTCGGTGGTCTGATACATGTCTGCACCCCTTAACAGTAGGGATTACATAATCCCTCAAACTACGAACGACGGGATTATGAGCTTGTGCCGCTGGTGGCACTCTTTCATTACCATTGTTCACCACATCGTCATTATTAAGGTTATTGGCCATAGCAAAAATGGAATTCTCAACTCTCTTTTTCATTCGGTTCTACCTGCACGTCTTCTTAATCTCAGGATTAATAGGAACAAAAGTGTCTGCTCCTCTTCTTCTACACATATAACGAAATTCCCCAAAATAGAAGTTAACAAACGCATGCAAACCAAGTTAGAAACCTTTTAAAGAACAACCAAATTAGAAATAAAACTAACTATTTTGATATTGATAATTTTCAGTCCTCGGCAACTGCGCCAAAAACTTGTTGCGGATTTTAAGCTACGCAAGTATATATAATTGCAATCTGTAATAAATTTTGGTAAGACGAAGTATCATCCCACGAAGACTGATTTATCAATTACCAATTAATTAATTCTTGATTCCTATTTGGCTAACGAAAATCAGATTTGTAAAATTTAAAATCAAGAAAGCATAAATAAATGTAAAGTGCACAAATAAATTAACAACAAGAACACAAGAATGAAATTCACAAACTAGAGCAATTATGAATTCTAATCTTCCTTACTATCCACTCTATTATTATTTAATGCAATTACCAGTGAAATTCTTTTCACTAAAATGATAGGCATACAAAAGTATTAACTATTCGGATTAAAAAATAGAAAACTCAACCTAATGTGAATTACCTATATTTCTATGGTCAATTCAAACAATAGGAAGCAATAAATACAGCCCTAAATCACATAAACCAAATTGATACTCTCGTTCTAAATTAAAATCTACGTCAACTCAGTTTTAGCATATTCAAATCTTACTTTTCAGACTTTAATTCAAATTCATAAATCGTATGTAAAAGGTGTGAATCAATCACATACACAATAAACACAAATTGAGTAAATTTTAGATGAAGAAGAAATAGACAAATGCATTAAATCATAATAGAGTTTCAAGAGAGTCAATTAGAAACCCTAATAATGAAATTAGCTCATAAACATGACTATGAAATCCATAATACTAATGATTAACATAAAGAAAGACAAAAATAAGAGAAAAAAAACTCTAGATCTGATCCAATCTTCATCGGAATGGCTCCCAAGAGTTTTCTTCCTGTTTTTCTCTGCCAAAAAACTCTGTTTTTCTCCTCAAAATTTGAACTTTTAATCTGCCATAAATTTTCCCATCAAAAAGGACAAAATTTCCCTCAACTACATTGTGTACGGACGTCTCAGGCACCGCAGCTCAGAATTTAGGCGTCGCGGCCCATGTCTGACCCTTGGGCAAAAAAGAACTCCAATGATGCGGCTCAGCTTTGGGGCACCGCGGTCCGCGTAACTCCTGGAAAACAACCTCTCTGTATAAGGGTTAGCTGAGGCCCAACTTCCAAGCACCGCGACTCAACTAGAAATTTCCAAAATTCACCATTTCGAGCTTGATTTCAGCCACCGACATCCCAAACGCTTCTCGATGCTTCCTTAATCTAAAAAACTCTTCAAAATTGCAACTTTGGCCTCAATTTCGACATTAATTTCACCACAAGCACTCCATCCCTTTGTTATGAGCTAAAACCTAAAAACACAACAAACACACGCATAAATATGTACAAAACCACTAAAAACACTAACGACACTACCTAAAACACACTCTAAAAACAATATAAAATTAGACTCAACATAGTTCAAAACCAATCCAATCCATTCCGCAGAAGTTACTTTAGATCAGTTACTTTTTTTGTGAAAAAATATTTAAAAACTATTTACTAATTTTTGTACTTTAAAACTAATATTTATAACTTTACTTTTTGGAAAAAAAATAGTAAACAACATCAAATTATATAGCAAATAATTTAAAGTTTACATGTCAAAAACTTAAATAATAAATTAAATCTAACATCCACATTTTAATTTGATACAAGAACTAAACATAAAATTCACAAATTAAAAATTCAAGTATTACTTAAGATAGTTTTATTTATTTTTTGAAATGATTGTGTGGATGCCAAAAATCTACCAAGAAAAAAAAAAGACTCTAAGTCCATGGTTGGAATACAAGGCTAAAGGTCACTTAGTCATGTTATTAGACTCGGGCTTGTAAGTCTTGTGGAACCGGGAGATTTTCCCAAGGGAAGCATCACCTTATGAGCCATAAAGTATGGTCTTACTAGGCTAAGGGGCCAAGCTACGCATTACAAAATGGCAAGTGCATGAGGGCCTTGCATAGCGAGGCTGTACTTGTCTTGAGCCATGCGCCTCGACCACGCGCACGCCTCACATAGCGAGGCTCCTCTCATGTAGCAGCATGCCTTGCATAGCGAGGCTCCCCTCAAGTCGTGCCCATGCGTCTTGCAACACGCCTCATCCTAAGGGTCTCGCGTAGCCTCGCGCCTCGCACACCTGAGGGTCTCGCGTAGCCTCGCACCTCGCACACCCGAAGGTCTCACACCATGCGGAGCCTCACACCACGCCGAAGCCTCGCACCAACCTACAGCCTCGCATAGCGAGGCCAAGTGCTTCACGCCTTGCACACCCAGAGGACCCGCACGCGCATAGCCTTGCAACACCACCAGGGCTCACGCCAAGGGTCGTGCGTCATGGCCTTGCTCCAAGAGACCCACGCGCACACAGCCTCGCAACACCACCAGGGGCTCGCACCAAGGGTCGTGCGTCATGGCCTCGCTCCAAGGGACCCGCGCGCGCACAGCCTCGAGACACCACTAGGGGCTCGCGCCAAGGGCCGTGCGTCATGGCCTCGCTCCAAGGGACCCGCGCGCACACAGCCTCGCGACACCACCAGGGGCACGCGCTAAGGGCCATGCATCGTGGCCTCGCCCAGATGCCGTCTCGCGCACCTAGGAGCCTCACCCGGGTACCGTCTCGCACGCATAAGAACATCGCCTTGCGTGACCACCCACCACCAGGATTGCTGGGGGTGTCCCGACGAAGGCATCATGAGACACCTCTTGGCTCATTTCCATGAAGCCATCCCGCAAGGTCCATGATTTCCAAGAACCTTGGAATGATGCATAAGGGTTTCAACACTTGAAGTCTATGGGAATAAGATGCCTTGCGAGGATAAAAACATGTGGCTCAAGGAGGTCGTACAGGTACGATGTGCGCCTGCAAACCAAGAGGGGTTAGAGTACGGACACGATGTCCATGCCAGACAAGTAATGGCCGTATGAGAATGGTACATGGTACAGACTCCCTCAACACGCTTGTGAGGTCCGTACCCAACAAGTAGTGGAGGCATAATACGGTACCAAGACAGGAGCATTTTTGCAGACCCCTGACACGTACTGGAGCAGACCACCACTCCTTCAAAACCACTACGACCTGTGCCACAACCCTGCCAATGTACCTATGTGTACAATCTTGTCCCCTGGGACCACAATATACCAGGAGCCATTAGAGCTCCAATATAAATAGACTCTCACCCCTCCAGCAAGGGGGTTGGAAAACTCATTGTACACTCAAGCTATTGTGCAATATACAAAGGCTTACTCCATTGTTGATCTGTGTTTTACCTTTCCTTAAGCTTATTCTAAGTTCTTATCTAAATCTAAATATCTCCATACTTATCTTTGAGTTTTCCGATCTAATTTCGTTGACGAGATTTCACCGTCAACAGATTGTTACTATATCATTATTGTTACTTGTATCAAATATATAAAAATTTAAAATTATTAGTTTACATCTATATTTTTAAATAATTATTTATATAAATAAAGTGCGGATTGGGTTGGTTACTTTCAACATTGAAATTGCATCCAATCTGCACAAGTGCGGATTTTAAAATTTTCAATCCAATCCGCACTTTGCAGATTGGATTGGATCGTGCGAATTGGATTTGATTGGTTAAAACTTGAACACCCCTAGTACTAATCGTATTTAATCCAAATATTTCATATAACTTTGTTTTACTGTGATCTATTTAAATTTGTTTCCTATAATGTTAATCATCTCGTATCCATACAAGATTGTAGTCACAATAACGAATTTGAGAATTTTCTGATATTCATATAAGACTATTCAAATAATAATAATAAAAAATTAATATATACAAAAATTCATCTTAATTATTTATTTCATAAAAATCATTTTCCAATACATATGCTTTAAAGGGCACCATTCTTAACAATAGAGGACCCCGGTCTAGGGCTGTCAATTTGTGTTATCATGTCGTATTTTGGGTCAACACGATTTCGATACGACACAATTATACTCAACACAAACATGACACAATTAAATAACGTGTCATAAAATGTAAACCAAAACATGACACGTTTACAAACAGGTTAACCTGTGACACGACGCATTTAACACAATATTTAAATAGGTCATATTCAGGTCATGTTAACCTTACATGATACATTTAAATTTTGGACCTATTTATAACCTATTTGATCTACATAGATAAAATAAAAATGATAAACAGGTTCAAGCAGGTCATTTTAACCCATATAACACATATTTATATGTTACATAGGTTAACCTATGTAATAAACTTGAAACTAAAGCATAAATATAAGTAATCATACACCAAAATATTTAGGAAGTATTCAGGAAAGTTGAGTCTCGGTTTGTTCTCTTCCATGGCGAAGAAGAAGAAGCCGGTATGTAAGCCTAAAATTCATATAGCAGAACAGGTTGATTTGTTGATCCCCGATGAGCAGGTTCCGATTGTTTCAGGTCCTGAGGGTTTGACAACTGTAGGCCTAGCGACTGATGTTCAGAATACTCTGGATGAGGTTGGGTCTGAGGGTTTGAAGCTCACATGTGAAGACGATCGACTGAATGTCGGCACTCAGGGGTCCGACTCTAAGGGAGATGGTTTCGATACAGGTCCGACTGCTGCATCCTGGGCAGATAAGGCAGATGAAGGGGATTTTCAGACGTCGGCTCATCGTCAATGGCAGCAGTTCACGGCTAGTAAGTTCTCCTTTTCTGACCAGAAACTTGAATTTACTGAACCATTGTTTAGAGATGGTCAGAAGTATGCTAAGGTGGATATTGAAGAGGTCAAAGTTCAATCTGCAAATTGGAGTTTGGCAGTGATTTGTATGGTTCTTGGTGCCAATCCTCCAATGGCTGTTTTTGAAGGGTTCATCAAAAGAGTTTGGGGTCATCTAGGGATTGCTCAAATCGCTAGAATGACGATGGGGCTAACTATGGTCAAGTTTAATGATGAAGCTATGAGAGATCATGTGTTGGAGAATGGTGTGCTTCAATTTGATAGAAAACCTATTATTATCATGCCATAGACAGCTGATCTCAGTGTAATTCGATTAATTCGTTCAGTTCCACTGGGGATTCGATTACATGACCTTGGGCTTCAGTATTGGGGTAGTAAATGTCTTAGTGCACTGGTGAGCACTATTGGCAAACCGCTTATGGTTGACAAGTTTACTAGGGAGCGTTCAAGAATTTAATTTGCTAGGGTTCTTGTGGAAATGGAAATAACTAATAATCCTCCTAGAAATATTTAGTTTCTTAATGAGCATGGCCAGATTATGGAACAGGGAGTGGAATATGAATGGTTGCCTATTAAGTGCAAGGTATGCTCTGGGTTTGGTCATTCTACGGTGGATTGTCGTAAGGAGCTAAAAACTCAGTGGGTGAAAAAGGATGCTGTGGCTAAAACAGAGGCAAAAAAAAGGAGGAATAAGGATTCAGATGAGCATAATGATGAGATACCTGAGGTTTTGCCTAGTGCTAATGCTGTAGAGGGTGTTCCGGTTAAGAATCCTAAGGGATTACAACTTCCAGTTTTGGCTAAAGTTGATCAATTGAAGGAAACAAATGAAGGTGGCAGACACCAAAGTGTATGGCTACACAATCTAGGCAGGGACCAACTACTGGTATTAGTGTTTCTCCTCCTGGTCAAGTGCAAAAGCAGCTAAATAAGTTTGTGGTGCTTCAAGAGCAGATGAAGGGTGGCAAAGAAGGTAACATTGGCTCTAATTCTTCCAATGGATAATTGTAATATTTTGAGTTGGAACTTGAGGGGGCTGAATAGTTCTAATAAACATGCTTCAGTCTTAGATTTGTGTAGCAGGAATAAAATTGGAGTTGGTGGTTTTTTAGAAACTAAAATGAGGGGGAACAAAATTTTGGAGTTCATGGAGCATAAGCTTCCTAACTGGGAGTTTTACTCTAGTTCGATCATTGAGGGTAGACTTTTGATAGTTTGGAGGAAAGTCTTTGTGAGGATTACTATTCTGGAAGAATCGCATCAGTATGTTCACTGTTTGATCAAAATGGCTGGTCAAAGGCAAACTTTTTATGTTACTTTTGTCTATGGTTACAATGCGATAGAGGGGAGGAGGATTTTATGGCAAGGGTTACACAGGATTTCTCTTTCAGTTAAAGCTTGGATTGTTTTAGGGGACTTCAATGCCCCTTTCTCTAGTTTGAACAGATCTAGTGGGAAACTAGTTTCTAGTTTGGAATTGGCAGATCCTCTTCGATGGCTAGCTGATACTCAAGTTGAGTCTCTTAAAAGTATTGGCTCCTATTTTACTTGGACAAACAACCAAGAAGGTTCAGCTAGGATTTATTCAAAAATTGACCATGTTTTCATGAATGAGGATTGCCTTGATCTCTTTCCTCATTCTATGGCTGTGTTTAGATAGGAAGTAGTTTCGGATCATTGCTCGTGTGTTGTCACTAACTTGCCTATGGAGAAGGTGGGAATCAAGTTGTTTAGATTTTATAATTTTTGGACTGCCCATCCGGATTTCAAAGATGTGGTTATGAGTACTTGGAGGGTCCTTGTTAAGGCAACTGGGTTGAGAGCAATTTACTTAAAGACAATGAGGCTGGAGCATAGACTAAAGAAATTCAATAGAGATAACATTGGTGATATAGGTCTGAACTATCACTCGGCTAAGGAGGCTTATCAGGAAGCTCAACTTCAAGCTCAATCTCATCCTCGAGATTACAGCTTGCAAGAGGTAGTGAAAATGACTGCTGAAGCGTTCGCTGTTCAGGAGCATATGTATTATAGCTTCCTTGCCCAACGCAGTAAAATTACTTGGATTAGGAAGGGAGATATGAATACTTCTTTTTTCCATGCTTGTTTGAAAAATCGCAGAGCTGATAATAATATTACTTCCTATATTACTGAGCAAGGAAGCTTGATTGATGATTTTCAGGAGGTAGTGGCTCACTTTTTTGATCATTTTAGAAGCTACTTAGGTAGTCCGAGTTCAGCTGCAGGTAGGATCGATTTACATTGTATTGAGATGGGTTCCAAGCTCTCTATGGATCAGCAACTGCTTCTCTTAAAACCCTTTTCTCGTAAGGAAATCAGAGCTGCATTATTTGGTATTCCCATCACTAAGTCTCCAGGACCAGATGGCTTCAGATCTGGTTTTTTCAAAGCATTATGGCAGGATATTGGGGATGAAGTATGTTCAGCGATTGGTCAGTGTTTTGCCACAGGGCTGTTTCCTTCTGAGCTTCATGAAACTACTCTATCTTTGGTCCCCAAAGTCTCTAATCCAGCTCGGGCTATAGACAACAGACCTATTGCTTGCTGTTCTACTTTATACAAGTGTATGGCCAAACTATTATGTTCTCGCATGGCTTTAGTCCTCCATGTCCTCGTTCAGCCAAACCAGGGAGCTTTTGTTAGGGTTCATTCAATTGCTCATAACATCATGATATTTCAAGACCTAATCAAGAACTATGGGAGGGCCTCTACTTCTCCTAGGTGTGCCATTAAAATAGATCTAAGTAAAGCTTATGATATGGTTGATTGGCAGTTTCTTGAGGATCTTTTAAGGGCCCTTTGTTTCCCTATGAATTTTATAGGTTGGATAATGGTTTGTGTGAGAAATACTTCTTACTCTT
Organism: Humulus lupulus; assembly: GCF_963169125.1. Lineage (NCBI taxonomy): Eukaryota > Viridiplantae > Streptophyta > Magnoliopsida > Rosales > Cannabaceae > Humulus > Humulus lupulus. The sequence goes on along the minus strand of NC_084796.1, from coordinate 87,860,246 downwards.
TACTTATGAATGGTAGAGTTCAAGGTAGTTTTAAGGTGTTGACCGTGTTTTCGGCCAACGACACGTAGACGTCAAAACGACAAAAACCTTCAAGAGAAATAAATGACACAGACAATTTTTATAGTGGTTCAGCCCCAATGTGTTTGTAATAGCCTAATCCACTTAGAGTTATGATTATAGATCTACACTCAAGATCAGATGAACCTGAGTCAACTGAGTTTCTTCAGTGTAGATTACAAGAATACAAGACTTCTCTCAAGATACAATTATTCTCTCTCTGGAAAATTGAAATCTGAATCCCATTTTATGATGCCATGAGCCTTGTATTTATAGGCTCAGGATCGTACAGATGATGTCCCCCATAATCGGGATATTTTATTATTCTCACTATATTTAATTAACAATAATATTCAAAATACAATGATACACTATATTTATGGGATAATCTGAGAGATTCCCGCGCAGGTAAGACCGATTCTTGTTGAAGCCGTTTCTGGGATCTTTTGCGTAGCCTTGCTCTGTCTAGTCGATCCATATCACATTCAGGCTGGTCAACCAAACCTTCACTGGTTGGCAAAACACTTTACTGGGCGGACACTCACCTGACTGGTCGGCCAAGGTCATGCTTGGGCAGACAAACATGTGACTGGTCGGACATGGTCATGACTAGTCGTCCAAAGTCATGCCTGGACAGACAAACATGCGACTGGTTGGCCAAGGTCATGACTGATCAGACATGGTCATGACTGGTCGGCCAAAGTCATGCCTGGGCAGACAAACATGTGACTGGTGGGCCAAGGTCATGACTGGTCGGTCATGACACTTAACTGGCTAGTAAAAAAATTTCACTGGTCTACCGGGTCACTCCTAAGCCAGATTACCCAACCATTCCTTGCCATTTGTCATTTCTATTGCCACGTCATCGAACTCCAATTTTTGGGGATAACATTTGCCCCCCAAGTTTATTATATGATATACTCACATGATAAACTTTTCTTCTAGCAAAATGTTTTTGAGGTCATCCAAAAACTTCCATCCAGTCGGTAATTTTCACTCTTGTAATAAACCCACGATCGAATTTTTCTTTTGATTTCTTCAAATTCCATTCTTTGAGCTTGTTTGAATAGCTGATTTGAAATGCCTGTTTGGTCCCCAGGACCCAAATAATTTCTTGACTGCTAACCCTTGGGTGTATTGTTTCCTGCTACTTAGACGCCTCCCTGGCTCTTCGGACACCACTCCGAATATATGCTCAACTTCTCGGACGCGGACCCTCGGAAGCACCAGGCTCCTTGGATGACCAGCTAGCATCCCCTCGGTCACAGACGGCAGCTCCTTGAAGGCACACCCCAGCTGCTCGGACGAGTGCCACCGTCCGCTCGGACGCACCCCTGCTGCTCGGACACAGCCCACACCTCGATCGGACACAAGACTTCGGACGCTTGGACGCACCCTCGGATGCAGCTCCTCGGATGCCCAGCCAGCAGCTCCTCGGATGACCAGCTAGCATCCCCCAGCCGATCGGACACGCACCAATCCGCTCGGACACCTCTTGTTGCCTGGATCCTCGGATGCACGCCATCTACTCAGATCAGCACCTCAGCCGCTCGGACGCATGCAGCTGCTCGGACGCTCGGACATGTCTCTAGCCACTCGAACACATGCAGCCTCGCCATTCAGATACACCTCTAGCCACTCGGACACCTGCAGCCTCATCGCTCGGATGCATGCCCTTATGTTCTCGGGCTTGTAAAAAATGGTTTACTCCAGGAACTCATCATTTTGTTAGTCATGCTCAACAACAAAGTTTCCTACTGGACCAGTGATATATGCTCAGCTGACCAGGGAAGTTGAATCTGTTCTCCCGACCAGGAAAACTTTGCACCTAATCAGCTAGACTTTGTACCTGGCCAGTAGTTTACTCTTTTTTCTTGCGAAGACAATTGTTGCTTAGTAGCCTTGATATTTTTCTCGTACAGTCGAGTTGTTGGCATTTATACTTTACTTTTCTTTGTTAACTTAAAACATTCTAAGTCTTTTTAGACTTAAAAAGTTATAAGTTTTTTGTGAATAGTAAAGTCACTTTGATGTATGCCTTATATTTTTGCATGAGTACTTAGTTTTCTAACTTTGAAATTCTAGACATTTCATAAGTCCATGCTAAGTATACTTTCTCACACTCTTATTGCTCTGACATTTTATGAGCATAATGTTTATTGTCACACGAATATCTGCTTCTAACTTGAAATTTTAAAAAATTCCAAGTTACTTAAGCTTTGCCAAACAAGTTAGCTTAATGGCCTTTTTGGACTTTGAAAATTTACAAGTCAGCCTAAAAACAGATATTTTAACTCGTGCTCTTATTTCCTGTGTTAAATTATATACCAGCATACCCCATGTGCCCCCCAATCGATCGAGGGTTGAAAGATCCTAGTCACTTGCTACTTGACCGAATCTATTCGAGCAGTTAATTGCTCGTGAAACACATAGAATATATTGAAAATATTCGAGCAGTTGAACACTGCTTGAATGTATCGACCAGTTGAACACTGTCCAATTTTACCGACCAGCTGAACATTGTTCGAATAATTAACACACATGCACATTTGTAGCAAGAATCGACCACGCTGCGCGTAATCTCTTTTATTACTCGTAAATTAAAAAAGGGCAATACATGTCTAATAACGAGTCTTAAACAACAAAAATTGTTCAAAAATAGATGACTGGTCAGCAAATAACCAGCTCATAAATCAAAATTTAAATAATAAGTTAAACAACTTGAAATTAAACTACCACTCTAAAAGCGGTATTTAGAAATAATGTATTCACAGACGCTCGCCGTTCCAGTGGCTCCTGATCCTAGCACTCCCGCTTAGCATACTTCTCCCTTGCTTCGCTGCTCTCCTCAGCCAAGTGTGGACCTCCACATATAGTGTCTAAGGTAAAGTCCACAGGTTCGGGCTGCAAGGGTGGAGATCTTTGTCGTTTGAACCCAGGATTGCTGCTGCCTTCTTCTCCTTGGGGTGTCTCTGCCCGGTACTTCCTCAACTTTCCCGACCGGAGAATAAATTCTATCTCGTCCTTGAGGTGATTTCATTCATTCGTGTCGTGACCATTGTAACGTCCTACGTTTTCGGGTACCTTTAAACGACTCGGGTCAGTATTTTTCCCCCGGGTTAAGAATATTATTTTAAATAATATTATATTTTGTTTGTAAGTATTCCATGAGTTATTGCTAGCCAAAATATGAATTTTGTGATTTTAAAAGTCAAGATAAGACTTTCAGTCCTGAACCGACACAAAAACCCTGATCGGGTAAAAATCTCGGAAAATAAAACGAAAAATCATGGAAATTATATTTTGGGCATAAAATACATTCATAAAAGTTAAAGTTTGGTAAAAAATAATAAACCTAAAAGAAAATGGAAATTTTAGGGCATTTTGTGTTAAATGCCTAATTTTGCCGAAATGGGGAATTTTATTCCATGAATGGACCTTAGGTTAAATTTTATTATGTGATTAATTAAATTAAATGTGAGAGACATTTAATTTAATTAATTAATGTTAAGTTTGGTGATTAAAACTTAATAAGAGTGAAAAAAGGTGTCAAAAGTCAATTTGGACTTTTCTTCTTATAAACCTTTATTAACCTTTATAAAAAATAAAAAAAATAATAATAAAAAAAAAATTAATGGTCACATATATGGAAAAGGGTGGCTGGCCATGTGCTATTTTAGAGTGGTGTGAACCCAATTTTATAAAATTCAAATCCCATTTAATTAAGAAGTCAAGTGGGCAAGTGGGTAGAAAATCACTCAAGTGTTTTGTGATATTTTGAAGAGTTGGGTGAGCCATTCTAACCCCCAAATCCGACCACTCTCCCTCCCTCATTCACTCTCATCTGATTTTTGAAGACTCTCTCAAGTGTTCTCTCCATTTTCAACCCCAAGAACACCAAAGAAACTTGGAAGCTAAGTCTTGGTCTAGGAAGGGTTTTCCCTAAGGTAAAGTTTCATTAATCTAGACTTTTGTCAAGTTTTAATCATAGAGTTTCAAATAGCTAATTACCTATGTTGTTGGAGGAAGTTGGTTAGGGTTTTTGAAAGGTTTTGAAGGAGTCAAAGCTTATAGGAAGGTCCAAACCTTAAGCAAGAACACCAAAGAGGTAAAAAGTTTACTTTTGATGATTTTGTTGTATGGTTTTTAGTTTTAAGCATTATTTTGTATATCTAATGCTTAGAGTTTCTTGTTGATGATGTAATAAGGTTATGGTAGTTGTTTAATAATTTTTATGATGCATGTGTATTGATTTTTGAAAATGGGAACCAAAACCCCCAAGGGTTTTGTAGGATACCCTAAAACAAAACATGTTTTAAGCTGTGACTTCCAAGGGGTCAAGTAGCCACTGTATATTGTTTTTGTAAAATTAAATTGTACTGTTATGTTTTTGAGATTGAGTACATAAAATTGAGCTTTTGAAACACTAAAAAATGTTTAGAAATGAGTAAGTTATGCTATTTCAAAGTTTAGGTAAAAATCTGTTTTTTCGTATTCTCATTTTCGGAACCAAGTTTGGACAGCTACTGTATAGGGCAAATGAACCCAGTTTTTTCTAAAATTTTGTGGACATATTTCTGGCATAACCTATTAGTCCACTGTAAAATTTGGTAAGAAAATATTGAACAGTTTGAAAGTTATTAACTTTCAAAGTTTGGAAAAAATAAGGACTTGAAAATAAGGTCATTTTTACCTCATTGTTGGAAAATGATTTCACCAATAAAAAATGCTCATTTTGACCTAAGATTTTACAAAGACCTAAATGGCATAACAAAAATGGAATTGGGAAATTTTGGTAACAATTGGGTAAGTAAATTTCAAGTTATGAACTAACGAAGTATGTAGTTAAAAATGTGAAAAATAGGTTTTTCACACTTAGTGTAAAAATGAGATTTTGGAACATAAGGTAAAAAGTAAAATTTTGTTTATTTCAAGATATAAATTGGTAAGTCTTGAAATCATATTTTCACTAAAATTACCCCTTTGAGTTAAATGAATTATTTTTCTAGTAAGTAAAATTGATTAATTGCTTTTGGGAAAATTAATTAGTCAAGATGAGAAATTTATAACGGTTTTCCTAATTAAGACAAATTAGGCAATTTTCTTAAAACGGTTTTTAGATATTAAAACCTTAAGAAAAATAAAAGGAAAATTTAAAGAGTTTATTTTCTTTAAAAATAATTAAGGAATTTATTTGTATTTTCTGGATATAATACCGGCTAAAATCTTACATATTTTAACCGACTAGTCGAAAGTGCGGGTTAATAGTGATACCTTGAAAGAGTAAGATTTTTAGCGGGTTGTGGGGAAATACCATTGTGATACCCGAGCCTAGGTATCGAGACCTTAGGATAGGTCTCCCCGAGACTTAGGGTTTAGTCTCGAATATTTTGTATGACTTTCCTTAATAGGTTTAAAACCAAATAAGGATTATAAATCCTTACAAATGACTTTTATTAAAATGACCAAACTGCCCAAAATAATAATAATGAATTATGAGTGCCATAATTAATCCGAGTATAATGTATGGATAACTACAGTATTGGCTAAGCGTAACTGGACTGAACGTTGGAGGGTGAAAACCTGCTGAGCGCTAAGGACTCCAAGTAAGTCAACTTATATTGTATGGCTGCAACATGAAATGATTATTGTCTTGTATGTTAGTATAGGGATACATGCATATATATAGGCTGTCATAGAAAGTTGCTTAGAGACATTAGTCTAGTGAGTGCTGATTTAGAAAATATGAACGGTAGAAGTCCGTCATATCCTAGACGGTTGATCCCCGTCACACTGCTTGATTTTATTTATGTCCGGTTCATTACCGCGACGAGTGGCCATGAGATGAGGATAAGCTGGTTAAACCTAGGGGCGCCAAGATAAATGGGACCTAGGGGCCCTCATGCTTACTTAATCATTGGACGGTTAGAATCCGAGCAAGTGCTCTGATAAGTTATTCCCGGATAGCAGCCGTGAATATTGGCCATTCCGTGAGAGTGCATAGAGATACTAGGGGTTGCCAAGATTGAGTGAGGTTGAACACCCTAGGGGCAGCTGCTCACCAGCACCACTGATTAACATAGAAGTCTCCGAAAAATCGTGTAAATTGGATTACACTCTTGAATATGTAGCGATGCCCTAGGTAACACGATAGTTACCCTTGATGAGAATATTTATTGGCTAGATCTTAGTGTGGGGACTCAGTTCTCTTTTACAGATTAGCAATTATGTTGGAGGGCGCGTTACGCATGAATTGTTGGAAATTGTCGAGCGTTGGTCTCGAATTATGTGGTGATATAATATATCTGCTTGCTCTGGGATTTTCTGAGCGCAGGGATATAATTGTTGATAAGATATAGTTGTGATATAATATATCTGCTTGCTCTGGGATTTTCTGAGTGCAGGGATATAATTGTTGATAAGATGTAGTTGTGATATAATATATCTGCTTGCTCTGGGATTTTCTGAGTGCAGGGATATAATTGTTGATAAGATATAGTTGTGATATAATATATCTGCTTGTTCTGGGATTTTTCTGAGTGCAGGATTTTTATCTAGTTACGAATTAATTTATCATTGGTTATCAGGCATGACCATAAGTTTTCCAGGACGCTTTAGCGTTCTTGAAATTGATTGTGTAGGGTCCGGATGGGTCCGGATCCCTATTTCTCTATCTGCTTTGTTTGGAAGTTGATCTTACTAAGCGTTTTCGCTTACCTAGTTGTTTCATGTTGTAGGTAAGAGCAAGGGCAAGGCAGAGCAGTAAGCGCTGGAGTCTTCCTTGCAAATGTACATGTGGACCGACCTTTTGGGAAGCCTTTTTATTTTTGGAAATGTTGTGTAATTTTCCTAAACTAGACTCACTCTAATCTTTATAAAACATGTTTGTAACTAAATGTTAAGTATGGCCATACGACTTTTTAAAAAGTTTTTTTTTCTATGGGTTTTTGAGACATTTTGTTAAATGAAAACATTTATATTTCCGCATTATCGAGTCTTGAGAATCTGGGTCGTTACAACCATAATCTCCATGGAAAAGACAAAACTTATTCATATCTCTCTTCCTCATCTCTTTCCTGATGGGTGGAGGTTTCTTATAGGGAACCTCTTCATGACTAGCAAGATATATTTCTGCTCGGTTGGCCGAGAGAGTGGTGTAATTAGTGAATTGGGGCTCATACTTGGTTGGCTTTTCATTTGAACTCAACTTTGCTTTCTTTTCCTCATGGTGGTCAGACCCGTTATTTCCACGTTTCTTTCCACCATTATTAGGAGAGTCAATTGATCCGCCCGGATTGCTTATGCCATTCTCCTCTTTCTCGATTGCATCATCCAATTTCATATACTTGTCTGCTCGGTCAAGAAATTGCTGAAGTGTTGAAATTGGATTTCTATATATACTATCCCACAAAGGGCTCCGATAAGTTATCCTAGCGGATATGGCAACCATCTTCCCCTCGTCTCCTACAACAGTTGCTCTATTGGCTTCTCTCATGAATCTCTGTATATAATTCTTTAAAGACTCATATTTCCCTTGTTTGAAATCTGCCAAGTGGTTGGCATAAACTGGTGGAGTCCGGGCAGTGCTGAATTGTCTACAAAACTCCTTCCTGAATGCCTCCCAAGAGGCTATGGAGTTCGTCTTAAACTTCCAATACCATTCCTGGGCGGTATCTGACAAAGTAGTCGGGAAAACTCTACACCGATAATCATCACTTACTCCGAGCAATTCCATCTGGTCCTCAAACTTCCCAACATGTCTGATGGGATCTGTCTTTTCTATATATACTGGCAGCACCGGTGCTTTATATTTTGCCAGAGGCTGGGCTGCTCTAATCCGGGCACAAAATGGGCTGCCACTTCGGTGGTCTATCGCATCAATACTGGAAGGTCGTTTTGACAAACCTTGCACTGCAGCCGTTAGCATGTCAAGATGGGCTTGGATGGCTGGTGCAACTGGTGAAGTTCCAAGGTCTTGACCGCCTGTTCAGGCATTACCATCTGGTGCACTGTCGTCAAGTATTTCTACTTGACTGGCAGGGCGGTTCGGATTTTGCCCTTCGACCGGGACGGTCCTTCTGTTGTTGGTGATAACGTCCCTCAGATCCTTCCAGGAAGGATTCTCTCCTGCCCGATCGAACACTGTACTTTTCGATTTTTCAGAGGGCTTACTACGCGGGACTTGCGCTCTCCCACTGCGCTGCTAGCCAGGGTGCAGTGGAGGCCTTTCGGTACGCCCCGGGCAGTCTTTTCCTCCTTGTTGGTCGTTGCCCTCCTTATCCTTTGACTGGTCGGTGTGATGACTATTAGCCTCATCACAACCATGCCCATCTTTGAATTGTGAAGTCCTCTTATCTCGAGGAGTCCTGGTCTGATCTTGCCTGGGTGGAGTCCTTTTACTGCCCGATCGGTGACTTCCTGATCTCGAAGTTTCTGATCGTTGGCTCCTAAAGGGAGTTCTAGAGTTCTCCCTCTGTGTTGATGCAGTTCTAGAGCGGACCCCATCATCTTCCCGACCAGGGGGTTACTCCAGCTTCTGCTTGGCCCTCGAGAGTTTGGTCTATCAGTGTTTTTGCGACCAGCTTCTGTGGTCCTTGCTCCTGGGGTGGCTGCTCCTCGTGCTGCAGCTTGGGCATTGGCCTGGGCCAGCTGCGTAGCTGCCTCCAGAGTGAGTGGAGCCTCGCGATGTCGCTTATCGGCCTCCTCCTGCTGTTGCCGGATCTCCTCACTCCTAGCGTCCATCTCTCGTCTTTGCTGCTCAAATGCAGCCTTCTGCCTAGCCATTTCTTTAGCGAACGCCTCCTGTCTGTCGTTGAATTGTGCCATTTCCTCCTGGAAAGCCCCCATGGCTTCCTGGAGTTGTTCAACTTCTGGAGTCACGTCCTCGAGCATGACTCTAGGCTCAGTCTCATGGTCTTGAGGGCCAGGACCTTCTGATCTGGCAGGCTCTTTAGAGGAACCTGGCTTCTTGGAGGCCGCATTGGTGTTCTTAGGTGCCATAATGCTACAGGGATCATCTGTCTTTCTCTTTAGGTTCTCAATGAAAGCACCAAAATGTTGACCGTGTTTTTGGCCAACGACGCATAGACGTCAAAACGACAAAAACCTTCAAGAGAAATAAACGACACAGACAATTTTTATAGTGGTTCAGCCCCAATGTGTTGGTAATAGCCTAATCCACTTAGAGTTATGATTATAGATCTACACTCAAGATCAGATGAACCTGAGTCAACTGAGTTTCTTCAGTGTAGATTACAAGAATACAAGACTTCTCTCAAGATACAATTATTCTCTCTCTGGAAAATTGAAATCCGAATCCCCTTTTATGATGCCATGAGCCTTGTATTTATAGGCTCAGGATCGTACAGATGATGTCCCCCATAATCGAGATATTTTATTATTCTCACTATATTTAATTAACAATAATATTCAAAATACAACGATACACTATATTTATGGGATAATCTGAGAAATTCCCGCACAAGTAAGACTGATTCTTGTTGAAGCCGTTTCTGGGATCTTTTGCGTAGCCTTGCTCTGTCTAGTCGATCCATATCACATTCAAGCTGGTCGACCAAACCTTCACTGGTCGGCAAAACACTTTATTGGGTGGACACGTACCTAACTGGGCAGACATGCACCTGACTGGCCGGCCAAAGTCATGCCTGGGCAGACAAACATGCGACTGGTCGGCCAAGGTCATGACTGGTCGGACATGGTCATGACTGGTCGTCCAAAGTCATGCTTGGGCAGACAAACATGCGACTGGTCGGCCAAGGTCATGACTGGTCGGACATGGTCATGACTGGTCGGCCAAAGTCATGCCTGGGCAGACAAACATGTGACTGGTCGGCCAAGGTCATGACTGGTCGGCCAAGGTCATGACTGGTCGGACATGGTCATGACTGGTCGGCCAAAGTCATGCCTGGGCAGACAAACATGTGACTGGTCGGCCAAGGTCATGACTGGTCGGTCATGACACTTGACTGGCCAGTCAAAATTTTTCACTGGCTACCGGGTCACTCCTAAGCCAAATTACCCAACCATTCCTTGCAATTTCTCATTTCTATTGCCACGTCATCGAACTCCAATTTTTGGGGATAACATAAGGGTAAGAAGGGGCTGTGTCAGGGTGATCCAATGTCTCCCCTTCTATTTGTGCTTATTATGGAGTGTTTGACTAGGAGCCTTCAACATGCTACTCAGATTTCTAAATTCAGATATCACCCCATGTGTAAGAGCCTTAAGCTTATCAATTTGTGCTTTGCTGATGATTTGATTCTTTTTTGTAAAGGAACTCGTTCGGATGTTAGCATTTTTAAAGAGGTCCTAGTGAAGTTTAGTGCTGCTACTGGTCTCTCTATAAATGCTAATAAGTCTGATATTTACTTTGGAGGAGTCACTGCAACCGAGAGAAGGATTATTGCCCAAGAGATTCAGTTACCTGAAGGATCCTTCCCTCTTAGGTATCTTGGGGTGCCTATGAGGCCTACTAAGTGGAGACATGAGGATTGTGATATAATTCTTCACAAAATCATATTGAAACTGTTGTCTTGGACCAGTAGGCATCTGTCCTTTGCAGGTCGAATGCTTCTCATTCACTCAGTTCTTTTTGGTCTTAGGAATTACTGGATGAGTGTCTTTGTCTTACCTCAGAGCATTATTAAGGAGGTTGAGAAGATTTTCCGAGGATTTCTGTGGGGAGCTTCAGGGAACAGGAGTAAGCTTCATATAGCTTCTTGGCAATAGGTGTGTCTCCCTAAAGCTTATGGAGGTCTCGGATTTAGGGATGGGGCAAGTTGGAATAGAGCTATATTAGCTAAATACATCTGGGCCATTTCAGAAAATTCGGATTTAGTTTGGGTCAAATGGATCAAGGATATCTATCTGAAGGGTGTCAATTTCTGGAATTATATTTTGAAACCAGATAGTAGCTGGTATTGGAGGAAATTATGCCATTTAAGGAGCAAATTCAGTAAGACAGAGATACTTGCTGCTGGGGTTTCAGGGAGGTTTAAGCCTTCGAAACTGTATAACAGTACCTTAAACCAGCAGCTGGTGGGTTATCATCATGCTGTTTGGTGTAAGCTGACTCTCCCTAAGCACTGATTTCTTCTTTGGCAGATGGTTAATGCTCACCTTCTCACTAGAGACAATTTGACCAGATTCAACTTCTAGTTGAACAGCCTCTTATGTCCAGTTTGTGAAGATCACAATGAAAGTCACACTCATCTCTTTTTTGAGTGCTGCCTTTCCAAGATGATTCTTAACCTCATCTTTTCTTGGTTTGGTTTTAAAGCTTGGCCTAGTAATTTGGCTTGACCATGGTCGGCTTGGTACTACTGCTTCTATTCTGAACTTGGTTGTGGCAGCTGTTATCTACATCATTTGGCGGAACAGGAATAGATTTGTTTTTTATGGCTATTATTTGACAGCTAATAGTATAGCTAAGGAAGTTATAAATATAGTCAAGTATAGATTATACATTGTTAATAATAGAAAGATCTCTATTCAAAACCATCTTTTTATTAGGAAACTCCAATGTAACTAAGGTGTTTTCAGGTGCTATTTGTTAGCTGGTTGTACAGTTTGTTTGTTAGTTTTGGGTGAATTGGCTCATCATTTGTACTAATTGGTTTGTTCAATGAAGTTTCTTTTCTTCTTGATAAAAAAAAAATCATACACCAAAATAAAATATTATATAGTTATAAAATCTCTAAAGTATTATTTTATTATTTTAATTTTTAAATGAATATAGTAAATATATTATAAGTATATTAATAAATATGTAAAGTTCAGGTTAACAACATTTTTAGCAATTTATATTTAATCGTGTTAAATGAGTTAATTTTGCGTTTACATTGTAAACTTGGATTTCACCTTAAATTTAATCATGTCGTTTAACTTATTTTCACCCATACCTATTTATATTAAAACCACACCCGCTAATTTTGTGTTATTTTCAAATTGTGTGTGTATCCATCCTAACACCCTTATGCTTTAAGTTAAACTTTTTGGGAAAAACATGCTCCAAACTTAGCATTGGACCAAAAAATCCTTCCTTCTCTTTATTCCTCTCATTTCGTATTCTCTCTACCAGCCGATCTCTCCTTCTCCCACCCACCCACCCACAACCTCACGAAAACCGACTGACCCGCCTTCACTCTCACGAACACCGACATTGGCTCGGCAATGGAGTAGCAGTAGCTTCGACTGAGACGCACTCAATACCAGACGCTATCCAAAGCATCTCTTTCCTTTCTCCTCCCTATGTCTTCCCCGAACTTCCATGCCCTAATAATCCCCTTATTATGTACATATTTTGTTAAATTTCCAACACCAAGCCCTGGCTTTCTTTTCCCAACCCCAGTTTCTCCCTAAATTTCGATACTTGTAACTAGGGCTACTTCACCGCACTGCACTTCCTCATTTGCGTTTTCCTGGTCTTTTGTTGTATACGAGTACATCAATATTCACTGCAATGGCGATTATTGGGGACGCGCTTCGTCAGGCGTTTATGCAGAAGCCGGAGTACGAAAGCCTCAAGGAAGAAGACAGAGCATTGGGCAAACTTCAGCGACCTTTCTTGGTAGCTTTCATGGCTGTAGTTTGTCTCGTCGTTGTGGTATGCGTGATTATTACGTTGAGGATGGTTTTTCCGGCTGACCCTGGGAGCAGACCATTCTGCGGTGACCGGGGGCTTCAGCCACTTCCGATCAACGTTAAAGGAGGGGATTCTGATCTCTTTCCGCATTCTTTTTATCTTACGGATCAGGAAACTGTGGATTATTTCTGGATGGTTTGCTTCGTTCCTACTATGATCACTTTCTTGCTAACTGTTGTGTATCTGATAGCGGGTAAGAAATATTTTAAGCTTTCTTTGTTATATTATTTAGATTTGAACTTCTTGATTCAATGCTATGAAAATTTCGAAATTATTTGAGAATGAGAATTTGTGCTCTTAAAAAGTGCGAATTTGAATATAGTATGTGAATGGTTGTTAATTAGTGAAAAAGTAGGAGAATGTGGTACAATGGAATCATATTTTGTTTCGGCTACTTAGTTGGATAATATTGCATTGGTGATTTACATAATAAGAAGTATATTTAGGGAAAGCTCTGTATGTAACTTGGTATCTAGCTTACTGTCGTGTATACATTTTTGCTTCTTCTATGTAATCAAGACACGCTCTTGGTGGAATAGTTATTGCCCAACATTTGAGAATAGGAGTTGATAGGTTGTAGTGGAGGATTCATATTGTTATTGGTCTAGGTGAGGATGGACAATTGTAGCCCTCTTTTACGTAGACAGGGAGATGGCAGCTAGATATTCACGTAAGACATTGGATCTCTCTCTATATACATGGATGAAACCAAGAAACTTTATATTATTGTTCTGACATGCACATATTTTGTAAAGGACTAAAGTATAATTTAATCATATGATATTGACCGAAGTCATAGTTTACTGTAGTGCATCAAACATTAGCTTAATATTAGTTGGCTCTTGCCAAAAATAAGAAGGAAACTGTTAGTATGTTATTTTATTAATAATATTCTCGTTTCTTTTTTTGTGAAAAAAGTTAGTCTGCAGCTGAAGGGACATTAATTAATACTTAAATTGATTAAATTACAAATTCTAATTGGGTTCTCAGATTTCTTTTTCCCTATATGTGTATGTCAAAACGCTATCTTGTTTTCATGCGCTCATTATGATGCTGCAGGCATTACCGTTGCTTATTCTTCTCCAATGAGACATATTTGCTTAAAGGTCGTTGAAAATAGCTATTGTGCTTCAAAACGAGGTATTTTGCCTCTCACTTTGAATTGGTTTGTTTTATCGCTGTTTGTTGAATGCTAATTTGTTGTAATCAGTGTGTTGCCTTTTCGATTGTATTAATTTACTCTGTACTTTTCTGGTTCTAGTCATAGGGAGATGTCAAGTTAGCTACTGTATTCACGGTATTTGAATTGTGTATGTTCTTACATTTAGTTGGCTTTATTTTAGGTTATTGGCTTGTTGTTTTAATGTTCTATATAGTGTTAGGAGGATATTTTCATCTCCCATAATTGTGGCTACTGATCACTGAGAGTATTTATTTATACCCTTTTATTATGGTCTGTTCTCTCTCTGTTAGCGCACTAAAGAATTAAGGGCCTGATTGATAGTGAATCCAAATTCAATTTTATCATTATAAAATCTTAAAATCTGTGAGGCTTCATAATAGTAAGTGATTGGTAGGATGTTTTTGAAAACCAAATCAAAATCTGAATTTTGTGTTGTAATGAAAAACAAGAAAATCGAGTTTTCTTTCATTTTGTAAAACTTATTCCCAAAAAGGCAAAAGCAAAATCCACTTCTTTTCTTTCTCTCTGCTCCCTTTATCTCTACCATTCGTGAAAGACAGTGTCTCTCTTCCCTCAACGGCGACTCACTGGCCCTCCTAACTGCCTGGTCGATTCCACCTCCTGACCTCCCTCTCCTATGCCATAAACCACATAATGTATCGCTTTTGGGTTTGAAGTTTGAATCTGTTGTGGAAGGTTATTAGTTTATTTTATTTAGTTTTTTGTAAGATCTATACTGAATATATACATATATATTTATATGTAATATCTTGATTTGTGTATGTCATCGTTGGAGGATGAAATGGAGTTCTCCTTTGTTTTTTAAAGATTTGAAGATGATTCTTATTCATTTTTCTCTTAACACTTTCTATGAAATTAATTTTCAAGTTTATCTTTCTCTTGTCTAATATGTCATTTTCTTTACTGCGTGCAAGAAGATATTATCATCTTTATGTGGTACTAGTTGTTTCATGGTCGTAAAGGAAAGCAATACCAATAGCATTTATATAATAAATAATAATGTATAAAAACATAACATGTGGGGGAACATGGTACATTGTTGAGATGGACTGTGCTCGTGTTTGAGACACTATTAGTACGAAATCGGGGGCCTATCTTCCTTTGGCATGATATTTGCTGATATTAATCATTTGGCCAAAGACTTTGCTTCTGTTTCTTTTATGCACTGTTATAGGGATGTCAATACCATAGGCTACTCTTTAGCTAAGTTGGCATTTACTTTACAAAGCACTAAAGTCTGGTGGCCAGGGATCTCCTGTTGTATTTTGCCTTGAGGCTATTCCGGTTTGTGTATTGTTTTGGCTTATGATTATATATGAAATCTTTTCTTATAAAGGACATGGTGCATTGTTTGCATGTGATGAATCATAAATGGGTGACTCATCATATCTACTCATCTGCTTATTACATTACTTCTTAGTTAATAACACTCTGTCACTAAATGACATCTGGGTTTGGTTGGGAATCAAATTAAGGACTTCACTCTACATGTATACACTATATATAAATTAAAAACAAAGCATACAATAGAAGTAATGATAAATGTATGAAAGGATATGAATGGTGGTGATTCTGTGCTCTGGTATTGGTCCTCTCTCTTCTCATCTATATATATATATATACCTTCAGATGTTGCTTTGGACGTATGGACTTACAGTCCATCTCATAACATATATTTATAAGGCTTAAACTAATGCATTTGATGTTACTATCACTACAGTCCCTTTGCATCTGTAATGATTTAAAGCTACACAATGCCATTTAGAGCTGGCATTTAAAGCTTATTTTTCATGTATTTTCCTTATAATATGTACTTTGTATTGTAATTTTAAGTCTTAATCAATAGCTGGTGTTGTATTGTCATTCATTAGCTATTTTAGTTTCAATTTCCCTTGTTTTTTTATAGTGATGTTGCTTTTTTGGTATTCTATGATTTATTGTTGTTGGATACTCTTGAAATCTATGTTGTTCACTTTTTGAATCATAATGAGAATTTAGAGGAATTCATTTATAAACAAGTTATATGTCCAATTCAAGTTTGGTTTTGGTGCATTGCATAGAATTTGGTTGATGATTGCTTAGTTTATAATATTTATTAAGAAAATGGTCATTTCTGTTCAATGTCGTTCTTGGTCTTCAGATTCAGTTTCACCAATCACATTTTCTGTTTATGTTATATTTTCATATTGTTTACCAATCAATGACTCAGTTTTTTAAAACTAAAATATAGTTAGCAGACAGCGTAACCAATCACATTTTCAAAAATATGTTTTTTAAAATGACATTTTTGTAATTTCGAACTAATCAGGCCCTAAAACATATTTTGCAACTATTTGTTAGATGGTCCTTGTATTCTTTTCTCTATCTTGTGATGCACCTTGTTGTGCTATTGTTCCTAGATTATGTATGAACAGTGTGGACTAGGTTATCAATCCTTCATTTTAATCTACTTGTCTTCCTCTTCTTCATATCTTTTTTGAGAAAAGTTTTAAATGTTTCTCGTAAGTTGTTTCATCATGTTGAATAGATCTAAGTAAAACGCAACCGCAAATAAGTGGTTTCTGAAGTTCTCCTTTTTGCAATATGCAGGTGGGGTCCGCTGTTTGTCCATTTTAAATGCTATTTTTGCAATTGTGTTTGGTCTTCTTGCTTTGTTTTTTGGTTCAAGCCTCTTGACACTGGGGAATAATTGCTCCAAACCCCTCTTTTGGTGCTATGAGTTTGCATCTTGGGGTTTGGTTATTCTGTACGGGGGAACTGCTTTTTTCCTGAGAAGGAAAGCAGCCAATCTCGACAATGGAGATTCCAGTCAAAACCATGGGCTTGAGATGTTCGTAGCCAACCCCTTGGAAGTCACACCAGGTGTTGAAAGACGGATTAGCGAAGGTTTTAAGGCATGGATGGGGTCATCCTACTTATCCTCTGACGAGGAAGATGAACCTGACCATGAGGTGTCTCCCTTAACACGTACCAACTCAAACAGGCAGACAGTCTAAACCTTGACTGGCCTCAGCTTTGGATGAGAAAGTTAAGGATTTTTTCTTTTCTTTTGATAAAGCAAAATGTGCATATATTTACAATTGCTTGTTGTTCTTTTGTGGTAATCATTTGTAGTTTCCAAATAATTTCAAATAGCGATTCTACATTTTTGACTGGAGGGATGAAATGCAAGTCGCTTTTGTGTGTTTCATCATGAGCTTGTATTCAATAAATTCCTCAAAAAATATTAGAACATCCCAGTTAAGGTTAAATAGAAATTATGTTACCCTTTTATTATCAAAACCGCATGTATTAATATTTCCAAAAAATACAAGCAAAGTGGGTAAGAAATGTGAACGAAAATAAAATTATATAAAGTATTGAAAACATGTCACGCAAGAAAAGAGATCAATTTTTTATTACAGATTTCTAGGCATTGACGTTATAAAATTTTTAGTGTTGGAACCGTATTTATCAAATCAGATATGTATTTATTGATTAGAAACAGACATTAAAATTATTGATTAGACATAAGCAGTCATTAAAATTAGAAATCTTGATTCGAATGAATACTTAAATAGATTTAATTATTAAAGTAATTTTTAAAATTGTCTCTAAAAAAGGCAAGGTATTTTTTTAAAAAAAGAATCCCAGTAACGACACATTACTTTCGATATGTTAAACACCGTATCATTATAAGAGATTTTATATTATTATATAAATTATTTTTTAGTAAATATAACACAATTAATTCCAATGAACTTTCCTATTTATATATGCATACTATATCGGTATCATTGTTCAATTTGAACAATATTTTTTTATTTTATTTTTTTAAAAAAATATAGTTAGAAGTGTAAGGAGTAAGTTAGGCCAGGAACAAAAGAGAAAACGGGAATAAAAATTAGGATAATTTGTGGTGAAACTCCCTAAATTTTTTTATTTTTTACAGTTAACTACCTTAGTTTATTTTTTGCAACAAAACTACCCAAGGTTACAAAAAACACAGTTTTCACAACTACCTACCGAACATTGTTAACTAGATAGAAGAAAAATTTACGGCAAAACTACCTAATATTTTTTTTCTTTATGGCAAAACTACCCAATTTTTTTTTTTGCGTCAAAACTACCCAACCTTTTTTTTTTTTTTACAGAAATACTACCCATTTTAAATGTTTAGACATAAAATAAATTAAACAAAAAGAAAAAATATACAAAAAATTATTCATTAGTTTTTAGAAAATTAGGAAGACAAGATAAACAAATGATTAAAATTAACACAAAAAAGAAAGTAAGAATATCAAAAAATTAAAAAAAAAAATTACTTATTTCTTAGAAAATTATGAAGAAAAGATAAATAAAATTTATTAAAATTAACACAAAAGAAAGTAAAGAATATCAAAAAATTAAAAAATTATTCATTATTTAAAAAAAAATATGAAGACAAGACAAAAAAAAGTGATTAAAATTAACACACACAAAAAAGTAAAGAATGTAAAAAAAAATATAAAATGATTAAAATTACCACAAAACAGAAGGTAAAGAATGTCAACAAAAAGTAATTTATTCATAAAAAATTAAAATATTATTCATTAATTTTTAGAAAATCATGAAAACAAGATAAAAAATTATTAAAATTAAAATGAAGACAAATTTTCATATATATATATATATATTTTTTTTCTTTTTGTTTAAATTTTTTTTATTTTTAAGCATTTAAAATGGGTATTTTTTTTTTTGTAAAAAAAAAAGATTGGGTTGTTGTGCTGCAAAAAAAAATTTGGGTAGTTTTATTGTAAAAAAAAAAATATTAGGTAGTTTTACCGTAAATTTTCATTTTATGTAGTTAACCATGTTTGTTCACTTTGAGTAGTTTTACCGAAGAAAAAAAACTTGGATAATATACCTTAAAAAATAAAAAAGTTTGGGTAGTGTCGAGGTGAATTAATCAAAAGATATGTATAAATATATATAAATAAAGTAGTTATGTTAAATTGGTTGTTAAGGTATTGTTTAGAGGATTATATATAAATAGGAAAAGAGGTGGAGAATGAGGAGAGATCCTATAAGAATATGGGGTTTTCATTTTCTTTCTTGTCTATTTTTTCTCTTTAGCAATGGAGACAAACATACAAATTCATAAACTGCAGCGATTATCTTCTCCACTCACTCATTCTTATACTTCTCATTTTCTCTTCGTACCTTTGTAAGTATGATTATTATTTTCTTTTGAGTTATATATATATGTATATATATATATTTATAATTACATAACCCTTACTCGTAATATTTACAAAAATGGATAAGTATATATACATATAAAAGTATAAAACATATTGTTGGTTTGAATATTTTTATATTTAAAAATAATTAGAAAAAACATTAAAATTTCTAATTCCAAATTCCATTACATGAATATATCTACCTTTTGAAAGAATTACACAAATAAAAGAAAACGGCATAAATGATATTAACAAAGTGTTTTTTTAATTTTTTTTTTTAAGATGATTTGAGATTTATTGGAGAATATCGATTTTTATTGGAGATTTTTGCTGGACCATGTCACTGATTTTGCCTGGAGAAGATGACTAGAGCAGTAAGCACAATTGCTGCTTCAGTTTTCCATTGTTACAGGTTCTATGCTTTTTTATTTATTTAATTTTATTTTTAGGTTGAATATTTTTTAACAATAATGTTTTTTAGTATTGGGTCGAGTCATAATTTTTTTCTTAGCTATATATATATATATATTAGGAAACTAGAGTTTTTTTGAGGGGAGAGAACTAAAGTTGTTTAGTAGATCAATATCACGTTTATTTAGTTTTATTTCAAATTTATTAATTATTTTTATGATTATCGTATCAATTTTAAATAAATAAATAAATATATTATATATATCTTTATAAAAGAATGACATAGCTATATTTTTTTAAAAATTAAATTAAAGAACTGTCTATGATTTTTTTAAAATAAAATAATAATATGATAATATTTTAGATTACGAACTACCCTATTTAAGTTACAAAATATTTATGATATTATTCAAATCACATTTCAACAATTAGAAAAGAAGTTTATTTATTAATGATAGAAGATAATTATTATAGTAATTTCTTATATAGTTACACAATCATATTATTTGTTCACACAATACTTATATATAGTGTATTTATAATATTTTTTTAATATGAATATATATATTTAATTTATATAAGTTAGAAAACTTACATGTTTTCTATTAAAATAGAAATGATAATTTTTTTTAATAAAAATTAATATTATGTATTATATATTATTATAATAATAATTTTTATAATGTTTAAATTTATATTAATATAATTATTAAACATCTAATTTTATATTAAATATTATTATAATAATGATATTTAATAATATTAAAATTTATATTAATATAATTACAAAATATTTATTCTATCACAATTTTATATGAATTTATATTAATATAATTACTAAATATTTATTCTACCATATTATTAAATTGATTTTAAAAGTCTATTCCATTAAAGTTAAAAAAAAAACTATTAAAACGAAAAAAAAAACCATTTTATATAGAAGAGATAACCAATCCAATTTGTATTTGGTGTGAATTTTATATTTTGGATTCAAATTAATTATGAAATTGTAAATCCATCCAATCCAATCGGCATAATGTAATCAATCACTTCTTAACCTTAAATTATTTACTAATATAAATAATATTTTAACCAAAACTCGTAATTTATTTCAACAAAAAAATCATTAATATATTCAATAATGAAAGAAAATATAATATAAATTTTTATGTTATTTTATAGTTAATATTTAAGGTTGGGTTTTACATTAATTACAAAATAATTATTTAATTAGGATAATTTTATTATATGATACAACAGCTATTATTATTTTAAAGTTATATTAAATATCTACATATATAATTAAAACATATTTTTTATATAATATATTAATAAAATTATATATAATATAAACAAACTATAAATTTAATTAGATTATTTACTTTCAACATAAAAAGTATTTACAACCAGCACAAATATAAAATTTAGATTTACAATTTAATCTAATTTACACAAATGTGGATATCCACTTTGTAAATTGAATTTGATTATGCAGATTAGTTCAGATAGAGTAGATTTTGAACACCCCTAATAGCAACGTTCTATTAATTTATTCTTAACATTTAGCAAAAAATTTGAGTCCAAAATTTAAATAAATACATGCTGTTTAAAGTCAAAAATTCTTTTATGCACAATTTTATCATCATATTGTTTTTTATTGTGTGTAATTTTATAAATATTTATATCACCCAACACAAACACTTATATTTATTAATTGGTTAAGCCAATTATAAAGAGACCTTAAAAAGCAAGAAATGTTTTGAAAACCAACATTTTTCAAAGTGTATTTTGAAAAAGAAAAATGAAAAATCTTGGTTCATATTTATTTGGGAAATCTACAAAAATGCACTAAAAGTTAAAAAAAATTTGAAAAATACGGTACATTACAAAAATACGGAATTTTTGGATAAAAACACGGAATGGCAAAATTGTAAATACGGAGTGGCAAAATCATAAATAAAAGCTGTAAAATACAATTTCTTGTGATCAACGTTTACAAACTAGTAAATATATGTTACGAACTTGTAAATATCTGTTACGTGTTTGTAAATAATATTTACAAAATCAGTTATAGAATTGTAGATTTTTTTTTTTTTTTTTGTAGATAAAACATACAAACAAATTCGTAACTAAAATTTTTATTTTTGTAACAATAGTTTACAAGTCTAGTTTTACAACTAAGAAAGATATTTTTGTAACTAATATTTACGAAAATATTTTATAGTTAAAAAATCATAAACAAAATATACATAAAATTATTATACTTTTTCATATTGTTACAATATTGTACCAAAAAATTACATGAACCATCATATATATGCTATACAACTTAAAAATATAAATTTAAGATATTCATTATTTATAAAACATTTTATTAAATATAGTGGTGAAATACAATATTTTTTTAAAAACAAGTTTTACATTTTTGTAACAACAATTTACAAAATTAATTTCACAACTAAAAAATTTATTTTTGTAACTCACATTTACATAAATATTTATAAATTTATTTAACATGATTATTACAAAGATTTACAAAACTAATTTTTTAACTTTAAATATATTTTTGTAACAAAACTTGAAACTTGGATTAGATTATGATTTTGGTTTAACATTGAGTGTTGAGACTTGACTAACTATGATTTAAAAAATATATATAATATTTTTATAAAAAATAATAATATTGTGATTATCTTTAATTATATATAATAACATATAGTTATTAATATTAATTTTAATTAACAACATATTGTAATTTGTATATATATTTATTTATTTTTTGAGTAATTGTATAAATATTAACTTTAATATTAATAAATATATTTATTTTAAATAAAAATAAATTAATCTGCTTTATTTTATTGAAGGTGGTAACTATAATTATTATTACTTTTATTATTATATTAATTGATAGGCTTAAATTCTTATTAAAAATTAAGACAAAAAAATAAAAACAAAGGTAAATATATATATATACATAAGTGGGTGGGAAGAGCCGTATTTTTGTAATTTATGGGTGGAGAGAGCCGTATTTTTGTAATTTATTAAAGGTACCGTATAAAACAATTTTTTTTTTATATTACCGTAGGATATGTAATTATCCCTATTTATTTTTGGGTTAAGATATAGTGCCATAATCTCATTGGAAATAAAACTCAAATCACTAAAATAGTGGTACTAGTTCCATTTCTACCTACCAATGTTTCAACCAATTTTTACTAATATAACATTAATGTAAATATATTATTATTATGGGGCTTAATGATAAATTTCATTAAAAAGATTAATAATTAAACAAAGGATTAAAAAAACGAGATACATACAAACAACACAGATTTACTGCAAAAACAATAAGTAACCAAGCATAATGATCTTATGAAAATATTTAAAGTAATTAAATGTTAAATTTTGTGTGGGGCAGATTTAGTAATTATTCAGTAACATTTTTTCTCCCTGAACCATAACCCTTAAAGAATTTTGCCCCCCTAACTTTTTTGCGTTGTGAAAATCCCTCAGAACTATAGAAAACATTAAAAATGTACCCCTTTTGTTGCATTCCTATAATTTTTTGAAACAAATGTAGCGTAATTCGAGAGTCTAAGAAGAAATAACGTACATAAATAGTAATCTAATGATAAATTCTAGATGTATGTATCAGCATTCTTAGAACTAATGCTTGTATGTTTAGCACCAATAAACTTGATTTCGATTAGTTTCATTTAGTTAAATAGACTTGTGCTGCAACTATGTATGTTGCATGTAATCACGTCATTAAACTGCTCATAAAATGAACATAATGCAACAGAAAATGCACATTTTCAATAGTTTCTACAATTTGGGAGCATTTTTACCACGCAAAAAAAAAAAAAAATTAGGAGACAAAACTCTACAATGGTCATAATTTGGAGGAAAAAAATATTATTTGTCCTTTATTTTTGAAAATAATGGGTTGATAAAACATTTTGAAGTATTAATTTAAAAATGTAACATTTTGAAGTATTAATTTAAAATTGTACAATAATGTGAGTTTTTATTTATTATTATTTAAATAATATCTATATTAAATCTGAATATGTTCATTTTCAAGGTTAGGTGAAAGGCTGCTTTTTTGTGAAGATTAGTTGAACCATATATATGCACCCAAAAAAAAAAAAGAGTAACCTAGAAAAATGGAAATTGATAAGTACTGAAGTACCTATTAACTGTCGACCAATATGTTTGGCACTGCATTAATGAGAGTAATATAATTTATGTAATTTATATAATTAGACCCCAACAAATTAAAGCTTCACTTACCAATCAACACATCACTTAATTCTTATCCAAGAATAGGAGATATAACATTTGAAAATACAAACTCCATAATAATGCAATGTAATATAGTAGTATACCATAAGCAAAGAAAACTATTTTTGTCACGTGAGAGAGCTCCTTCTAATTCTACAATAGTATGTTTCAAGTCAGTGGTGAGAATGTAAGAAAAATAGAAAATTATTTGCACAATATATAATATTAAATGTGCTATGATTTTTTTCACTAATAAAATATATTGAAAAAAGAGCTTGCTCATTATAATACTATGAAAAAATTCAATAGAACACAAAACATTTCTAATTCCCACTAATACTATTAGTTTAATCTATTCTCATAAAACATTCATTAGATCTGAATAAATAATAAAATATAAGCCAAAACACATGGCTTCAGTAGTTATTTGAATTCTAACCCTATTATTTAAACATTAAACTAAATTCTTAACCATTACTTATATAACCATTTGAAAAACCAGAGTCAAAGTAATAAAAAAACAGACTTGAAACAAAGCAACTAGGATCTCTCAAAAAAAGCAAAACCCATTATTCTGGGAAGGAATGATTTGGTGTAGGCATAACTTAAATTTGAAGCTAGACAGAAAAATATGTGTATATATTAGCAAATAGAAATCTAACAAGTGTCAAATTCATATTCACTTTTTACATTATATAGTAATATAAGAAAATCTTTTTATATAATTAGTTTTAAAACCTTTCCTTAAAAAGATACTAATTGTTTCAGGCATATAATATCGGACAAAGCTCCCAATAAGCTAAAACATTAATCCCGTATAGGTGGACCTTTCGGTTTCGGACAGATCCGGAAAATCTAAGACCGACCCAGTTTACTAGATACATTATTGATTGTGTATCAAGGAACACTTCACTAGTACCTGACTTAGATTGTAAGATAGGGACTAGAAAGTGAAAGAGAACTGTACTGTACGATCACCCTATTTGCAATTTATCTGAATGAAGATTATCAAGTATTTGAATCTCCCGTGTCAAAGTCGATGTTGAATTTTTGGTAATTGAGGTTAGTTTTCATCTGGATTAGCCTTGGTTTCCTCCATCTCTATCCGAGTTGTTGTAGATTTGATATGTTTTGGGGTCATAGTGATATGTATACTCTGGATTTTGATATGGACTATGAAGAAAGCTACTTTAGAATTTAGCTATACATATATATATTTATATAAGTACTTCAAATTTTTCTCTTTTGTGAAAATTCTCAGTTGGTTGTTAGTTTTTATTTGTTTTTAAGGAATTTTTTGATTGGAAGGGAAAGACCTTAAAATTTGTTGTTGTTGTTTTTTTTTTAAAAAAAAAAACATGATAAGCTGATCTGTAGTGTGTGAAAACATCTCCTTCTTCTTAATTGCTGTTTTTTTTTTTTTAATGATGCGAGTGCTAGTGTTTCTGGTGTTGCTCTAACTTCTGCCCCTGTAATGGATTTGTAGAGTAGTACCGATCTATTTTTCAGACAGAACTATGCTGCTGGTTTATTAGCTTCAAATTTCTTTATAGATTTAAGTTTTTCATCCTTTAAAAAGAAAATTAAAGAAAGCTATTTGAATTTTTTGTTTTACTTGATTTCAAATCTCTTGACACTTCTTACAAGATAAGAAATTTGTCTGACTTTTGGTGAACTTGAACTAGTCTTGGGGAGCAAATTTCTGTTACTCTTATGAGAAATGAGTTCTATAAACTGATTACATGATACTAGCTTTACTTTCGCCTTTTTTATTTGCCTGTTATTCTTTGAGATGTCATATACGAGTGTTACATTTTATCATTCAATCACTTGTGGTTTACATATCTGACCCCTGCAAAAGTTTTTCTTACTATTTTTTCCCTTTCTAATTGTAGTATAGAAACGTAATTCAGTTTATAAACATGGGAAAGTAGATGAGTTTCTTTTTCTAAATTATATCTTCTTATGCTGTAGCCAAACTAGTTGAGCTGGTGGTCGAATTGCCGTCATAGATTAACCAATGGAATGTTACCTCTCCTTAGTTGTCTTTCTGATTTCTCTCCCAGCTGTTTTTGCTCAAGTGCAAGATACTGCATATAGTAATATTATAGTAGATGGAGCTAGAGCTGCTGCAAAAATAGATCAAAACTATATTTGTGCCACACTTGATTGGTGGCCTCACGATAAATGTAACTACAACCAATGTCCATGGGGGTATGCCTCCATAATCAATTTGGTAAGAACTTGTCAATCTTGCTTCCACTTCCTTTTTTTAGTCTTTCCACGGTACAAAATGAGAAGAAAAGAATTTGATGTTGTTGGCTTTTGTGGTTTGCTTTCCTTTTTCAGAATTTATCCCATCCTATACTTTTCAAGGCAATTAAAGGTTTGTCCACTTACATTTTATAAGTGTGTGTGTTAGTTTGGAAAATACAAACACCTTTTTCAATCACTAGAATGTTCTTGTTGACAAATCTAAGTCAAGGAGTTAAGGATCAGTGTTATGTTATTATATTTTCATTTCAATTCGAAACTGGTTGCCTGACAGCATTCAAGCCTTTGAGGATCAGAATTGGAGGTTCTTTGCAAGACCGAGTATTGTACGATGTAGAAAGTTTAAAAGATCCTTGCCATCCGTTTCAAAAAAGGAAAGGTGGATTGTTTGGGTTTTCAAGAGGATGTTTACATTTGACGAAGTGGGATGAGCTGAACCTGTTTTTTAGTAAGACGGGGTAAAATTTGGATTTATGAACATGATTTCAGTGAAGTTCTTCATGCAAAGAGCATTTCATGCGTTTCCCTTTGTATGTTTATTTATTTATTTTTTTCAATTCTTTTTCTCTAATGTTTTCAGAGCCATTGTGACATTTGGCTTGAATGCTCTTCATGGGAGGCACCTTATCTACAAGAGTACTTGGGGAGGAGATTGGGACTCTGGCAATGCTTATGATTTTATGAAGTATACTGTCTTAAAGGGATATCAGATAGATTCATGGGAGTTTGGTATAGAACAATGGCCAAATCTCTTTGGTTTTGTCTTTTCATTTTGCTTCTTTTTTTTTCTTTCTTTCTTCTCTCATGCCTAAGCCACTGTAGGTAATGAGCTGTGTGGAAATGGCGTTGGAGCAAGAGTTTCTCCTGAACAATATGGAAAAGACTTGATTAATCTGAGGAGAATAATCAATGAGTTGTATGAAAAGTCTGAGATAAAGCCCACACTTATTGCACCTGGAGGCTTTTATGATCAGAAGTGGTTCACTAAGCTTCTACAGGTCACAGGTTCAGGTGTAGTGAATATCATTTCCCATCACCTCTACAATCTGGGTGCAGGTAGGTCACTTTGGCTCCTAAAGCTCTTACCATGTATAGATGCATAATTTGTTATGTTAACATATTCTATGCTTCTAATTTCATAAGGTCTTCCATTTTCATTGTTTATTTTTCCTTTTCCTAAGATGGAACTGAGTTTTGTATGAACCTCAATTGCAAAATAATTTGTAATAAGGAGATGACACAGGACTTGCATCAAATTTATCCGATGAAATATTTTCTTGACCATTAACTTGTAAACTTCTTGTCACACACAAGACAAGAGAACATCTATCTCTGTCCAAAAAAGTCAATATAATCTATACCAATAGAAGTTTTAGCATGGGGTTTTTGGGGGGGGCATGAAATATGTCTTACCTACCTTAGTGTTCAATCCTTCTGATACACTGTTACATAAGAAGGGTACAAGTAAACAGTCAACGGTTGATCTTAGAATGAGACTCTTAGATATGTACCATATTCGTTTACTTCTTTTTTTATTACAAATTTACAACACAACTCCTGTTGTCAGGTGATGATCCCAGACTTGTTAGTAGAATACTGAGTCCCCATTACTTAAACAAGACAGCAACCACATTCATTGATCTTGACCAAAACTTGAAACAGCATGGTCCTTGGGCTTCTGCATGGGTTGGAGAGTCTGGAGGGGCCTATAACAGTGGTGGTCGTAATGTTTCTGATACATATATCGACAGTTTTTGGTAATCTTGATTGTCTCATGGCTCCTTTGAATTCTCAGTTTTGATAAGCTCTTTATGTTTCTTTTTCTTCTTTCCATGTATTGATCCTTTTTGCACCTCTTCATCCAACTTCGAATATAAGGTACTTAGATCAGCTTGGAATGGCAGCTGTGTATAATTCTAAAGTGTATTGCAGACAGTCACTAATTGGCGGGAACTATGGTCTCCTTGACAAAGACACATTTCTTCCCAACCCTGATTACTACAGGTTAGAAATGGTCCACAATCACATATTCTAACATTTTACTTGCCTCTGTTATCTGATAGACAAATTCTGGTTTTGTTTTTATTTTGGTTTTGAAAGTGCACTGCTATGGAACCAACTAATGGGAGAGAATGTTCTTTCTGTTATGACCAATGCTTCGCCATTTCTACGTATTTATGCCCATTGTGCCAAGGAAAGAGTAAGTCTTAATCTTTGTACTAGTTTTGTTTATGTCATACAAGAATCACAAATTTACAAACAAGTCTATTTGGTTCATCATCACTATCTATGAGAATTTGTTGCGCTCAATCAGTTAAGTTTAAATTAAACATGATTGTTGTCTAGTTAGATGGTTCAACTCTTCCACGGCATATTCACAAACTACTCTTATTATGCTCTGATTTTACAAGAGTAACTAACTAACTAACCAACAACTGTCATCGTTGTCACTACAGGCGGGCATAACTCTACTTCTGATCAACATAAGCAACCAGACTGAATTTATTCTCAAAATTGAAAATGGTTTGAGTGAGTTGGTGAATCCAAAGACTACCATTCACATACAAAGTTCTTTCATTCGTGGCATCAAGCGATCGGTTTCTTGGGTTGGAAGAAAAACATCAGATGAGCCATTGTATAGAGAAGAATACCTTTTGACACCAGCAAATGGACAATTAAGAAGTAAAACAATGCTTCTGAATGGTACTCCACTGGGGATTACAAAAGATGGAAACATCCCAAATCTAGAACCAACCCTTGCTGATGTAAACTCACCACTCTCCATCATTTCTAGGTCCATCAAATTTGTTGTATTGCCTAACTTTGATGCCCCAGCTTGTGCCTGATTCTCTCATGGTATTTCAAAAGCTCATTTTCACAATACTATTTATATTTATTGCATAATTGTAAGCTTATGGCAATTCAAAGTATTGTGAGAAATGCAATAAAATGATTAAAATTAGTACTCTGCATAAACATTGTATATGAAAAAATACGTGTTATTTATATTTCTGCTTGTATTTCTTAAAGTCTGAGTTTCTCCTTAGAATTTAGAGTTTCATGCAGCCCAAACTGTCTTGTATTAATATTTAGGGTTTTTAACATTAATATTCCCAAGTTTTTGTTATTTGCCGAATTGGTCACTGAGATTATTGTTTATCATTTAGAAACAGTATCAATTAATTAAGTAATTTTACTAATAAAATATATACAAAACTGGTATTTTCTAATACATTATAGGAAAATTTACAACATACACGGTAAATTTGAAAAAAATTCTATATATACATACTGTAAAAGGAAAACAATGGTAGTGTTTGGTAACATTTAAAAAAATAGTTTTAACTAATTAAAATTTTGACAATTAAATATAAAATGGTGTTTGGTAACTTTATTTTTATTTATTATTTTTAAAAATTTAATTAAAATTTATTAAATTTTGAAAATAAAATTTTTTTAATTTTAAATTTTTTAAAACCGTTTTCGACTTTTTCGTTTCTTTTTTTTTGTCTTCTTTTCTTTAAATCAACACCTTATTTTGTGTTGTTAAACAAAAAATAAAAATAAAAGTTATCAAACACATTTATTATTTTTTGTTTTTAAAAACAAAAAACAAAAAACAAAAATAATTACCAAACATATTTTTATTTTTTTAAAATAAAGAAACAAAATTAAAAATAATATTTCTATTTTTGTATTTAAAAAATTCAAAAATAAAATTTTTACCAAACACAATCGATATATATTTTACGGTAAGTGAAAAGTAATTAGAGTACATTAAAAATTCTCATTTTTTATGTTTTTTTGTCCTTTTCTAACTTAATTTAGTATTATAATTGATTTATTAAATTATTTTATTATTCAAAATTAATTAATATTAATATAAAGAATAAATTAAAGCATATACTTTTAGTTTCAATTTTCTATATAGATATAAATTCATAATTAATTATTAAAATCAAGACATGATAAAATACAAAATATAATCATTGATCAATTTCATATATATTTTTTTCAATAATCTTGATAATTTTTTTTTTCATATTTTGAAAAGATCTATATAAAAAACACACCCATTTAACTTTACTTTTACATTTTTGTAACAAATCATTGCTTTATAATTTCTAATAAATTTGGTTACAAATTATTGGATGAATTTTGGTGAAAGGGTTATAGAATTGTTGTTTCTAGCCCTGAAATTTCCTTGTTGGTTATAAAATCTTAATGCATAATGTCCAAAATAATTTATTTTTCATCTCTTATTTACTGATCATATTTTTATAGTAGCAAGATACAATATTTACATGACTAAGACCACTCAGATTCCCACTTAAAGCTCCATGTGAAACACATTTTAGCATTATATATTAAGGTTCCCTTAATAGTTTTTGTATATGTTTGTGTTGACCGCGTTTTTGGCCAACGACGTGTAGATGTCAAAACGACAAAAAATCTTCAAGAGAAAAATACGACACAGATAATTTTTATAGTGGTTCAGCCCCAATGTGTTGGTAATAGCCTAGTCCACTAAGAGTTATGATTATGAACCTACACTCAAGATCAGATGAACCTAAGTCAACTGAGTTTCTTCAGTGCAGATGAAAAGAATACAATATTTCTCTCAAGATACAAATACTCTCTCTGGAAAATTAGAATCCGACCCCTCTCTATGATGCCATGAGCTTTGTTTTTATAAGCCCAGGATCGTAAAAATGCAGTCCCTCATAATCGGGATCTTTCTGTTATTCTTTCAATATTTAATTAATAATAATATCTAAAATACAACAATATGCGATTCTTTGGGATAAAATAAGAGATTCCCGCGCCGGTATGACCGATTCTAGCTGAAGCCGTTACTGGGATCTTTTGCGTAGCACTGTCCTGCTTAGCCGGTCCACATCACACCCAGAAGGAAAAATGAAGGGCCAAAACACTTCACTGGTCGCCCAAGACAAGTGACTGGTCGGCCAAACACTTGACTGGTCGGACAAGCACCTGACTGGTCGGACAAGCACCTGACTGGCCGGACAAGCACATGACTGGTCGGTCATGACACTTGACTGGTCAGTCAAAAATATTCACCGGTCTACCGGATTACTCCTAAGCCAGATCACCGAGCCATTCCTTGCCATTTGTCACTTCTATTGCCACGTCATCATTTTCAAATTTTGGGGATAACATTTGCCCCCCAAGCTTATTATATGATATTCTCACATAATAAATTTTTTTCTCCACTGCTGATGGCATAATAATAAAAAATCTAACTGTACATTTTCCTGCCTATGCAACAAACCACGACGCCACAGCAGACAATGATCACTGTAATCAACTGCTCCCAGTCGTGGGGAGAAAATATACCCAAGGGAATTCCAAGAGTCTAAGAATAAGTGACAATTTCCACTTTTTCCCTTTAAATAGACCTACATGTGTTCACAATCTTACAAGCAAAAAAGGAAGATCAAAAGGCTCCCAAACTCCTCATTTTCTCTTTCGGCCGTGTACCCCCAAAGACTCTTCTCTTGGCCGAAAAGCTTCAAGGATTTCAAGAAAAAGCTCCAATTTCCTCAAGCAAATCCAAGGGTTCTTCAAGAAATCAACACATTTGGGTAAGTTCTTCTTCCTCGTCTCCATTTATGTGTTTTTTTTCTCAAATCTTAAGAAAAAATGTGGCCGAAACCCCCATAAGAAATACTCCCTTGAATTTTTGTATGAATCTTTAATATATAATGTGTATTGTGGCTGTTTTGATGTTGTTTAGGCTATGGGTAAATCAATTTTGTCTTCAATTTCATGGAAATTTGAAGAAAAATTAATTTTTCATCCTAAATTGCATATATGAGTTTATGGGTATTTGATGATAGATAGGGTCCCTAGAACTTTATATGAATCTTTCAAATCCCACATTTTTATCTTGTTGTTGTGTATTTTGGGTGAGGAAATGTGTTTGTGTCAATGCTATTTAGGGCTTAGGCTTTATCGAAATAGGTCTTAGGGAATGTGTTCATGGGCGATCGGCCATGGATTTTTTTCTTGCTTGAATGTTCAGAAATGCTTATGGCTACTCGGACACAAAGGGATTTGTCTTGAATTTTATGCCCACCGATCGGTCACCAAGCAAGAGCCACTCGGACCAACACCCCATCTGATCGGGTGCCTACGTCTGCTCCTCGGACGCGCGCTGGCTGGTCGGACACGCCTGCCTTCCTCAGACCAACCCGTGACTGCCCCTCGGAACCCCAACGCAGCCCCTCGGATGCTTGCTTTATGCGGCTCCTCGGGTGCATCATCATCCGCTCGCCAATGGGCCTATCTCCTCGGACGCCTGCCATCAACAACCCTCGGCATCCTCTACTCGGACGCACGCACACACCGCACCCGATCAGCCATCACCATCCGATCGGCCCATATGCACGCCCGCTCGGACAGCATGCGGATACCGTGCCAAACCGCTCGGACTACATGGCCCCAGCCGCAAATGCATGCATGTGTGGGGTATCAAAATTTATATTTCCCCCATACATGCTATACTTTTATTGACCAAATAAATATTTTCTGAGCAGTAAAATAAACATTTTCCTGTTGAACTGATAGATTTATACTTGTATGGTTACTCACCTCCCCATTTTTATTTTTTGTAGATGAATCACTTCGACTATAGGGGAGGTGACAACCATACAAATTCTGACACTTCCATTCCGCAATCAAGCGATACTCCTCAAAGCAGCGACTCTTCATCGAAGTCTCCTAGAAGTCGCAACCCCAAAGATCGCCTTCGCCGTCTTAAAAAGATCCTTCCCCGATCAGCCTTATATTTCCTCCACGAAGAACAGTTTCTCAATCAGTAGGCTGATCATTCAGAAATGAGGGTGAAGAAATCCAACAGACTTCCTCAGGACCAAACCCTCAGGTGGCTTGCAGGGCCACACAAAAGGTAATGGAACGTAGTGAAGTCTGAACTGCGACTTCTTCAAGGCCGCCCCACCAAACACAAAAACCCAGCAAGCCTCGGAGAAAAATCATTCAGAAATTTACCACCGAGATCCAACGATTAGCCGTTCAAAAACCAAGAAAAGAAGAAGAAGAAACACCTTCTTGGTTTACAGCCAAACCCTCCAAACTTAACCCCTGTATGTTCGACAAACACATTCAAGCCTCGGGCCTGAAAGGGGTTAACATGATATGTCTGCGTCCTCATCAGAGAGCCAACAAGCCTGGCGGACCATACTGCGCCTGGTTTAGGTATCACGTATTCGCAGGAGCTACCATTCCGCTGCATCCTTTCTTTCGGTCAGTAGCGGACTACTTCAACGTCTCTCCTTTTCAGATTGCTCCCAATGGGATTCAAGCGTTGTCCGCTCTATACATCATTTACTTCCTGCAAGGTTGGGATCCACCCACTCCTCATGAAGTGCATTATCTCTTCGACTTCAGGACTAACCCAAGCCACAAGAACACAGGTTTTTTCCACCTCTTCCACAGGCATAAAGGGATCAAATATCTCCATGGTATCGCTCATAAGTCAAATCCCAGAAAATACTATACAAAGTATTTTCTTACTTCAGATATCAAAGCCAACAACTTAGCCTTTACACATGCAGGTCCATTTCACCAACCCTTGCCTACCAAGGAAATTTGTTCCCGAGTAGAAGAATTGGCTAATATGTGCACCGAGGAGAAGAATGTAAAAGAGTTGGTTACCGTGGATAATCTTTAGATGGTGGGGCTGTTACCAAGTAACAAGAACATCCTAGTAGAAAGTACTACTGAGGAAGCGAATGCAACTGATCAGTCCAACACTGACACCGAGGTAGTGACCGATCAGTTCTCTCCCGGACTGTCTCCCTACTCTCGTAGACCAGGTGACCTTATCATTAGGGAACCCCTGCCAGAGGATCAACGTAGACGTGTCATTCCCACACAACCTGGGAAAGGAAAGACCATTCAGCTTCATAGGGACTTCAGCTCATCATCTGATGAAGAGGATGACTTCCTTGATCAAATCCTAAACTCAGGTCTAGTAGTCATAGGGTGATGTTTGATTTTAAATAAATTGGTTATACGGGATTCATAGAGTTGTCTGGTAGTAGTAAAGTATTTATCTACATATTGCTCTACTTTTTACTAACAAATCTTGTGTTTACTCTTTTGCAGATTCAGAGATGTTCAAGCAATTCAACACCACCCTTGCCCAAAAGAGGAAATCTGGGGAGGGAAGTGGCTCAACTCCTCCAAACAAAGTCCCAAGGACAGCCCCGACCAGCCAGGGAAGACAATCTGAGCAGCCAATTACAATCCCGCAGCTGACCCCCTCATCGATTTCTCCCTCTGCGAGCCTAACCCCCACTCGCCTGCTGGCTTAAGTGAGCCCCTTCACTGTAACGCCCCAACTCCAGGGACCGTTACGGTGTGCCTTGTAAATAGTGCTAAACTCGCTAATCGAGTCATTTGGCCAAAACCGTGTAACTAAGTGTGATTAGCGGTTTAGGGATTAAAAACTTTGGATAAGATGTAACGTTTCACTAGAACGTTTAATATATATGTTGGGATCCCAAAATTATAATTTCAGAGTCTACTACAAGAAAATATTTACAACAGGCCGTTCTAAGTGGCAAAACAGGGTTTAACCCTAGTTCCTTCTCAACCTCGGCCGTGGTGGACGAGCAGCTGCGTATGTACACCTCATCACCTAAGCTCTCCAACTCAAGGATGGTCCAGCTTTCTTTTGCCTTTACCTACACCACATAGCACCCGTGAGCCGAAGCTCAGCAAGAAAACTTAATATGCTCATGAACAGTTATAACATGTCATCGGATCATAAGGCACATGCCCTACTCCAACAGGCAACAGATCCACATAATGTTGAGTATAACACATCAACCAATGATCATAATAATCATCTAGGACTCTTAGCCCCAATAAATAGGTGACAGTCGCAACAGTCACAAAAGTGGGTACAACCCCCTCTAGCCATGTGACGATAAGGTCACTCGGGCTTAATTAATAAGTGAACCTTTCATAAGTTTGAACAGGATTGGTGTATGGTAAATAGTCACCAACATAACCTTCCCCATGACCATAGAGTCATAACCTTGGAACAGCGTTCCCTAGCCATGTGACAAACAGTCATCGGGCCATATGCCCTGGCTCTGAATAACTAGTCTCAGACTAGCCAAGCGCTTATAAGTTCATCGACCTTAGGGTCGGTCCAGCGTTAATACCCCATATGAGTCATTCTTGCTGATATCGATTAGATCTAATCTTCATTTGGCTCAGCGTTCATGACGCTATGCCATTTCTGACTCTTAGGTTAGTATAACACGACCAATGTTCAACCCATTGTGAACTTGACTAGTAAATCACAGCTTCACAGATGGATCCAACACCATTGCCGATTCTGGCTAATAAGTCAGTGCCACACACAAGTAAGCCATGCCACCAAACATATATCACATATCCAATATCCATAAACAAGGTATTCAGCATGCTTACTTAACCTGTACTAGTACAATTAGGACTATGCACGAACACAGAGGCTCAAGCTCTAAACAATATCATACTCAGTATGTAAAGCATGTCCTAATCACATGTTTCTCGTGCATCATATGCATTATGTTTAACAATCCAACATGCACCAATAATAACCATGCATGTCACATATAAATATCCAACATGCATCAAGTACAACTATGCATGTCATATATACACAGGGTGCAGTTTTCTTACCTCAGATTCGAGCTAGAACCAATATAAGAACGACCCTTGAGAACGATCAACTTTTAAGCCCCTTAGCGGTCACCTAGTCATAACCAAATATAAAACCTCATCAAAATGAGTAATTAAATACTTCCAAACCCAACCCAAGCCTCCGGAACATCGAATCCCACTCAACTAAGTAGTAGGATCGATCCTAGGCCCTAAGAGTTAAGTTTCCATCACAAAAACACAATTTTGGGAAATTTTTCCCTTAAGGGCCGCGGCCCGTCCCCCTGGCAGAGCCTCTTCCACCTTCTTCAAGCTAGGGCTGCGGCGCCCAAGAACAAGGCCGCGACCCAACTTCGCACCAGCCATTTTTCTTCGTTTTTCCACTTTTAAAACCTTCCAAAAACCCATCCAAACATCTCCAAATCATCAAATCAAAGTTCCCAAACTTCCCAATGGTCCAAAACCACCAAAACCTGAAGCTCAAACCAACCAAAAACTCAACAATTCACAAAGTCCAATTCTAAGCTTAAAAACTTAAGAAACTCAAAACTTCAAACTTAGATTACCTTTGATTGGGTTGTTTTCCGTCAAATCCTTCGGTTAAGAAGCTTCTAATCTTTCCTAGGATTGCTATGCCTCAACCCTCGCTTGATTCCGACTCCTAGAACTCGAAATTCCTTTAAGAAAGCTTCGAACGGTAAAATAGGCTATCGGGAAGGGAGAGAGAGATTTTCTAACGTACATTCTTATCTGACAAGCTACTTCAAGCTTAAGTAACCTCAAATAAATCCCAAGGCTCGGGGTCCCGAAAACACCCCCGGGGAAATTATAGTCAAAACTTCCAGAATTCCATCGTGATCTCAAATACTCCCAATTTATCATCAAATAAACATTTCTATTACCCCAAAATTGACCCCGGTATGACAAAACCGCTAACTCATAATCTATGATCGTCTCATGCCGAATAGCTCGAATATATCTCCATAATAATAAAATCTCATTCACAAATTACAATATGCACCCAATTTACAAATATGCCCTCAACAAGCCAAATTACCAAAATGCCCTTATGATTATAAATACACCCATATGCATGCATTTTATCATCATATAATAATATAGTTCACACTAACATGCATATAGTCATTTAATATCATAATAAATCAATTATGGCCCTCCCGGCCTCCTAATCAAGGTCCTAACCCTTATTAGGAAATTTGGGGCATTACATTCGCACTGCTGGCAACATTGGGAAGGAACTGCTCGACCAAACCCTTCATGATGCTTCAACGATTCAAAGCTTTGAATCCTTGCCTCGGCTTAGTGTAGAAGTCGTCTGGCAAAGAGGGCTCGCTTAACTGATGAATGTAAGTATTTTATCACAAGACAGTTTGTTATTAATCATTTTTACTTGTAGTAACTTCCTGTTTTCCATGCAGTCGCTTATCACTATCAGCCATGCTCAGCATCAAGCAGTAGACTACAAGGAATTGATCAAGGTCTTAAATGATCATCTAGTGGAAGTCCAGACCAAAGTAGAGAATTTAACCTCCTCGGAAAAGGTTCTCAAATCCAAGGTTGAGTAGGCAGAGAAGACCGTTGCTGAGTGGGATGGGTCTCTTAGGGAGCTGGCCAACGAAAACCAGAAACAAACTCAAATCAACAAGACGTTGACTGATCAGCTGGACAGACTGACTCGTGAGAACGAGGAGCTGAAGCGAGAGAAGGAAGCTGATCTTGCTCGCTACGAGGAGATTTGTTTCAACTGCTTTTTCCAGGTATGGAAGTTGAACAAACCTCTCAACCTCGACTTTCTCACAGAGGAGGCCAAGGCAGAAGAGCTTTCCAAATGCGAGGCAAAGGCTGCTGAGGAGGCAGCTAATCCTGCTAGTACCACACCTTTTTCTCCCATGCTATCGTTCCGACCGGAAGAAGTCACTGATGCTGAGGAAGGTGTTGATCAACCTGAGTGACAACCGACCAGGGAGTCTCATAGCCGACCAGTGAACCTCCATCTGACGAGATGACTCCTTACCATACTAGTAGACATTTATTTTCTATTTTGCTATTGTACTTTTGCTCGTATGGCCAAGCTATTGGCATGAACACTTCACTTTTTTAGACTTGAGTCTTTTAAAAGTTTTATTACATAGATGCCTTATATTTTCATATGAGTACTTAGTTTTCTAACTTAGAAATTCTAAACATTTCATAAGTTACTACTAAGCATGCTTTCTCACATTCTTATTGCTCTAACATTTTATGAGCATAGCGTTTTATTTACACACGAATAGTTGTTCTTAACTTAAAATTTTGAAAAAATTCCAAGTT
Organism: Humulus lupulus; assembly: GCF_963169125.1. Classification (NCBI taxonomy): domain Eukaryota; kingdom Viridiplantae; phylum Streptophyta; class Magnoliopsida; order Rosales; family Cannabaceae; genus Humulus; species Humulus lupulus. The sequence goes on along the minus strand of NC_084796.1, from coordinate 87,822,115 downwards.
ACTTAAGCTTTGTAAAACAAGTTAGCTTAATGGCCCTTTTGACTTCAAAGATTTACAAGTCAGCCTGAAAACAAATATCTTTGCTCGTGTTCTTATTGCTTGTGTTGAATTGTATACCAGTATACCCTATGTGCCCCCCAAGAGATTGAGGGTTAAAAAATCCTTGATCACTTGCTACTTGACCAAATTTGTCTGAGCAGTTATTACTCGTGAAACACATTGAATATAAAGAGGATATTTCCGCAGTTAAACATTGCAAAAACATGCAACTATTTAAACGTTGGTCATTCATCAGATAGATACCGACCAGTTGAACACTGCCCGGTCTTTCCTCCAGAAAACCTTTTTTGTTTTAAGATGTAATGGCAGTTGAACACTGCCAAAGTAAGAATAATCAACACATATACAAAATTTGTAGCAAGATTCGACCGCGCTGTGCGTGATCTCTTTTATTACTCGTAAAAAAAAAAGTACAAAGCGTGTCTAATTATGAGTCTCAAACAAAATAAAATTGTTCAAAATAACATGACTGGTTAACAAATAGCCAGTTCACAAACATACTTAAATAAAAAGTTAAACACTTGAGACAAAGCTACTACTCTGTAAGCCATATTTATTGATAATATTTCCTTAAGTGCTCTCCATTCTAATAGTTCCTGATCATCTCTCCATTTAATCGAGCAAGTTTGTAAGTGCCGGGTGGTAAGACTTGCTCAATTTGATACGGTCCCTCCCAGTTTGGTCCTAGCACTCCAGCCGCCGGGTCTCTGATGAACACCTTTCTGAGGACCAAATCTCCGACCTGGAACTTTCTATCTCTGACTTTGGAATTAAAATAGCGGGCCACCTTTTGCTGATGGGCAGCAACTCTCAAGTTTGCTTTTTCTCGTCTCTCCTCGAGAAAATCTAAAGATTCAGCTAGCAACTGGTGATTTTCCTCCTGGTCATACATGGTTCTCCGATGAGATGGGGGGTCTATTTCGACAGGCAACATGGCTTCATACCCATATGCCAAGGAAAAAGGGGTATGACCAGTTGCTATCCGAGCAGTAGTCCTGTATGACCAAAGGACTTCTGGTAATTCTTCCACCCAAGCACCCTTAGCTCGCTCTAGACGCTTTTTTAGAGTATCCTTCAAAGTCTTATTTACGACTTCAACTTGCCCATTGGCTTGCAGATGAGCTACCGAGGAGAAACTTTTCGTAATGCCATGCCTGGTGCAAAAATCGGTAAATAAGTCACTATCGAACTGAGTGCCGTTGTCAGAGACTATCTTCTTAGGCAGAACATAGTGACATATTATATTCTTAACCATAAAATCTAACACTTTCTTCAAGGTGATCGTTGCTAGTGGTTCGGCTTCGGTCCACTTGGTAAAATAATCCACAGAAACTACTGCAAATTGTACTCCTCCTTTCCCTTTGGGTAGTTTACCGATCAGATCAATGCCCTATACTGCAAAAGGCCACGAGCTCTGCATTTGCTTCAAGACATTCAGAGGTGCCCTGGGTACTTTAGAAAATCTCTGGCCTTTATCACATTTCTTCACATACTCCATGGAATCTTCATTCATTGTAGGCCAGAAAAATCCTTGTCGCAAAATCTTTTTAGATAGACTCTGCCCCCTAGCATGATCTCCACAGAACCCCTCGTGCACTTCAGCCAATAAGTTTTTTGATTGGTCGGGTGCTATGCACCTTAGTAGAGGCAAAGAGTACCCTCTTCTATACAACACCCAATCCATCATAATATACCTAGTAGCTTGCCTCATAACTTTCTTTGCTTCATTATGATTATCTGGGAGGATTCCTTGCTCAAGGTAAGTAATGATGGGTGTCATCTAAGTGTCAACTACTGTGATGGGCATGGCTTCTTTTTCATTAATGCTAGGCTCTGCCAAGTATTCCACTAGTACTATATTCAGAGTTTCAGCATCTTTTGCACTAGCTAATTTTGCTAGAGCGTCTACGTAGAATTCTGCTCCCGTGGTACCAGCTTGATAGTATACTCTTCGAATTGTGCTAGCAGATCCTTGGTTTTATTCAAGTACGCCATCATGCGTAGGCCCCTTGCTTGATATTCTCCTAAGACTTGGTAGACCACCAATTGGGAATCACTGTTTACTTCAATCGACCGGGCACGAACATCTCTAGCCAAGCGCAAGCCTGCTAGGAGGGCTACATACTCTGCCTCGTTATTAGAAGCGTTAAATTCGAACCTTAATGCACAATGAATTAGGTGCTTCTCCGGCATGAATAATATAATTCCTGTTCCTGAATGATGTTCGTTTGACGACCCATCAACAAAAAGTTTCCAAGCAGGAAGATCCTCTCTCTGCCCGGTTACACGCTCTTGTTGGTCGGGAATATTGGCAATCCCAGTACATTCAGCAATAAAATCCGCCAAAGCCTATCCCTTAATAGCAGACCTCGGTTGGTATTTGATTTCGAATTGGCCCAATTCAACCGCCCATATAAGTAGCCGACCAGATGACTCCGGCTTCTGTAAGACTTGACGTAGGGGCTGGTCGGTAAGGACTTTAATGGGATGTGCCTAGAAGTATGGTCACAGTTTGTGTGATGCAAGTACCAAGCAATAGGCCAACTTCTCGATCACGGGATACCTGGACTCTGCTCCTATCAGTCGCTTGCTAACGTAGTACACCGGACGCTGCACTTTATCTTCTTCTCGCACTAGAGCAGCACTAACAACATGCTCTGTGACTGCTAGGTAAATAAAGAGGTCTTCCCCATCAACTGACTTTGAAAGAACAGGGGGTTGAGCCAAGTGTTCCTTTATGGCTTGAAAAGCTTGCTCACATTATTTCGTCCATTCAAACTTCTTGCTTCCTCTAAGCAAGTTAAAAAACGGGACACACTTGTCCGTTGATTTAGAGATGAACCTGCTTAGAGCAGCAATCTGCCCAGTCAAGCTTTGCACATCCTTAATTCTGGCTGGAGACTTCATTTCTGCAAGCGCCTTTATCTTCTCTAGATTTTCTTCAATTCCTCGTGAGTTAACAATAAACCCGAGAAATTTTCCAGAACTTACTCCAAACGAGCATTTGAGGGGATTCAACTTCATGCTGTACTGCAAAACATTCCTCCAAATCTTGTACATGTCCTTCAGCTTCCTTTGACTTCACCAGCATGTCGTCTACGTACACCTCCATGTTCTTGCCGATTAAATCACGGAACATGCCATTCACCAAACGCTGGTAGGTGGCTCCCACGTTCTTCAAGCCGAATGGCATGACCTTATTACAGTATAGCCCTATGTCTGTTCAGAAACTGGTATGCTTCTCATCGGGAGGATGCATACTAATCTGGTTATACCCCGAGTAAGCGTCCATAAAGGACAAAGTTTCATGACTAGAGGTTGCGTCTACTAACTGGTCTATTCTTGGCAAAGGAAAATAGTCCTTTGGACATGCTTTGTTCAGGTCGATAAAGTCCACACAAGTCCTCCACTTTCCATTGGACTTGGGCACTAATACTGGGTTTGAAACCCAGGCAGGGTAATACGCCTCCCTTATAAACCCGTTTTCCTTTAGCCGCTCCACCTCCTCCTTGAGAGCCTTTGCTCGATCCTTGTCAAGCAACCTTCTCTTTTGCTGCACCGATGGATAGCTTTCATCCACGTTGAGCATGTGAGTGATCACAGTTGGTGAGATACCCACCATATCCTTGTGAGACCAGGCGAAGACATCTTGATTCCTCCGCAAAAGTTCTACCAGCTGTGCTTTTACTTCTAACCTTAGCTTTTTTCCAACCTTGACCCCTCTGGTCGGGTCATTCTCATCTATTGGAACCTCCTCTAACTCTTCCATAGGTCCCACCTCACTATCATAATCCCCAAAGCAAGGATCGAAGACCATTCCCTCGCTTTGGGAAACGCCCTATTTGGTGACTTCATCACCGGATGAGGCTTGTTGTTCACTTAAACCAAGAGTGCTTTCTTGGCCAAACTCTTCAAACATTACTTCCTGATCAGCTACGACTGTAAAGCTTTGGTCGACATCCATCTCCTCTACCTCCTCTCTATCTGCACATACAATCATGTTGTTTTCTTTAGCCCCTTTTTGAGCTTTAGCCACCGAGGCATTATAAAATTCTCTAGCTTCTCTCTAGTCTCCTCGGACGCAACCTATGCCTGCACTGGTCGGGAACTTCATAGAAAGGTGCCATATAGAGACTGCCGCATGCAAGGTTGTGAGTAATGGTCGACCAATAACCACATTATAGGCGGACGGGCAGTCAACTATCAAAAGCTCTGTCATAACTATCTCATGTTTGGGAGCATCCCCCGTTGTGACTGGTAGCTTGATCGTTCCAGCTGGTGACAACCCTTCTCCAGTAAATCCATAAATGACTTGAGAGCATGGCTTCAAGTCATTGATTGATAGTTTCATCCTTTCAAAGGATGATTTGTAGATAATGTTCACAGAACTCCCCGTGTCGACCAGGCATCTCTTCATCTTCATATTTGCTATTTGGACTGTCACGACGAGAGGGTCATTATGAGGATATCTCACGTGTTGTGCATCATCTTCAGTGAAAGTGAGGGACTCACTTTCGTACCGTGGGTTCTTCGGAGGCTGCTCCTCTATAGTCATGACCTTAGATGTTGATGCTGAATCCAACTCATGTCGGAGTGTTCGAGCATATCTCTCCCTTGCCTTGTTGCTATCCCCAACCAGATATGGTGTCTAGAGTGAAGTCCACAGGCTCGGGTTGCAAAGGTGGGGACCGCTGTCACTTAAACTCAGGATTATTGTTACTTCCCTCTCCTTGGGTCTTTTCTGCTCGATATTTTTTCAATTTCCCCGACCGGAGGAGAAACTCTATCTCGTCCTTGAGATGATTGCATTCATTCGTGTCGTGACCATAGTCTCCATGGAAACGACAGAACTTATTCAAATCTCTCTTACTCAACTCCTTCTTGATGGGTGGGGGTTTCCGGTAGGGGACCTCCTGATGACTTGCGAGATATATCTCCGCTCGACTGGCTGAAAGAGTGGTGTAATTGGTGAACCGAGTTTCATACTTAGTTGGCTTGTCGTTTGGTCCCGACTTAGCCTTCTTTTCATTGTGGCAGTCAGACCTGTTATTTCCACGTTTCTTACCACCACTTTGATCATTTCCACCATTCTTTGGAGGATCAGTCAATCCGCTCGGATTGTTCAGGCCTTTTTCTCCCTTCTCGATCGCGTCATCCAATTTCATATATTTATCCGCCCGGTCAAGAAATTGTTGTAACGTTGAAATTGGGTTGCGATGAATACTGTCCCATAAAGGACTTCGATAGATTATGCCAGAAGAAATGGCCACCATTTTCCCCTCATCGCCAACTGCAGTTGCTCGGTTGGCTTCTCTCATGAACCTTTGTATGTAGTTCTTGAGAGATTCGTCTTTCCCTTGTTTAATATCCGCCAAGTGATTGGCGTAAACTGGAGGGGTCCGAGCAACACTGAACTGCCTGCAAAACTCTTTCCTGAAACTTTCCCAAGAAGTGATGGAGTTTGGCTTAAATTTCCAATACCACTCTTGGGCAGTGTCAGATAATGTAGTGGGGAAAACTCTGCACCGATAGTCATCACTCACTCCGAGCAGCTCCATTTGGTCCTCGAATTTCCCCACATGCCTTATCGGATCTGCCTTTTCTATATAAACTGGCAGTACCGGTGCTTTGTTCTTCGCTGGTGGCTGGGCTGCTCTAATTCGAGCACAGAACGGGCTGCCACTCATGTGGTCTACTGGATTGATTGCAGAAGGCCATTTCGACAGACCTTGAACTGCTGCTGTCAGAGCATCAAGCTGGGCTTGGATGCCTGGGGCCACTGCTTGGGACTCATTCTCGGGATCGCCTAGTCGGGAGCTCCTATCCGGCACACCATCATCAAGTATTTATACTTGACAGGTAGGTCGGTTCGGATCTCGCCCTTCGACCGGGACGGTCCTTTTCCTGTCGGCAATGACATCTCTTAGATCCTTCTGAGAGGTATGCCTCCCTAACCGATCGAACACCGTACTCCGAGTTTTTTCCGGATGGCCTGCCATTCGGGACATGCTCCTTGCCACTGCGCTGCTGGTTGGGATGCAGTGGTGGCCTTCCTATCTGTGCTGGGCGGTCTTTTCCTCCTCGCTGGTTGTTGTCATTCTTTTCCTTCGACTGGTCAGTGTGATGACTATCAGCTTCATCACGACCATGCCTGTCTTTGAAGTGCGAAGTTTCTTTACGTCGAGGAGCTCTATTTTGCTCCTGCTCAGGTGGAGTTTTCTTATTGCCTGACTTGTGACTTCCGGATCTGGAAGTCTCTGATCGGTGGCTCCTTGAGGGGGTTCTGGAGTTCCCCCTTTGGGTTGAGGCAGTGCCCGATCGAACCCCATCTTCTTCCCAAACAGGTGGGTTACTACCGCTTCTATTTGGTCCTCGAGAATTGGGTCTGTTAGTGTTTTTGCGACCAGCTTCCGTGGTCCTTGCTCCTTGGGTGGCTGCTCCTCGTGCTGCAGCTTGGGCATTGGCCTGGGCCAGCTGCGTAGCTGCCTCCAGAGCGAGTGCAGCCTCGCGATGTCGCCTATCGGCCTCCTCCTGTTGTCGCCTGATCTCTTCACTCCTTGCGTCCATCTCCCGTCTTTGCTGCTTAAATGCATCCTTCTGTCTAGCCATTTCTTCAGCGAACGACTCTTGTCGGGCGTTGAATTGTGCCATTTCCTCCTGGAAAGCCTCCATGGATTCCTGGAGTTGTTCAACCTCTGGAGTCACGTCCTCGAGCAGGACTCTAGGCTCAGTCTCATGGTCTTGAGGACCATGACCTTCTGATCTAGCAGGCTCTCTAGAGGAACCTGGCTTCTTGGAGGCCGCATTGGTGTTCTTAAGCGCCATGATGCTAGAGTGATTGTCTGTCTTTCTCTTTAGGCTCTCAATGAAAGCACCAAAATGTTGACCGCGTTTTTGGCCAACGACGTGTAGACGTCAAAATGACAAAAAACCTTCAAGAGAAAAATACGACACAGACAATTTTTATAGTGATTCAGCCACAATGTGTTGGTAATAGCCTAGTCCACTTAGAGTTATGATTATGAATCTACACTCAAGATCAGATGAACCTGAGTCAACTGAGTTTCTTTAGTGCAGATGAAAAGAATACAATATTTCTCTCAAGATACAAATACTCTCTCTGGAAAATTAGAATCCGACCCCTCTCTATGATGCCATGAGCTTTGTATTTATAAGCCCAGGATCGTACAAATGCAGTCCCTCATAATCGGGATCTTTCTGTTATTCTTTCAATATTTAATTAATAATAATATCTAAAATACAACAATATGCGATTCTTTGGGATAAAATAAGAGATTCCCGCGCCGGTATGACCGATTCTAGCTGAAGCCATTACTGGGATCTTTTGTGTAGCTCTATCCTGCTTAGACGGTCCACATCACACCCAGAAGGAAAACTGAAGGGCCAAAACACTTCACTGGTCGCCCACATCCTCACTGGTCGACCAAGACAAGTGACTGGTCGGGCAAACACATGTTCGGTCGGCCAAACACTTGACTGGTCAGACAAGCATCTAACCGGTCGGACAAGCACCTGATTGGTCGGACAAGCACCTGACTAGCCGGACAAGCACATGACTGACCAGACAAGCACATGACTGGTCGGTCATGACACTTGATTGGTTGGTCAAGCACATGACTGTTGGTCATGACACTTGACTGGTCAGTCAAAAATCTTTACCGGTCTACCGGATTACTCCTAAGCCAGATCCCCGAGCCATTCCTTGCCATTTTTCACTTCTATTGCCACGTCATCGTTTTCAAATTTTGGGGATAACAGTTTGTTACATGTGTTGTAAAGCTTATCTGAGCAAATTTTATGAAAATCTTGTTACAATATAGTTTTGATTGTCTCTTAATCTTTCTAAATGATTCTCTCTCTTATTATTATTTTTAAAAATATGTATACATATATAAACACCCAATCTCAAACTAAAATCATAATCAAATTCAAGTTTTAAGTTGTCACAAAAATTTATTTTTAAAATTAATTTCATATATATTTGTTACATTCATATTAAGTAAATTTATAAATTAATTATGTTAATTTTTATTAAAAAAAATAATAATTACAAGATAGTCTGTAAATATTGTTTACAAAAATACTTTTTTGTAACTCGTTTTTGTAAATATTATTTTCAAACATGTAACAGATGTTTACAAATGCGTAACAAGCGTTTATAAATTTGTATCATATTTTTACAAATTTGTAACAAATATTTACAATAAAGTTGTACTTTATTGTTTTGTATTTACAATTATGTCACTCTGTATTTATACTTTTATTCCTTCGTATTTTTTTTAAAAAAATCCGTATTTAAAAAAAAATCCATATTTTTGTAATCCACCATATTTTTCATATTTTTTTTAAATGTTAATGTATTTTTGTAACTTTACCTACATTTCATCTCAAAATTTCATTAAAGTTGTATTATGTAAAAGAATTCAAAAATTTCTATTAAACAATTGAGGTTATTGCAAAAAAAGAAAAAAGAATCATTGATTGGCTAAACTTAATTTTCACTTTTTAAAAAACTAAAAAAGTTGATTATAAAAAAATATTATCAAGACTATTGTATCTATTTTCTAAAATTATCTTTTATATATGCATATTGAAATGAGTTAAGTTGATTTTCGATGCATGATACTTTGGACATTTGGATTTTATTTGGTGTATTATTAAAAATTACTTTTTTCTTTAATTTTTTTTTTAAAAGAGTTAGTTAATTTAACGTGTAAATTTTGTTTGACAAATATAAAAAATACAATTTTTCTTTATCCAAATTACTCGTCTCATCTTTATCTAGATATTGAAATTTTCTCCACGGGAATGGGGTCCCACAAGGATTTTCCCTATTAGGGGCAGGGATTCCCCACCTAAACGAGTAATGGAGCGCGAATAGGGGCCATTTTCTATCCCCGAATATTAAACGGGGCGGGGACATGGATAGCACTCATCGCCCCAACGGGCTCCGTTTTATTTTATTTTTATTTATTTTACATGTTTACTGTTTAAAGATTTTTAATTTTATTATAGACAATATTTAATACTTTTTGAGCTATTAATATAATGTAATATATATTAATTTTAGGTAATCTACTTTTTTTTTTAGTTTACTTTTTTAATAAATGGTTACCCATGAGGATTTCCCGCCCTAACGGGAATTCCCCGCCCTGCCCCCGGCAGGGAATATGCAGGGATTGGGGTGGGGACGGGGATTAAAATGGTTAACGGGGATGGGGAGCCGCCCCGTATCCATCCCGATCCTTATCCCTCCCCTTTAACTTTGACAAATTATATTTATGTATAGAAATGTACTACTTTGGTGGTGATCATTTTTAATCACTATTTATAGGTATTTTTAGTATTTTCAGTATATGTATAAGTTGCAATTCTATTTTTTTTATATGACGGTGTATAATCTAATTACACGGAACCTCCCACAAATTTTCAAGAAATTCCGGATAATTTAGGATGTTGAAATCAAGATTAAAACAGCTCGTTGCACGTGCGTATAAATATTGAAACAAAACAAGTTGTTTGAATCTTGATTTCGACATCGTAAATTATTTAGAATTTCTTGAAAATTTGTGGGAGGTCCCCTATAATATACATCGTGTTGGTTTTTATAGATCAAATCAGAGATTATACGCAGCGGAATAACAATCAAAATTGTTAATTTAACCCCACAAGATTTCTAGATCTATTTCTTCACACACACATATATATTGAATCAAAGAGATGAATAGAAAATTACCTCAAGTCCTTCATTGCTGCTATCTTTTTGTACGACAAAATCATTGAGATCTCATACCAGGATCTTCCAAAATATTCTCAACACACAAAGAACGAGTGTGAGCTCGTTATAAAAAACAATAGGCAAAATCTATTTATCACATGTTCTCAACATATGAGATCTGATAAAGTTTGGACCTAAATTTGTGAAGAACAGGGACCTATGCTTGTACACTGTTCTATTTCTCTCAGGGAGATTTCACGATATATTTTCTATCTATGAAAAGTATCGCTCTGAAAAAATTGATCTCCTATATTTAATATATATAATATATTAAAATAAATAATATTAGTTATTTTAAACAATTTAAAAATAACTAATAAGTTATCAGATTTTTGTTTAAATAATAATATTTTAATCATATTAAAATATCTCATTATTTATGTAATATTTAAATAACTAAGATTGTTGAACCAAGATTCTTCTAGAACCTTCTTGTGCGTGTAGCACAGTGATTGTGCCCTATGTTACACGCCCAACTCATGCCAGGGAGGACATGTGATTTTCCCAATTTTCATCATTATATAAATACCAAAAATCTCAAAAATAAATTAATTCAAAATTAATTATATTTTGTTAAATCAAATAATTAATTAATTCTCAATTAATTAATTACACATAATTATGTTTAGTGTGTAGAAAAATATTTTACTTATCAAATAAGTCATTTTGTCCATTTTTGTATTTATCTTTGTCAGTGTTTGTTTGAGCCATTTCGAAGACGATGTGCCTATAACATTAAGCTCCAATAAATTAAAACTAAATAATTAAACTCTTTAATCATAATAGTTAATTTATTAATTCTGATATTTCTCCACTATGATTTCAGAATTGAACTTTTTATGTTATATATATACTTTTACAGAAATCTTATTTTAAGTTGTCCATTGATATAACCATATTACAATAGTTCAACTCGCTAATTAATTAGTTCATAAATTAGAATTGAAGAATTACCCTTTTATCTTTCTAATTTACTTCTTATTCCTTAAGTACCATTAATTAACTAGTTAATAATTAATCTATAATCTAATTATAGATTTGAGTTCAAAATCATTCAATTTCAGAATTAACTTTTAAGGGAACCAATATACGATCCGTTAGGAAAGATTAGATTCCGTATTGTTGATACATGTTCCCAGCCATCCATGATATTAAATCTCCAAAACAAAAGTCATTAGCCTCAATCTATGAAGAGACCTTAACGAATGAATCAAAAAATTTAATAAACATAAACATGAGTTCATGAACACTCAGGATTTAGGTTGATCTATAAATGATCATCAATTATGATATGAATTACAAATCTTTATTATTAAATAGTTTTTGGATAAAGACTTTTATTCATATCGGTCCTTGTCATATATAATCATATTATATAAAGCACCTTTACCGAGATGTCTTACCACATCAATAATCCGAATCTAGATTATTTGTATCAACATGATACTCAATAAACCGTACTTATGACCCTAATTAAAGAATTCAATAACTTCAATTTGTTGTTGACTATTTTTATTCATTCATGTGATCTTAATTCTCTCGTACTAATACAAGATCACATTCTCAATGATGAATGTGGAAATTTTCTAATATTTACAAAAAAATATTCAAACAATAATTTAATAATCTAAATATAACAATAATAGACCATTTTATTTATTTATTCATTGAAATAATAAATGTCTTTTACATGCTTTTAGGACATACTCCTAACACATCGTCATTTTAAAAAATAGAATTGCAACTTATCCATGTACCAAAAATACTAAAAATACCTATAGATAGTGATTAACAATAATTACCACCCAATAATTTTGCTTTGAATTAATACATGAGAGAATAAATCTAATAAATAGCTGATTAGACAAGAAATTTTATTCAATATAAAGAAACTTATGTAATATTTCATACAAATTAAATAGTGTAATAAAATTTAAATCTCATCTTATTATCTTATTGACATTAAATTTATTATTAAATAACTATTGATTGAAATTAAATTTATAACAAGTAGAGCTAGATATTAAATATTATTTTGATACCATATTTTTGAAATATATATGACAAAAAAATATATAATAAGAAATCCTTAATTACTATTTTGGCCAACAATTTTTTTAATATTACAAAATTATTCTTAGTTATAAATAAATAATTAAATCAGTTTTAATTTGTTTAGGATACTTTAAAATAAAATAGGTCTCTTATTCTTCTCACTGGTTTTTTTTACCTTTCCATTTTGTATATATATATTTTTAAAAGCACTTGTGCATATTATAATATTTGAGAAAGATACAGTTCATTTAATTCAAATTTTCTGATCTGAGAATTACATGAAAATATTGAGATTAGTTAAACATAAATGTTAAGTAGTATTACACAAGGTGGTGTAAAATATTTAACAATTTTTAGTTCAGTTAAAGTGAAAATATGAGATTTTGTTGTAGACATTAATAATTGAACTTTATAGCTCCAAAGTAATACAATGAAGTATCTAAGATTACCCTAAATGACCAATTCATAGTTTTCATATTACTGGAAAAGTTGAAGAAGGTAATCTGATAGTCTGGAAACTTACATCAATGTGTTTGGTTGTGTACTAGAATCTTATCTATGATTTTTGGGAATATCACTTTCTGTGTTTGGTTGTGCATAGAAATCTGTCAAGTTTTCATAAAATTAATATAATAATATATTTCATCAAAATAATAAATAATATAATTATAAAAAGCAAATGACATTTTAAAAAATTACCAAATTTTTCATTATATTATAATTTATAAACAATTTTACTCATGAAATATTTTTTAAACAAAATTAAAAAATACAGTTATTATATACTAGAATCAAGTATAATTTTTAAAAATACAAAAATAGCCTTATTTTATTTTTAATAATATTTCATTTCTTATTTTAAACTAAATAATGATATAAAGGCTTTACATATCAATTTCTTTAAATAAAAAAATATTATTTATCATTTTATATTTTGATATATGTATATTTGTTTTTATATTACAAGTTTCAAAAATAAAATAAGTCATTAACTAAAAAATTATTGGTTTAAGATTATTTTTTAAAAAATAATAATAATAATAATTTTCAAGTGTTTCACATTCCTGTGTATCTGAAAACCATCTGTCAGATGAGTTTCACTTGAACCCAGAATCAGGATAAGTTAAAACCTCTAGAGTACAGTTTCACAGGTTAGAAAACTCAAACCCAGTACAAAACATGAGAAAATGTTCAGATTTTCATTCCCTTCTCCAAATTCTTGCATACTAAACGACCCCTAAAAGTTTGGAATCATTTGGAGGTAATTAAGAGTGATTTTGGGCAACCTAAATAGTGGAGAGGTGACATGGCGCAGCTTAGGTGGTGAAATATTGCCACAAAGCTTAAAACCAAATCCAAGACAGATGTCGCCTGTCACAAATTAATATTACGTTTTTTAGATAAAAAAAATGACGTATTTAAAAGTTTTAATCATATTGGTTACACTTAATGACTGCGCCTACACTATAAAAATGGTCTTTTAGAGTTGAGAAGTCTTGATCACACTTTTCAACTTTCTCTCTACAGCTCTCAAATATCACAAGTTTTCTCCAATAAATTAATCAAGTGTTATTCTTGAGCATTTCAAAAGTTTGTTCAATCCCAATTCCCTTTCCCCTTAGAAAAAATCATGTGCATCAATAGTGGACTAGGAAATAGAACATTAAACATCAATACTTCTCATGTATGAGCTTTATGATATTTCAAACATTAAGTTTACAAGTAGTGTTCTTCTTCTCGTCATAAATTATATTTTGATTTACGGTTTGCACTTGTTTTCTTTCTGATTTTTTTTAATCTCTACATCCCAAATCTATTTAAATAACTGGTGTAAGTTTACTCTCTCCCAACAGAAAAAGAAAAAAAAAACGCTTGATATATATCAAGTAAGTGATATTTTTTTCAAGTTGATATATATTGGGTTCGAAAAAATTGATTTTCCAGTAGTTGTTAGAAAAGCAAGGGAAGAGATTAACGTTCAGGTACATATAATCTTTTCTTTCCATCTCATCAAATTTTGGGCCTTTGAAGACTATGGGTAGGGATGATAGAAGCTCAAATCGATAAATGAGTTTACAATCTATGTACATATTTTGGGGCTTGAAAAAAAGAATATTGAGGTTTGTTAATTCGAGAAGAGTGAGGTATATATTGAATCTGTTTTAGGGGTATGTGAAGATTTTTCCCCGTCACTCTTTTATTTTTGGTTTTGTTTGTGATGACTCAGTTTATTGAGTGTTTTTGTTCTAAATTGTTGAATATGAAAATGAGATAATTTGATTCAATTTGTTGAAAACTCTAAGCTAAATTTGTTTCTAATCTAAATTTTGGTCAATATGTGGTGAAATTATGTTATTGTATTATTGTTTTTTTTTTCTCATTGTTCTTTGTAATAATTTTTTGCTGCTTCAGTGCTCTTTTATATATTTATGTATATGTATTCTTTTTACATATCTCCTAGTTATTGATTGTTTTTGATCTGTTTTAAGTTTAGCGCTAGTGATTTTGGTTTTCCTTACGCTATCACTAAAATGTTATTGACAAGGTTAAGGTTCACTCATACCTATTTACTTTATCCTTAGTTTCTTTAAATTTGGAGAATTTTGAAACGTATACAATTTTGTTTTTGTATTCGTTAATTCGTTATAGTTGCTTCTTAATTTTTTAGTTTTGTATCTAATTTATATAATTCTTTGATGGAGTTTTATTGGTTAGTTTGTAGACTGTGATTTCGTAAAGACATTTTCTCTACGTCTTTTCTTATTCTTAAAATATTTTAATCATTCGTTCCAAGTTTAAGCTATATTAATTTTTTGATTTATTTATCATGTTTTTATTTCCTTGCTTCAATTTTGTAATTTTTTTTTTCTATGCTTTGTTTTTTTAATAAATAAAATGATGATTATCATTGAAAGACTAAGAATAAGCGAGAAAAGAATTTACTATAGCGTGCACTTGATGCGTGTCGTATGCCGTACTAAATTTAATTATAATTTATTTTTTAATTTTTTTCCAACTACTTTAGTATAATGATAAATAAAAGTCGAACCCACGGGGATTACTATTTTATTTATTATTCAAAATTAAAAACAAGAATTAAAAATGAGAGTTTAAACTTTGAAATTCAAAATAACATAAAATGATGAACGAGACAATTGTACTGATAATAACAATTTATGAAAAACAATTAAGAGTTGTTGTACCTGAAAAATACGAGCTCAATCGTCTTGATCGAGGTACAGTTGGTAGGCATTTAATGAAGATTGTTAGACCCTGGAGACTTTACATTAGTTCCAGGATGAATAACTCGAGCTTATACCAACTGATGTTAGTAAAGACGCTCCAGATCACGCCAGATGAATGTAATGCAGATTGGATGGCATCGTTCCCAGATCTTCCTCATCGAGCCATGAACCTCTCTCGGGTTAGATCGCCATAACATGCACATCAAGTTCGAGAGACGCATTTAGCTCGATGTAGTCTCATAAAGGGCACAAGCTTGAATGCCAACAGACTCGAAGATTTTATATGCGTAATTATTGTACAGTAATCCTTGCCTAATAAATGTGTAATATCGGACAATCAATGTATTTAAGGTATTTATATGTTTAGGGAAGTTACCTATTCTTGTAAGTTTCCAAAAATGTCAATTGAACCCCTATAAATAAAGAAGGAATGGATTGATAAAGGGAGGATTTTTGGACGCAAAAACTCTGCCAAAATTATCTTAAACAATTTTTCCAGAGATCCTAAACAGAATAATATAGATTCGTGGACTAGGTGAATTTTAATCATTGAACCACGCAAAATACTTGTGTGATATTTATTGACGGTTTCACAAAAAGCCTAATTATATCTTTCAGACTTCTTAGTCTACTATTGGCGAAAAACTGCGTCAACAGATTGATTCTTTCATTGAGAGCTAAATTAGGCATGTCAACCTCTTCTGCAAATTTTTAATTCAATCATAATGGTGGTACCATGATCGATGTACGACAACGAGTCGGAGAGGCTTGAGGACCATGGAGAGGTCCGTGCGATTAGCCCTGCTAGAGAGGGCACTTCTATACCCCATCGTCCTAGAAAACAACCCCAAAACCAGGACGGGGATCATCACGACACTGACAGTTCGTTGTCCCGCCACTGTCGTAACGATCCGGGTTATGTCAGAGCCGTTGAACTAGAGAATGCTCAGCTGAGGAGCCACCTCGCCCATGCCAACACGCTTATTGACGAGATAATGTCTCGATTACCCCCTCCTGTAATCGACCATAATGTCTGAAGGAGGACAAGTAGATCACTCAGGACCAGGTCCCAATGGTGTAATCGTCCTAATGTAAGCCATTCTATTCGAACTGCAACTCCTAGCTCCGTGCCATCAGATTGGACCCCCAGGAATGACCGGCCCACTCACAATCAAAGGAACGAGCAGACGAATCATGTGGCCAGAACTCAACTCGCTCAAACCGGACGAGCAGGGACTACTTCCAGACATACAGAAGTCCCTTCAATTCCTCCAGCACTAGCCTGACCGAGTGGCCAAGTGCAATGAAATGAGGAGGCATTACCACCAGTCGGAGACATAGGAGTGGACAATGGGCGACCTAGATTGGTATGCCCTGATGGACGGCGGATTGCTTTGCCAATAAGGCACCCACCACCATCAATTCGTCACCCAACACCTTCGCGGGCACAGGGAAATGTACCAACTTGTAGAGTTAATCAAAGAAACTATACTTATAGAGAAGTTACCTATATTTCACAATCTCAGGATACAGGAATCCGAGTTAATGACCAGGCACTACGACCTTACCAGCGAAAATAGTGAGCTTTGCAGAAGGTAGCTATTGGACAAAGAGCCGTCATGAGAGAAGGTCAGAGAGTATTCGCAGTACACACTCTCAAAAGCAAGAGATCGACCTAATAAGTCATTTGAACTCAGCTTAGAGTTTTCGCTCTAACCATCAGTTCGACCTGTGTGATCATCTAAACGCCCAAAGAGGATAGCAAGCTCGCAACAACGATCTGAGTTATAATCAGACTAGGGAAAATCCTTCAATAATGCGTGATAATGGGAATGCCCCGATTAACTGAGCTCAAGCTTGGAGGGACGAGAATCCGAATAACGCACATTCTGGGATGAGAGCTAATAATCAACTCCCAAACAACATGGTAGTGAAGGATCCAACCCTTGAGCAACTTGCTATGATGGAGGATTAAATGAAGTGTCTCTTGTTCGGGAGAAATTAGGACGATTGTGATTCTGATGAGGAGCTCGAGCCTTTTTCTCCTCACATCACTACAGCTCCATATCCAATAGGTTTCAGGATGCCGAACATGACTACCTAATACCTATGACGGAACAACTGACCTGTCAAACCACATTGAGACTTTCAATACCCTGATGAAAGCCCATAATATCAACATCAACCCGTGCTACGTCCTGTTTCCAACCACACTGACAGGCGCAGCCAACCTATGGGTTTAAAATTTAAAAAGCATTCAACCACCTCTTAGCAACAATTGTCGATAGATTTTAAAAATCAATTCTGATCTGCAAAAGAAGTACGAGTTGAAGCCAATTCCTTGGCCAATATACAACAACAACCGGGTGAGTCTCTCAAGGCTTATATAAATAGGTTCACCAACATAGCAGCTCGGGCTAGAGACACCGATGACAATGCCCAACTCATGGCGATGCGATATGGAATCACCATGGGAGGTGAATTGTTGAAAGAACTCCAAAGGAAAGGAGTGAAAAATACAGGTGAGTTCCTGGTCTGAGCTCAAGAATGGATAAATCTCAAAGAGGCTGAATCTACAATGACTGGAACTAGCCAAATTCCCACTCAATCTGTTGGAATGATAGCAAATACGGCAGCTACGACTCAACCTGCTACCCATAATAACCAGACGGGGAATAATAACAAGTGGAAGGGAAACAACAAAGGTGACTAGGCAAAGTCCAAGAAAAACAAAGTCAGGGAGAAGTACGCCTCAATATTCACTGCATATATCAACCTGACGGATACGCAGGAAAATATATATCTGGCAAATTTTGCTCGCCTTCCGTGGAAAAAGCCAGAGCCCATGGGAAATCAACGGGCAAAGAGAGACCCGACCAAGTTTTATCGCTACCACAATGGCATAGGCCACAATACTGGCGATTATCGTCCATTAAAGGATGAGATTGAGACTCTCATCCGAGCTGGTTCATTAGCACAATAAGCCCGAAATCAGGTAGCTCTTAATCAGCCGGCTGTGTAGAATCCATGACCAACTCCAAGAAATAAAGCGAATCCACCACCAACTCTTCTAGCTCTAGAAAACCAACTCGTCCCTCCTCCTATCGAGGGGATAGATATAGCCACGATCGCAGGCGGATCTCACTTGGCTGACACAAGCAATGGGGCCCAGAAAAGGTATATCCAGGAACTAAAAACTCATGATGGTGCAATATTCACTCCGGAGCAGCGATTGTCAAAGCAACAAAAAACCGACAAGCAACCCACTATTTTTTACGGAAGAAGACACTAGCCATGTCCAATTCCCTCATAATGATCGCTTGTCATAACCATTCAGCTCACAACTTGGAGAGTTTGAAGGATCTTGATCGATAACGAAAGCTATGTGAATGTGCTATTCAGGTCCACTCTAGAGAAGATGGGGCTATCAGTAGCTGACCTAAAGGCGTCATCCATGACTCTATACGGGTATTCAGGGGAAGGAGTGGCAACCATCAGAATGATCTAGCTCATAGTAACAATTGGTGATGAAATGCGAGTTGTAACAAAGATGCTCGAATTCATTGTAATAGATTGTCTAACTGCCTACAACGCCATTTTGGGGCGACCAACCTTAATGATATTCGAGGTCGTTGTTGGGATTAATGCCCTTTAAATCAAGTGTATTGAACAATGTTTTATGAAATAAATACTTGAAATGATTTCTTTTTGCATATATTGATTGTTTATTATTATTGATAGAATAATATTATATGAATATTAGAAAATTTCCAAGTTCGTTATTGTGACTACAATCTTGTATTGGTATGGGAGGATTAATATTGTAAGGAACAAATTTAGATAATTCGCAGTAAAATAAAGTTATACGGAATCTTTGGATTAATTACTATAAGTACTGTTTACTAGTATTATGAATACATGTAATCTAGGTCTGGATTACTGATGTAGTAAGACATCTTAGTGGAGGTACTTTGTATAAAGTGGTTATGCATGAATAGTGACCTGATATGTTATTCATACTTAACTAAATATTGTTTGTTTTATAAGTATTAATTAAAAATATCAATAAGATGATCATATACAAATTGATCTTAATCTTGAAGTTATTATGAACTCCTGTTTATGTCATTTGGGTTCTTTGATTCACTCATTATGGTTTGTCAAAATGATCAGGCTGAAAACTTTTGTTTTGGGAACTCATTGGTGTAAATAGTTGGGGACATAATATACAGATATGAAATTTATACCTTTTCGAGAGGAATTGAATAATGATTTTCTTAAGGGTTAGCTTTTGGAACTGAAAGGTTATTGAGCTCAAATTCATAAAATAGTTTATGAATTAACCTTCACTAGTAAAGTTAATGGTACTTAAGGAAACAAGATATAATTAAAAAGGTAAAATGATATCTTAACCCTACTTTAATTATGAACCATCAATAGATGATTGAATTGTATGTAGTGATTAAATCGAATGACGCTTTTTATACTTAAAAGTACTCAATAAATAAATGTCTATAATTACAAGATTACAGTCTCATATTTTTAGCATAATAATACTGAGATTAATAAATCAAGGTAATTATATTATAGTGTTATAATTAATAATCTAAATTTATTAGAGCTTGAAACTATAGGTCCATAGGTCCATAGGTCCCCGAGACAGCTTTATCAACACTATTCAAGGTAAGAGTTGAAATTGGGCAAAATTAGGGAAATGACATATTTGGAAGAAATTTGTTCTTCAGGGTCAAATATGTAATTGAGATAAATTAATTAATTAATATATTAATTTTCTAAATTAGCATTTAAATAATTAAGATAATTGCTTTTGAATTAATTAGTTTTATTTATTTAAATAATCTGAAAATATATTTATGATAATTCAAATTGGATTTGAATTTGAAATGATATTTATCTTTAATTAATCTTATAAGATAAGTTATCAGATTTAGATATTTTTGAATAAATAATATTAAATAATAATTAAAAGAACGTGGTTGTATACCTTTTGTCACCATTTCGTTGAAAATCGTTAGGTATGAATATGTTAGACACATGTAACTTGATTGGTGAAATAATATCTCTCTCCAAAAAAGCATATTTGATTTGACCCCTGCGCAAAGAAAATATTTTATTGCGAATGAACAAGATATTGAGGAATTGTCCATACATAAAATCATAATTATTTATACGGGCCTTCTCCACATAAAAAGGAAATCCTTTGATACAACAGAAGCTAAAGTGATGTGGATTATTCAAGAATCGAAATCGATTTGCTTTATAAAAAGAAGTACACATCCATGAAATCAGGGATGTGCTACACGCCAACTACAATACTGACACTGTAGTCGGCGTGCATCAGTATAACAATAATCAAGATTGGATCTTGATATTTCTTTTATTTTGTAATCGATTTATAATTTGAATTTAAAAATTTTGAATTTCATTAATTCTTGTATAAATCTATTTGATAGAAATTAATTGACAACATAAAAAAGAATATTCTAGAGAGAAAATTCTAAGCTTTTCACAGAGAGAGAAAAATATATATCGTAATATTTTCCTATCCCTGAAAAATTGTCTCAAACTTAATATTCCAAGATCTCATAAGTTGAGTACATCTTGTGAATCAGAAATTTTCCCACCATTACTCTACGTGCCCACACACGTCTTGAGGTGTAGAGATACATCTTCGAATGTCTCGGTTTTAGTATTTACAAGGCTGCTTTGGATTGGATGTTCGTTGGAGTTACTAAAAGATAGTGAGGATTCTTGATTGTGTTTACAACTGGTAAATCCTAATCTTTTTCTTTCTCTTTGATTAATGTTTTGCATATTAATGGATCCGATTATTTGAAGATCGTTTAAATAAATTTTTTGAAATCTCTGGGTCCACCATCTCGTGCTTTTTGCTGCGCATATGATAAACCAGTTACCAACAGCTGTAACATCTATTCGCCACTTAGCTATGAAGTTGCCTTCGCCTACTAGGATATGCACAGTGAGAGGGGACCAACTTGCTATCAGGGAATGTTATAGCACTTCAATGAAGGGAAGATCACGACCTAGGCAGCATGCCATGGTGATAATTGAGGAAATCGAGGAGCCCCAGACGATGGAGGTCGTCAGGGGGCAGAAGAACCTTAGATGGAAGAAAACGAGGTTGCCTAGCGAGAAGAAATTGACCCAAGGATAGGTGAAGACCGATCCAAGTTCCAAGCCTTGGAGGAGCTAAAGGAGGTAATTTTGGACTAAGAAGCAACCTCAAAGGTTGTAAAGATTGGAACAAATCTCAGTGTCCAACACAAAAGGGATCTGATTGCGTTTTTAAGAAATAACCTCGATGTCTTTGCATGGTCACATGTCGATGTGTAGGAATCAATCCAAGTGTGATCATGCACACACTGAATTTGGACGTAAACATACCTGCCAATCAGTAGAAGAAAAGGCTATTGGGGAAGGAAAGTTGAGAAGCTCTGGAAAAAGAGGTAGCTCGCCTCCTAAACTGCAGATTCATTAGGGAGGCAAAATATTCGACGTGGATAGCCAACCCCATCCTAGTTCCAAAACCAAATGGGAAGTGGAGGACCTGCATCGACTTCTCTGACCTCAATAAGGCCTACCCAAAGGACTATTTTCCCTTGCCAAGGATTGGTCACGAGCTATTGTCTTTCATGGATGTGCATTCTGGATATAACTAGATCGCGATGAACCCTACGGACCAAGAGCATACCATCTTTATGACCGAACACAATGTGAACTGTTACAAAGTCATGCCGTTCGGGTTGAAGAATGCTGAGGCAACTTACCAAAGATTGGTAAACAAGATGTTCCTTGACCAGATCAGAAAAAACATGGAGGTGTATGTTGATGACATGCTCTTCAAGTCAAAAACTACCAACAACCATGTATCAGACTTGGAAGAATATTTTAGCATGCTAAAAAAGTACGACATGAAGCTGAATCCCCAGAAAATGTACCTTCGGGGACTCATCGGGGAAGTTCCTAGGATTCATCATTAACTCGAGGGAAATTGAGGCTAATCATGAGAAGATCAGATCATTGTTAGAGATGCCATCGCCCAGGTCGCGAAAAGAGGTCCAAAGCTTGACTGGAAAAGTTGCCGCCCTTAATCGGTTTGTGTCGAAGTCTACTGACAAGTGTCTCCCCTTCTACAATTTGCTCAGAGGAAACAAACGGTTCAAATGGACCGATGAATGCGAGCAGACATTTTAGGACTTGAAAAGGCACCTAGCTGAACTCACCATCTTGTCAAAGCCCGTTAGTGGGGAATATTTATACCTCTACCTGACAATAACCGAGAACGCGGTCAGCGCCATTTTAGTTCGTGAGGAAAATCGAGCTCAAAAACCAATATATTATCTTAGTAAAAGGCTTATGGGAGCTAAGTCCCGACACCCCTTGATAAAAAACAAGTGTTCTGCCTGATCCTAGCCTCAAGGAAGCTCAGGCCATATTTCTAGTACCACACTATACACGTTCTAACTGAACAACCTCTAAGGCAGGTCTTGCAAAAACCTCAAGCATCGGGACGTTTGCTGAAGTGGGCCATCGAACTCATTCAGTTCGAGATTTTATATAAGCCACGGACAACCATAAAGGGTCAGGCCCTTGCTGATTTCGTGGCTGAGTGCACCGATTTTCAGGACTAGCCCATGAGGGCACCAGTTCAAGTGTTGTGGAAACTCTTTGTCGATGGGTCCTCAAACAAGCACAGATCTGGAGCTGGAATAATTTTGATTACACCTGAAGGGCATCGCTTTCACATAGCTATCAGATTTGGGTTTAGAGCTTCCAATAGCGAGGTTGAGTATGAGGCATTGCTGGCTGGAATCCGGATCACTAAAGAGTTAAAAGTAAAGGCTATCCAGTGCTTTAGTGATTCCCAACTCGTGGTAAATCAGGTACTGGGAGAGTGTCAAGCCCATGGGATCAAAATGGCCGCTTATTTGGCCAAGGTAAAATATGAATTGTCAGAATTTGAGTTCTACTCCATAGAGGAGGTCTCACGCGAGAAAAATACAAATGCAGACGCTCTCGCCCGACTCGCCACAACCAAAGAGGAAGACACATTGAATGTGGTCCAGTTGAGTTTCTTAACAAACCCAGTATAAATGAAGAACTGAGAGAAGTCAAGATGATCCACGAAGGTCCGACCTAGATGACTCCAATCGTGGAATATCTCACCTCTGGAAAAATGCCCGAGGATCACAAAGACGCGCGAAAGCTGTTGTACCAGGTCCCAAAGTATGTTGTGGTTGAGGGAACTCTTTATAGGAAAGGTCATTCCATGCCACTCCTTAGGTGTGTTTTTCTCGAGGAGACTCGGAATATCCTTAAAGAAATCCATGAGGGTTTCTGTGGAGACCACACTGGGGGGCAAAGCATGGCTTTAAAAATATTGAGGTAGGGATATTTTTGGCCTACCCTGAAGAAACATTCAGCCTCATACGTTCAAAGGTGTGACAAGTGCCAACATTTTTCGATGATAGCCCAAGCTGTGCCTATCGAATTAACCATGATCTCCTCACCCCGGCCATTTTCCATTTGGGGAATAGATTTAATCAAATCATTTCCAACCGGGAAAGGAAGAGTTCACTATGCAGTGATGGTTGTGGATTATTTCACACAATGGGCTGAGGCAGAACCATTAGTAACCATAACCTCAAAGAGAGTACTCGATTTCATGATAAAGAACATAATATGTCGTTTCGGACTCCCAAGGAAGATCGTGTCAGATAATGGGACCCAGTTCGATAGCAATCTATTCACCAACTTTTGTGAAAAGTATGGAGTAATTAAGAGTTTCTCTTCAGTAGCATATCCTCAGGCCAACGAGCAGGTCAAGGCGGTGAATAAGACTCTCAAGACAAGTTTAAAGAAGAGGTTGGAAGATGCCAAAGGCTTGTGGCCTGAACAGCTCCCACAAGTATTTTGGGCGTACATAACTTCTCACTGCACCTGTACTGTGCACACACCATTCTCATTAACCTTCGAAAGTGAAGCTATGCTCCCAGTCGAAGCTTTAGAAACCTATCATAGGAAAAAAACTTTTGACCAGGAGAAGAATCACGACTTACTGCAAGCGTCCTTGGATCTAATTGAAGAACAACGAGCAGAATCACAGATACAACTCGCCCATTACGAACATAAAGTAACACAATACTTCAATTCAAAAGTTAGAGAGAGAAGACTCAAGCTGGGAGACTTAGTACTTCGAAGGGTGTTCCTGGCTAACAAAGATTCTAAGGATGGCGTCCTAGGTCTGAACTGGGAAGGGCCATATCAAATCATAGAGATTCTACGGGAAGGCACTTTCAAATTAGCTCGGTTAAGTGGAGAGGTATTTCCACACACTTGGAGCGCTTTGCACTTGAAAAATATTATCAATAATTGAGTCTATTTTAAGTTTAGTTTATTATGTAAGGCTTATTTATAAAAACCATTTCCTTTAATTTTACTTTGTTTTAATAAAATGATGGTTGTTATATAGTTTAAACATGGTACTAGTTTATTTCTCAATTTTTTGTATAAACTCGTTGTGTAAAAACGACCTAGAATATTCATAAATTCTAATCGCTTGGGGGGCATATACCCTTCGAGAGTAAAAAGAAAGTCGTTGAAAAATTCTTCAACTTAGAAAAAAAAATTGCAGCTTAGAATTTATAAATTTGGAAAATTTATGGCTTTATAAATCCCGAATTTTCAAAACAATTATGAATTTAAACTAAGTTAAGAAAATTCAAAGAAAAAGAAAAAACTTGGACTAAACTAGGTACGAGGCTTGAAAAGTAATAGGTATGCAACTAGGCAACTAAAACCCTGAATATAACCAGGTTCACGACTTGAAAAATAACTGGTTGACTATCAAGCACACCTCGATCTAAAGCAGCCCCTATAACTATGCATGTGTATAAAAACTGAAAAGGTTTAAAAGCATAATAAATAGAAAGGAAAATGCATAAATATTATGGTTAGGTAAATTTAAAGTGAAGATAAATAACCTTGAACAATGCCCTTTAGGCAGACTGTCTCAGCCTATAAGGCCTAATCACAAGGGATACAAAAAATATATCCAAAAAAAAATATAAAATATACAGATGGGCGAGGTCCTTAACCCTGAGCTCCAACAACTTGCTCATGAGAAGATGTCTCTTCCTCATCATCCTCTCTGCTAGTTCTCGAGGCCGTGTCCACCGTTTTGGTTGGCTCTTGGGCTAGGTGATCCTAGAATTTGGCACGATATCGCCCCCAGAACTCAACATCCAGGAAGGAGAAGTCACCCTCCTGATTGAATCACCAAACCTTATAAAACATATTTTCCATGGATTCTGCATGGTGTGTGTCAGCACCCTCGAACTTCAGTTGGGGAGCCTCAACCTTTCCCTTAAGTTTGTCACAAATCTAGATCACCTTTAGGGCCTGCGCTGTGGTGATCTTCTTGTTGTTATGGGAGGTTTTGAGGTCTGCCTCTAGTTGCTGAATCCTCTCGCGACTCTTAATCACCTAAGGGGCTTGTGCCTCAAATTGTTGGAGTTTTTCGTAGGCTTGCTCCAACTCCCTAGAAGTGGCATCCTCAATCTGCCAGCATCGGTCTCTTATCTCTTCCAATTCTTGCGCAGAATTCTCTGCAGTGTCGTGGGCAGATCAGTTCCGTTCTCCAGCCCAGATCTAGGCAAAACATGATTGCATTGAAACATAGAGTTAGATCACAGAAACTATTGAATAAAACTTCGATAAAGAAAAAGAGAAACATATGGTAAGAGACATCCCTAGGGAAAAGTTCAGAACAGATGAGGCGGCATGTCCTTCAATCGCCTCCATCTCCTTGATAGAGAGTTGGTTGAGGTGTTCGATCACATGGCTAGTTAGGCCTTGAAATGGAGCTCGGAAGTGGTTAGGAAATTTTCCCACCTCGATGTGAGGAGATGGGATAGAGACAGGGGGAGTTGTCTGGATAACCTGGGGAACGACAAGATCAGTTACCCGGGGAGATAGGGGAGGAGCTGCAACATCCCGAATTTTCTAATAGTGTCTCGATTAGCGTGCTAGGAGGGCATAAATGGATTATTGCATGAACTTAGTTGAATATATGTGTGATTATTTGAAGTATGTGAGTTATATTAAGATATAACTATTTATGTAGGCTTATGTGTATTAAATGTAATTGTGGGCCCATTTTTGTGAAAAAGGCATTTACGTAATTTTGAAACGTAAAGGGTATAATTGTAATTATATGTGTTATATGATTGGAACCACATTATTATGTGGATATATTTGCGATGACAGGCCTAAGTCGATCCTTTAAAGCAATTTGGCGAAAAAGTCACAACGGGGATTTATACCCGGGTTGGGGTGCACCAAGGGGTATTTTGGTAATTTTGCATAGGTCGAGAATTAGTGGAACATTATTGGAGGAAATAATTGTATTTGGAGGGTTAGTAACTTAATAGGGAACTTAGGGTGTTAATTTGAGGTTTAGTGGGGTTGGTGGCAAATGACCTTGGTACCCTTAAAGGTTGCCTTAGGGGTTAATTATTGGTAGGGGTATTATGGTCATTTGACCTATGCATTAGAGTAATGGGCAGCAACCTTAGGGGAAAACACTTGCACATTTTTCCCCTTTCCCTTGGTTCTCTCTTGAGGTGCTTTGATGGTAAGGAAGGTCTTGAGCTTGAAGAGGAATTTTGGTGATTCAAGGAAGCTTGGAGAGAATTGAGGAGCAAGGGAAGGAGCTAGGACCTGCTAATGGTCTCTCTGTTCAGCTACAAACTCGAAATTCAGAGGAGGTGAGAACTTAGATACCTTGTTTTTCATTTTAGTGGTTGTGTTCTTAAGCTTTGGAGAAATTAAGTTTGGATATATGGATTTTGGGGATTTAATGTTACTTAGGTTATAAAATGAGGTTAGTAAATGGTTTTTAAACTAAATTGAGGGTCTGTTTGTTGCTGGAAATCTTGATTTGTGAAGTGATTCTCGGATTTTGGGAGAGAAGCTTGAGTTTGAAACTCAAGAAGTGAAAATTATGTTCTAATGTGTTTTGATATGTTTTTATGGTGTCTTGACCTGAGTTATAGTTGGTCTTAGTTATATGAAGCATTTTGTGGCCTTAAATCCGCTGAAATACTGAACTGGGCTCAAGTTTTGGGTTTGAAATCCAGGGAGAAGTCGTAAGTCTGAAGTTGGGGAAGAACATAAGAACTTGGGCTCGTTTTCGAGTTTCTGGCGATCTAGCGCGACCGCGCTAAATTAGGGTGCGATCACGCTAGTGTCCCAAGGAGTGAGGATTTTGATTTTTGATTTTTGATTTTTGTGTTTTTGAGTTGGTGGCGCGACCGTGCTGGAATAGGGCGCGACCGTGCCAGTATCCCAGGAAGCCTAAACTTTCTACAGGCGCGACCGCGGCATGCGAGACCGAAACATGGTTTTGCTGATTTTAGAATTAAGGCTCAGGGAGTTTGGGGATCCATTTGATGGCCTATTTGGGGGCTCGGGGGACGTTTCTAATGCCCCGACATCTGGGAATAGTAATTGTAAGAATATGGTCTAGGGTCATGCTCGTGATTCAAAGTTAATCCCTAATAAGAGTATGTTATCTTGTGACTAGGTTATTGCAAGGCTCAGGATCAAGATCGTGCTTGAGGCCGTACCATCTATCTCATGGAACTCGAGGTAAGAAAACTGTACCCTGGTTGTGATCAGGGCTTGGACCCCTGTAAATGGATTTAACTGTGATTATAATTGCAACTACTTAATTAGGCATGCTTGCATATGTTGTATCTGGTTGTGTGGTTATGCAATATATATATGTGGTTATGTCTATGCAGAAAGTCCGGCCTAAGGGAGCCGGGGTCGACATTAAGCGTGCAGAGCGCAGCCTGGCCTAAGTGAGTCGGGGTCGGCCATAAGACCAGAGGACTCGGCCTAAGGGCGTCGGGTCTAAACATCACTTAAATACATAAAAGTGCTAATTTTACTTAATTA
This sequence comes from Humulus lupulus, assembly GCF_963169125.1. Lineage (NCBI taxonomy): Eukaryota > Viridiplantae > Streptophyta > Magnoliopsida > Rosales > Cannabaceae > Humulus > Humulus lupulus. The sequence goes on along the minus strand of NC_084796.1, from coordinate 87,793,951 downwards.
ACTGTATTGATTGTTGAGATTGAAATGTGTATTTGATTGACCTGATTATCACTACAAGCTTATTACTTATATCTCGTTACTTATTGAATTTGTTGATTCAAGTTTACTGCTTCTGTTATCCAGATTTCCGGATAGCGTTTAGATTGATGTCCTCGGGGAAGCAGAATTATCGATGTCTTTCACGGTAGGTGACCAGAGCTCGCGGATGGACAGAAAGGCTTCGCCTCTCCTGTTTAGTGTCCGGATTACTCTTCCAAGCAAGCACAACACGGAAACTCGTCGACTCTCCCGGACTCCCGAAGGGGTATCCTTCGGGGAAGCCCCTTCCAGGAGAAGCTCTTCGAGTGGTCTCCGCGGAAACAGTTCCGTGCCTCGCACAGAACAAAACCGAACGGTCGAGTCCGGGAGAAGGCATATTTGGAATGATATCCGTCTGACACAGGATCCCGCCTGACACGCCCGTCAGGTCAAAGCCGCACACATCCCAGCACGCCTAAGGGTACCTTTTCGCCTACTGTTCCGATGACAACTTGGAAAAGACGGCTGACTTTGTGTGTTCCCCATACTTTCACGTAAATATACCCACATAGAGTCTTGTAGCCATGCTACTACAGTAATTGTATCCCCTATTTATGGCTGGTGTAATTAAGACTCAGGTACGTAGAGAAAAACCCTAATCCGAAACCCTAACTATAAAGACCCCTTCATTTTACAAGAAGAGGGACGACCAACAAATCACATAGCAAAAACTCTACTAAAATCTCTCTAGCTTCATCTTCTTCAAGAGAACCCGAGAGAAACACTGTGAGTGTGTGAAGTTCTTGTGCACCAGCCATCTTATTGTAACCTTTTCCAAGTATAATAACATCGACTCGTGGACTAGGGCTTGTTAACGCCCGAACCACGTAAAAACACTGTTTGTTTAGTTACATTTTGGCACTTCTACAGTTCTTATCTTTTTATTATTCTGTTTGTATTCGTTTCCGAAAAACTCGGTAAACAGCTTCGATGTTGTTGCTTATTTTATTCGTTGATTTAAGTTTTCTTGTTGAGCCTTGGCTCACGACTGCTATGTGGTGCAGGTAAGGGAAAGGGAAAACTGGACCAGCCATGAGTTGGAGAGCTTTAGGGGTGGTGTGTACATCAGCGGCTGCTCGACCACCACGACCGAGGGATCAACGGGGACTAGAGCGAAATTTAATTTTGCTGCTTAGGCTGGCTTAAGTTGTAAATATTTTGAGGGTTGTAAATGCCTTTTAAACACTTACTTGTTTTGGGATCCCATGCACAAACACACTTTTTAATGAAAAAACTATTATTCCTATGATCAAAATCTTTAACCCTAATCCATTAATTATCCTTAGTAACACGTTTATATCCAAATGACTTGATTAGCAAGTCCAGCACTATTTAAAATACACAGTGTAATGGTCTTGGCTATCCAGGGCATTACAACTTGGTATCAGAGCGATCTAGGTTTAAGGGTTCCTGAAGACTGGCTGAGCATGTACACTCATCGCTAAAGACAAGCTCGACTCAGGGTTTGGTAACTATATATGTGATTATATGCTTGGCATTTCAAAAGAAACATGAATGCTTTATTTGCTTGTTTAATAGGAAGCATGAGATATATTGATAGGGCCTGACCCTTTACTGTTATGTGTATATGATAAGGCATGCTTATTAGCATTGCTATTGTATGTGGATAATTGTTGAAATGCTTGTTAACATTGTGACTGCATATTATTGCTTGATTGTGGCATTAGACAGTGGGGGTGACTTTAAAAACCTGTTATCATTGCCTGATCAGTTGAGTCGTTGATTGCAGATAAACTTGGAGAGTTATGCCTCTAAGGCGATCAATTCGACTAGCCAACCCTGAGATCAAGGCAGAAGATGATAACCAGGGCTAGAACACTTCGCCAGTCCCTAAGAATTGGCAGCATATGCTTGTTGACATGTACGCTAGACTTCAGAGTCAGGAGGAAGAGATCTGCCTCCTGAGATAGCAGCATCCACCAGGGAACACTTCACCAGACTTGTCACCTGTTGTGGCACTTGCCGTACAACACCCTGATATTGGGAACAGGTGGGGGCCGCTGTACGAGAGGTTCAGGAAGCAACATCCTCCAATATTTGAGGGAGGACCAGATCCACTTAAGGCTGAACAGTGGATGAGCCTGACCATCTCCATCATGGACTTCATGAGTGTGGTAGGCAATGATAGGGTGGCCTGCGCCACTTACATGTTTCGAGATGATGCTCGTATTTGGTGGGAGGTGGCATCTCATACTCGAGATGTTTTTATCATGGGTTGGGATGATTTCAGAGACTTGTCTAACCAGAAGTACTACAGTAGTGTCGTTAGGGCAACAAAGGTGAACGAGTTCACCGGTTTGGTACAGAGCAGCATGACAGTTACTGAGTACACCCTGAAATTTGATAGGCTAGCAAAGTTTGCACCTAATATAGTGCCTACAGATGCGGCCAGGCAAGACAAGTTCGTCCGAGGGCTAAATGTTATGATAGCCCAGGATGTGCGGATTACCTCAGTACCTGGGAAGACTACTCATGCCCAGGTGGTTAAGAATGCCCTTACAACTGAGGAGGTAGAAAACAAGATTTGGAGGGAGAGCACTACAAGACGAGATGTTCAGAGGGAAGTGCCTCCATTTGTGGGATGTGGTAGGGGTGGAGGCCCCAGTGATCACAAGAGGAAGACCCCTGACACCTCGACCACTGTTGGTCCTGATAGAAGGGGCCAGGGTGTTTAGGACGGCCGCCAGAGTGGTAGTGAGGCATGGAGAAGTTACCCGGAATGTGCTTGGTGTAAGAAGCACCATCTGGGCGAATGTCGGGCAAATGCATGTTACTTGTGCGAGGTGATTGGGCATCTCAAGATAGACTCCCCGACTTTGAAGAAAAAGGAACCAAGGAAGGCGGACAACTTGACTCCAACTTAAGTGTGTGCCTTGACTCAGGCAGAGGCTGAGGCTAGACCCTCGGTGGTGACAGGTCAGCTTTCTAGTGCTGACACTTCATATACTGTATTGATTGACTTTGGTGCTACACATTCATGTTTCTAACAAAGTGATTGATAGATTGTGTAGGCCTTGTGATTATTATACTGCGGGGTTTGGGACTATATTGCCTACAAGAGAACTGGTAGTTTCTAGGAGATGGGTTAGGTCATTGCTAGTGGTGATGGACAACAGGGAGCTATCGGTGGATTTGATTGAGACTGGGCATGGATGATTTCAACATGATTTTGGGGATGGATTGGTTGGTCGGGTATGGGGCGCATCTATAGACTGCAAGAAGAAGATGGTGACTTTCGAGCCTGAGGGTGAGGGCCCCTTCATTTTTGTTGGCACTGTGCATGGACCCCGCATTCCCATGATATCAACATTGAGGGCTAGAGGCCTATTACAAGGAGGTTGTATAGGATGCCTAGCTAATGTGGTGGACACAATTAGGGTCATGACAGTGGGACCAGAGGAGACCAAATTGGTATGTGAGTTCTTAGATGTGTTACCTGAGGACTTATCAGGACTGTCGCCGCACCAAGAGATCGAGTTTATCATTGAGTTGGCATCAGGCACAGAACCAGTGTGGAGGGCACCATACAAAATGGATTCGGCAGAGCTGATGAAGTTGAAAGTACAATTACTGGAGTTATTGGACCTAGGATTTATTAGACCTAGCTTCTCACTGTGGGGCGCTCCGATTTTATTTGTGAAGAAGAGGGATGGGACCCTGAGGATGTGTATAGATTATAGGGAGTTGAACAAGTTGTCCATCAAGAACAAGTACCTACTACCGAGGATAGACGACATGTTTCATCAATTATTGCAGGGTAAGACAGTATTCTCAAAGATTGATCTTCGATCTGGTTATAATTAGCTGAGGATCAAGGATAAGGATATCCTGAAGACGGCCTTTCGCATGAGGTATGTGTATTACGAGTTCCTGGTCATGTCATTTGGGTTGACTAATGCCCAAGCAACATTTATGGATCTAATGAATAAGATGTTCAAGGATTATTTAGATCAGTTCACGATTGTCTTCCTCGACGACATCCTGGTTTACTCTCTTTCAGAGGCAAAGTATGAGCAGCATCTCTGATTGGTATTACAGAGATTAAGGGAGAATCGCTTATATGCTAAGTTTAAGAAGTGAAAGTTTTGGCTACCGGAGGTGACATTCATTGGTCACATTGTCAGGGGAGACGGGATTAAGGTAGATCCAGCCAAGGTAGAAGCAGTGAGAGATTGGCCAAGGCCAATGAGCGCCTTAGAAGTTAGGAGTTTCCTTGAGTTGGCGGGGTATTACAGGCGATTTGTAGAAGGATTCTCAAAGATTGCCACACCATTGACTGAGTTGACAAGAAAGAATCTAAAGTTCGTGTGGTCAGACAGATGTGAGAATAGTTTCCAGAAGTTGAAGCGATGGTTGATTACTGCTCCAGTGCTCAGTCTCCCTTCAGATGGGGATAAGTTTGTCGTATATTGCGACGCATTGAGACTGGGGTTAGGATGTGTGTTGATGCAGAGTGGGAAGGTTATTGCCTACGCATTGCGACAACTAAAGGAATATGAGCAGCGATACCCTACTCATTATTTGGAACTAGCAGTGGTTGTATTTGTGCTGAAAGTGCGGCGACACTATCTATATGGAGAGAAGTACGAAATATATACCGATCACAAGAGCTTGAAGTATTTCTTCACCCAGAAGGACCTAAACATGAGACAAAGGTGATGGCTAGAGTTGGTAAAGGATTATGATTGTAAAATCCTTTACCATCCAAGGAAAGCCAATGTGGTGGCGGACACCTTGAGTTTGAGGGACCTAGGACAGTTGTTCAGCTCGAAGCAGATATCGAAGGAATTGGCAGAAGACATGACCAGAGCAAAGATAGAGTTGGTGGTAGGCCAGTTCGCCAATATTACTTTGCAGTCCACCCTCTTGGAGAGAATAAAAGAGGGCCAAATGAGTGATACACAGATGATGAAGTTTAGAGAGGATGTCCTAGCTGGAGTAGCTAAGGATTATTCCATTTCAGAGATGGGTTTGTTGAGATATAAGGATAAGATTTGTGTTCCGATGGACGTAGGTATCAGGCGAGAGATCCTTGATGAATCTCATACCACAGCATATTCATTACATCTAGGCACCATGAAGATGTATCAGGATCTAAGGTTGTTGTATTGGTGGCCTGGGATGAAAAAGGACGTGGTCGACTATGTAACAAAGTGTTTAACCTGTCAGTAGGTAAAGGCTGAGCACCAGCGGCTAGCGGGGTCGTTATAACCTTTAGGTATTCCCGAGTGGAAATGGGAAGATATTACTATGGATTTTGTGGGAGGCTTTCCCAGGACAGTGGGGCAACATGAATTGGTATGGGTGATAGTGGACATATATACCAAGTCAACTCATTTTCTACCGGTGAGGAAAAACTATAACGTGGACCAATATGCATAGCTGTATGTGAGGGAGATTGTCATCTCCATGGGGTTCTGAAATCTATAGTGTCAGACCGGGATCCCATTTTCACCTCCAAGTTTTTGGGTAGCTTATAGAAGGCTATGGGGACTTAGTTGAAGCTCACTACAACCATTCATCCTTAGACAGACGGGCAGTCTGAGAGGACGATTCAGACACTGAAGGACATGCTTAGGGCATGCGTACTGGATTTCGAGGGGTCTTGGAGTAAGTATTGTAATGCCCCAAATTTCCTAATAAGGGTTAGGACCTTGATTAGGAGGCCGGGAGGGCCATAATTGATTTATTATGCTACTCAATGATTATATGCATGTTTATGTGAATTATATCATAATATGATGTTATATACATGCATGTGGGTCCACAACTGTTTATTAAACTGTTTTGGCAATTTGGGCTGTTTAGAGCATAATTGTGTATTTGGGTGCATTTTGTGATTCGTGAATGAGATCCCATCATTATGGAGATATTGTCGAGCCTTTCGGCATGAGACGATCATGAAATGCAAGTGTTCGGTCTAGTCATAACGGATTTAAGTTCGGGGCTCGGGGTGAGTCTCGGGGTGGTTTTAATGACTAAAGCATTACTGGGAATTAGAGGGTAATGGGATATGGATTATTGGTGTTTGAGAATATTGAGAATAGCGGGAATTGGAGAGTGTTGATTATGATTAACGAAATAGGTGCGAAAGGATGGTTTTGCCCTTGGTGGCTGTTAAGGTTTTATTTTAGACTTAAGGGCATTTAGGTCTTTTCACCCTTAGAGATTGATATAAGCCATTATGGCTGTAGAAGAGTAACAAAAACAGAGTATCCTTTCTCCTTCTCTCCCGATAGGTTTCTCCTTCATTTCTCTTTGGATTTTCAAGCTTTGTTTGAGGAATCAAGCCAAGGAACCAAGCCGGGATAAGCTAGGGTTATGCTCCACCATTGAAGAGGGTGTGTTGCTGAGATTGAGGTGAGTTTTTAGCCATTAGAACTACAACTTTTGCTCTGTTTTCTGAGTTAAGTTCCAGCTGGTTTTTGAGTGGGAAAGTTGAGTTTCAATGGGTGTTTTGGCTAGGGTTCTTGGGGTTGTGATGCTTGGGGCATGTGAGGATGGTTTTTGGGTTCATTTGGGGACATAATTTTATGTTTGGAAGCTTTTGATTTGGGTTGGAAATGGTAGAATCGAAGGAGGAGATTTCTGGGCTGAAGCTGGCTGAAGGTAGCGCTACAGCGCCCAATATAGGGCGCTACAGCGCTACCTGTAGAGGAGGCTAGGGCGGTTTGGCTCTGTTTTGAGCGCTGGGGTGCTAGGAGGGTAGCGCTACCCTGTTTCTTCAGAACCCCGTTTTAAGTGTTTTTAAGGGTTTTTGGCTTGGGGTTTCAATCCTTAAGGCCCGGGATCGAATCTACTCACCGTGTGGGTATGTTTCGAGGTCCCGAGAGTGGGGTTTAGACTAAGACCCTATCATTATTGATTTTCACTAATTGGAGATTATATTTGGTTATGACTAGGTGACTGCTAAAGGATTAAAGGATCGATCGTTCTCAAGGGTCGTTCTTGTTTTAATTCTCGCTCGAACCAGAGGTAAGAGAACTGTACCCCATGTGTGACATGCATGGTTGTTCTTGATGCATGTTGAATGTTTAAATGTAAACATGGATAACATATTGAATGCTTGGCAATCTTGCTCATTTGCATATGGTTATTATTGAGGCATGCCGGATGATTAAGTGTGATGCATGAGATGCACGAGAAACATGTGATTAGGGCATGCCATGAATATTGACTGTGAGATTAATCAGAGCTTGAGTCTCTGTGTTTGTGCATGATCATAATTATGCTAGTAACTGTTAAGTAAGCATGCTGAATGCCCTACTCTTGGATAAATGACATATGATACATATTGATAGCATTGCTTACTTGTGCATGGTACTGACTCATTAGTCAGGATTGGCAAAGTTGTCAGTATCAACTGTGAAGCTGTGACTCATTAGTCAGGTTCAGCAGTGGTACTGGGCACTGGTCACACGGTGCTGACTCATTAGTCAGGACGGCTTTAGCGTGTTCAACATAAGCCAACAAAGATTGGATCTAATCGACATTCTGCATTGGATGACTCAAAGAGCATTAATGCCGTACCGACCTCAAGTTCAATGAATATTATAAGCGCTTGTGTGACTTACCCATCAGTCACTCATCTGTTAAGTTAGAGACTTACCCATCAGTCTCTCATTTGTTTAAGGCTAGTGGCTTACCCAGCAGCCACTCTTCTGTTTAAGCTAGTGACTACCCATCAGTCACTCATTTGGTTAGAGCCATTGCAGGAAAGCCCAGGTAATGGTTTCGTTACATGGCTATGGGCACTGAGCCCCATAGTGACTTATTTGACAGTCACTCATTATGGTTTAACATAACCTCAAAGTGATATTCACTCATATGTTCATAGCTATAAGCTCTGTATGATCATTTTGATCATCATATGCAGGGCTTTGGGTGCTGAGCCCCGTATTGACTTGCTTGTTGGTCACTCAGCATGGTTTATCAGAACCTCAAGTGTTAAAACACTCATCTGATTAGGATTGGCTTGATAGTCATCCATTCGAAAGGGTAGGATTTCTTATCCTGGATACCCCAGCATTGTTTGAACTTATTTGCATGTTTGAATAAATTTATGTTTGCTAGGCATGCCAGATATGATTTGATATCACGACATGACTGTTCATGAGCATATTGAGTTTTCTTGCTGGGCTTTGGATCACGGGTGATATGTGGTGTAGGTAAAGGCAAAAGAAAGCTGGACCATCCTTGAGTTGGAGAGCTTAGGTGATGATGTATACATATGCAGCTGCTCGATCGCCACGACCGAGGTTTGAAGGAGAGAAACTAGGGCTAAACCCTGTTTTGCCGCTTAGATCGACTGGTTGTAAATATTTTGTTGTAATAAACCTTTAAATTATATTTTTGGGATCCCAATGTATACAGTAAACGTTCTAGTGAAACGTTACATCTTAACCGAAATTTTTAATCCCTAAACCGCTAATCATACTTAGTTACACGTTTATGGCCAAATGACTTGATTAGTGAGTTTAACACTGTTTGCAATGTGCACCGTAACGGTCCCTGGAGTTGGGGCATTACAAGTATCTTCCGTTGATTGATTTTTCATATAATAAGAATTATCAATCAACGATTGGAGTAGCTCCATACAAGATGTTGTATGGAAGTAAATGTAGGTCGCCCATTCATTGGGATGAGATGAGGGAAAGGAAGTATTTGGGTCTAGAGATGGTTTAGAAGCCTAATGAAGCTATTGAGAAGATCCGAGCTCGAATGCTCGCCTCACAGAGCAGACTGAAAAGCTACGCTGACCCTAAGCGTAGGGACATGGAGTTCCATGTAGGGGACGTGTTTCTGCAGGTTTCGCAACAGCGGGGAGTGAAGAGGTTTGGAAAGAAGGGAAAGCTGAGCCCTAGGTTCGTAGGAACTTTCGAGATCTTGGAGAGGATCGGGCACGTAGCCTATAGATTGGCGCTAACCCCGTCGTTATCAGAAGTTCATGATGTGTTTCACATCTCGATGCTTCAGAAGTATGTGTCAGATACGACCCATGTATTAGGATATGAGGATCTGGAGCTACAGACAGACTTGTCTTATGAGGAGTGGCCGGTGTAGATCCTGGACAGAAAGGACAAGGTTCCAAGGAACAAGATGATTCCTCTAGTTAAGGTTTTATGGAGGAATAACAAGGTCGAGGAAGTGACCTAAGAGCTAGAGTCGGTTATGCGGGATCAGCATCCCGAGTTATTCAGGTAAATTTTGAGGACGAAATTTTCAGTAGGAGGGGATAGTTGTAACATCCTGAATTTTCTAATAGAGCTTAGTGCTTCGATTAGCGTGCTGAGTGGGCATAAATGGATTATTTCATGAACTTAATTGAATATATGTGTTATTATGTGAAATATATGAGTTACATTAAGATATAACTATTTATGCATGCTTATGTGTATTAAATGTAATTGTGGGTCCGTTTTTGTGAAAAAAGGCATGTTTGTAATTTTGACCCGTTAAGGGTATAATTATCATTATATGTGTTATACGATTGGAACCACATTATTATGTGGATATATTTGCAATGACAAGCTTAAGTTGATCCTTTAGAGCAATTTGGCGAAAAAGCCACAACGGGGATTTATACCCAGGTCGAGGTGCGCCAAGGGGTATTTTGGTAATTTTGTGTAGGTCAGGAATTAGTGGAACATTATTGAAGGAAATAATTGTATTTGGAGGGTTATTAACTTAATAGGGAACATAGGGTGTTAATTTGAGGTTTAGTAGGGTTGGTGGCAAATGACCTTGGTACCCTTAAAGGTTGCCTTGGGGGTTAATTATTGGTAGGGGTATTATGGTCATTTGACCTATGCATTAGAGTAATGGGCAGCAGCCTTAGGGGAAAACACTTGCACGTTTTACCCTTTCCCTTGGTTCTCTCTTGAGGTGCTTTGATGCTAAGGAAGGTCTTGAGCTTGAAGGGGATTTTTGGTGATTCAAGGAAGCTTGGAGGGAATTGAGGAAAAAGGGAAGGAGTTAGGACCTGCCAATGGTCTCTCTGTTCAGCTATAAACTCAAAATTCAGAGGAGGTGAGAACTTAGATACCTTGTTTTTCATTTTAGTGGTTGTGTTCTTAAGCTTTGGGGAAATCGAGTTCGGATAAATGGATTTTGGGGATTTGATGTTACTTAGGTTATAGAATGAGGTTAGTAAATGGTTTTTAAATTGAATTGAGGGTCTGTTTGTTGCTGGAAATCTTTATTTGTAAAGCGATTCTCGGATTTTGGGAGAGAAGCTTGAGTTTGAAACTCAAGAAGTGCAAATTATGTTCTAATGTGTTTTGATATGTTTTTATGGTGTCTTGACTTGGGTATAGTTGGTCTAAGTTGTATGAAGCATTTTGTGGCCTTAAATATGCTGAAATACTTAATTGGGGTCAAGTTTCGGGTTTGAAATCCAGGGAGAAGTCATAAATATGAAATTGGGGAAGAACATAAGAACCTGGGCTCGTTTTTGACTTTCTGGCGCTCTAGTGTGACCGTGCTAGGTTGGGGCGCGATCGCGCTAGTGTCTCAGGGAGTGGGGATTTTGATTTTTGATTTTTGGGTTTCGGAGTTGGTGGCGCGGCCGCACTAGAATAGGGCGTGACCGTGCTAGTATCCCAGAAAGCCCAAACTTTCTGTAAGTGCGACCGCACCAGGTGCCTCGAAATATGGTTTTGCTGATTTTAGAATTAGGGCTCGGGGAGTTCGGGGATCCATTTGATGGCCCATTTGGGGCCTCGAGGGATGTTTCTAACGTCCCGACATCTGGGAATAGTAGTTGTAAGAATAGGGACTAGGTTGAGGCTCTAGATTCGAAGTTAATCCCTAATAAGAGTATGTTTTCTTGTGACTAGGTTATCGTAAGGCTCTAGATCAGGATCGTACTTGAGGCCGTACCGTCTATCACATAGAACTCGAGGTAAGAAAACTACACTCTGGTTGTGATCGGGGCTTGGACCCCTGTAAATAGATTTAACTGTGATTATAATTGTAATTACTCGATTAGGTGTGCTTGCATATGTTATATCGGTTGCGTGATTATGCAATATATATGTGGTTATGTTTATTTAGAAAGTCTGACCTAAAGGAGTCGGGGCTAACATTAAGCGTGCGGAACGTAGCCTAGCCTAAGCAAGACGGGGTAGGCCATAAGATCAGAGGACTCAGCATAAGGGTGCCGTGTCTAAACGTCACTTAAATACATAGAAGTGTTGATTGCACTTAATTAACTGTATTGATTGTTGAGATTGGAATGTGTATTTGATTGAGCAGATGATCACTGCAAGCTTATTACTTATATTCGTTACTTATTGATTTTTTTGAGTCAAGTTTACTGCTTATATGTTGTTGCTTATTGTATTCGTTGATTTAAGTTTTCTTGTTGAGCCTTGGCTCACAAGTGCTATGTGGTGCAGGTAAGGGAAAGGGAAAGTTGGACCAGCCATGAGTTGGAGAGTTTTAAGGGTAGTGTGTACATTAGCAATTGCTCGACCGCCACGACCGAGTGATCAATAGAAACTAGAGCCAAATTTAATTTTGTCGCTTAGGCTGGCTTAAGTTGTAATTATTTTGAGGTTTGTAAATGCCTTGTAAACACTTATTTTTTTGGGATCCCATGTACAACTCACACTTTTTAATGAAAAAAAAACTATTCCTATGATCAAAATCTTTTAACCCTAACCCATTAATTATCCTTAGCACACGTTTATATCCAAACGACTTGATTAGCAAGTCCAACATAATTTAAAATACACAGTGTAATGGTCTTGGCTATCCAGAGCATTACAAGAGCCTTCTTGGTCATTACTGCGGTAACTCATGGTTGGGAGAATGTGGTCTCCTTGACTTTGACCTGAGTTCCCGTGGAGGCTCCAGCCCTGGAGGCAGCCTTCTTTGAGACCCACTACCTCTTGACGGTGGGATTAGATTCGGTTAAGGCACTAGTGAGGTCCATGTTGTCCTATGAAAAATGATCAAAAAAAGGGTTTGATAAATTCTAATTAAACAAAAAACAACAAGTAAAAGAAGAAGAGTCTTACCCTCCGAACTAGAGGAGGAAACTACAATAATTAGTTCTGGATTGAGGGCCGGGCAAGCTACTTGGGGAACCTCTAACTCCTGAATAACGGGAGGTGGAAGAGGCTCTAACAAAACTACATCAGACTCCCTTTCAAACATGAGCTCTTCATCCGAACTCGGATCATACTCGGGTTGCCTGATAACTGGGAAAAAGGTGCCTAGATCTAGAGGGTACTGATATGATAGATTTTTAATACTTTTTAGTCTTAGTATTTTTTAGTTTTATTATTATTATTTTATGTTTTTATTTCTTTTTATGTGTGGTTCTTGTATTTTTTAGGTTGTCATTTGTTACATGGATATTTGAGAAATATTTCAAAATTTATTTGAAATATTATTTTCAATCAAGAGAAAAACAATAGAAGATATTTATTTGAATTGATTGGAGAAGATAAAGGAGAATTCAAACTGAAATTGTTGGAAAAATCTGAGATATTTTGAATATGAGACAGTTTTGGTATTTTTACCATATCTCCTTATCTCATATTCAATTTATGTGTTCTAGGTGGCGTTGGAAATCTTATTCAAATACCTACGAAAGCTTGTTTCACAAGAAAATTCACATTCTGACGTTTACTTGGTGATATTTGAGCTACAAGATTACGCAAGCTAGAGTTACGGGATTTGAAATTCAAATAAATATATTTTGGAGCATTATCAAGTAACAAGTGGAACATCTAGAAAATTATTTTCACAACCTTATAACTATAAAAACAATGTTTTAGATTATTTTAGATCTCTCTTCTCTCATCTCTCTCCTCTCTCTTTCTCTTTCTTCTCTTTCTATTATTTTCCATGAACTAATTTTCTTTTTAGGGTGTTAATGGATTCTTCTTGACACATTATGATTATCTAATACAATTTTTATGAATTTCCTATCAATATTTTGAATTGTTTGACTTGTGTTTAATGCTTGTGAATGCTTGATCACCATTTGCATGATCTATATGATTTTAACCTGAGATCTGAGAAGTGAAGGATAAATATGCAATAGTCAAATAATCATAAATTTATATTGAACGAGAGTACCTGTATGATTTGTGTAGCTTATGGATTACGTGTTTAACGCCTGCGATATGTTAATTTACCCCAGAGATGTAGAAGATTTGCTTATTGAAGTGAGTTATAAGTCCTAGTAAGAATATAATTTACAGTTGTAATCTACTAGCACGATAGAGATAGGAATTCTTAAATTTAAATTTGAGAAGCATAGGTGGATAGTTGACGAAATTAATAACCCTATATTTTTATCCATTGAATTAGAATATCTATTATTGAGTCTTTTATTGTTCTTGTTATTTGTTTTAGTTTTAGTAAATTCTATATTCATTAATTGTCAAATCAATTAGAAATAAAAATTAATTCATTGGTAATTAATATTCAATCCTCGCAGGAACGATACTCTATTTACCACTTTATTACTTGCTTACGATTGCGTATACTTGCGTACATAAATTTTACAATAGGTACCCAGGTCGGATGTTTGTCCCATATTTCTCAAAAAATGTATGCCTAATGTGTAAAGTATTATATATATGGTCATTTTGGGAGGGCTAAAATTGTGGCGAGGGACCAGGAGATCGACAGATTGCAGAAGGGTGACGTCCTTATCTGCGTCCTCGTGGTCTCTAGTCACAATCTTCCTTGGATCATGGTGAACTAACATATAGCTTGCAACAGTTTGGTTAATATCATTATCATTGTTACTGTAATGTCCCAAATTCCCTAATGTGGCTTAGTGCCTGGATTAGGGGGCCAGGAGGGCCATAATTGATTTAATATGCGGTTATGTGATTATATGCATGATTATGTGAATTATATTATTATATGATGATAATTGCATGCATGTGGGCCCAATTCTTATTAGAAGGGAATTTTCATAATTTTGGCCCGTTAAGGGCATAATTGTATATTTATGTGCATGTATGTGATATATGGGTGAGACCACATTGTTATGTCGATATGTTTGAGCTATTCGGCATGAGACGATCCTAGGAAGCAAGTTAGCGGTTTGGTCATAACGGGGTTAATTACTAGGCTCGGGGTGAGCCTAGGGGTTATTTGATGCTTAGTACATTACTAGGAATAAGCGGGTAATGGGATATGATTTATTAATTAATTGAGGATATTGGGAGTAACGAGAATTGGAAGACGTTAATTATGATTAACGGGATAGGTGGGAAATGACAGTTATACCCTTGGGTGGCTTTGAGGAATTAAAATGGCCCTAGGGGCATTTTGGTCATTGTGATCATTAGATATGTTCAGCCAAGGAAAGTTTTAGAATACATGAGCAGCAAAAACAGAGTTCCCCTCTCTTCTTTCTCTCGATCATCTTTCTCTCTTTCCTTCCATTGGATTTTTGAAGCTAGGCTGGAAGATTAGCTTGAGGATTTAAGGGTTGGGAGTTTAGGCTAGTGATCAGTAACTGAAAAGGGTTCAATTTTGGGATTGAGGTAAGGATTTTCAGTTTAAATATCAAGTTTTTACATTGTTTTTGAGATGGTTTATAAACTTGATATTTGATTGTGTAATTGGGTTTTTGAGGATGTTTTAAGTGTTATAGAACATGGGTTTTGTTGTTAGAATGGTGGTAATGTTGTGGTAATGATTAATTATGATATTGGGATCGGTTTGATGAAGATTTGGCTGAGTTAGAATTGAGGAAAATACAGGGGAGCTGGGTTTGTGGGGTCAAGTCGCGATCGAGTTCATGTGAGTCGTGACTTGAATGAACCCAGAGCCTCCCCTGGGCTCTGTCTGGCGGGCACGTCGCGACCCTCAGGGTCAAGTCGCGGTCTGCCCCTGACACCCAGATAGAAGGCTCTCTGTCATGGGGGCGCGCCGCGTCCCTTGGGGGCAGTTCTCGACCCGCCTGTTTTCTTTGTGCTAGGTTGAGTTTTAACAAGTTTTAAGCGCGGGTTTTCGATTCTCAAGGCTCGGGATCGAATCCACTAACCGTTTTATTAAGATTCGAGGTCCCGGGAGCTGGGTTTTAGTTCATGAACCTTTTATTACTCATTTTATTAATGGGATTTCATATTTGGTTATGATTAGGTGACTGCTAAGGGCCTAAGGACAATATCTTTCTTTATTTATTTTACGCTTGAACTTGAGGTAAGAAAACTGCACCCAGTATGTGACATACATGATTTTTGATGAGGCATGTTGAGTGCTCTATATATGGACATTGGTTGCATTGTGAATGCCTGGCAGGGTTGCTTACTTGTGAATGGCGCTGACTTATTAGTCAGAAATGACAATGGGGTTTAGTACTAGTCAGGAAGTTCTGACTTATCATTCATGATCGACAATAGTACTGAGCACTGGTCGTATAGAATTGACTTATGAGTCAAGAACAACATTAGCGTTCTGACCGCAGGCCGAAATGATTAGATTTAATCAACACGAGCTGTAAATGCTTGACTGACCTATTGGTCGAAGAAAACTAAAGCGCTTGGCTAGTCTATGACCAGTTACTCAGAGCCAGGACCAAAAAGGTTCAGGTGACTTGATAGTCACATGGCTTAGGGCGCAGGGCCCCAGAGAGATGCATTAGTCATCTATTCAGGGCACAGGACCCCAGAGAGAGTTATTAGACATCTATTCAGGGCGCAAGGCCCCATAATGATTCATTATTTATCTATTTAGGGCGCAGGACCCCAGGTTTGACTTACTAGTCATCATCTTATTAGGGTTGAAGTCCCAGAATGATTACATGATCATTTATTTACATTGAATATATACAGTAATAAGTTTTCTTGCTGAGCCTTGGCTCACGGGTGCTATGTGGTATAGGTAAAAAAAGAAAAGCTCACCCAGCCTTGAGTGGAGAGCTTAGGTGGAAACATGTACATATGCGATCGCTTGACCACCACGACCAAGGTGTTTCTCAGGGGAACTAGGGTTTAACCCTATTTTTACCGCTTAGGTCGGCGGATTGTAACTTGTGAACTGTAATGACCATTTTGGATTGTAAACAACTTTGTAAACACTTTTATGGGTTCCCATGTATAGTTTAATGTTTTAAATGAAATATATCCATCCATTTTAATTGAATTTTTCACCCTGGCCCATCAAGGTTTAGGGTTCTTGTAGACTGGTTGGGCATGTACACTTGCCACTGAAGACAAGCTCGACTCATTGTTTGGTAACTGTTGATGGTGAAATCTTGTCAACGAAATTAGGTCAGAAAACTCAAAGGTAAATGCGGCGATGTTTAGATGAGAACTTAGAATTAACTTATGAAAGGATAAACACAGATGAACAATGGAGTGAAAAATGTATATTGCTTAATAGCCTCTGCATACAATGAATTTTCCAACCTCCTTCTCTGTGGAAGTGGGGTTCATTTTATAGTAGGCTCTAATGGCCCTGGGTACATGGTGGTCCAGGGGACCAGATGGTACACGAGTACACTAACAGGAGAGTGGTTCCAGGGGTAGTGGTGTCGGCTCTGGTACAAGGTCAGAGATCATGGGAGCACCTCACCTTCTGTACCTGGTCATGCCTTCACTACCTGCCTGGTACGGGTGTCAAAGGAGTGGCTGGTGAGGACAACAGATGGTACTTTGTTCATACCTCCACTACTTAACTGACGTGGGTACTATGTCCGTACTCTAACTCCTTTCAGTTCGTCAGTGGACTCCGTACCTCATGAGATCAATCCCATGTGACCCTCATTTGCAAGGCATAGATGCGAGGCGGTAATGACCCATGCACTGGCCGTGCCTTGCAAGGCTCCTAGTGGCGAGGGGCCTAGCTATACTTGTCTCCTTGCGGCATGGATCCAGACTAGTGACGCGATGGTGCAACGGCCTCCCGAGAAGATGGTGGCCCACGGGCCTCGCTGGGGGCATGTCCCTGATGGCCTCGCTGGGGGCGTGTGCCTGATGGCCTCGCTGGGGGCATGTGCCTGATGGCCTCGCTAGGAGGCGTGTGCCTGATGGCCTCGCTAGGAGGCGTGCGTGCCTGATGGTCTCGCTGGGGGCGTGTGCCTGATGGCCTCACTGGGGGCGTGTGCCTGATGGCCTCGCTAGGAGGCGTGTGTGCCTGATGGCCTTGCTGGGGGCGTGTGCCTGATGGCCTCGCTAGGAGGCGCGTGCCTGATGGCCTCGCTAGGGGGTGCGTGCCTGATGGCCCGAGGACCCAATGAGAGTGTAGGCGTATGGGGGTCTAAGTGCGTTCTTTGGGTCTTTTATAAGCGTGGAATATTGAGCATCCATAGGTGTATGTCCCGGGCGTCTTTGGCAGCGTTCACGTGTATGAGTGCATCTTGACCCATGAGCATGTCAGCCTTGTGCGGGCACGTCGGACCTCACTATGTGAGGGCCTTGTGCACCTATCCTCTTGCAGTATTCATTGTGGCCCCTTAGCTTAGCAGGACCAAACCTTGTGGCTCATAATGTGTTGTTTCTCATGAGATGATCTCCTGTATTCAACAAGGCCTACAGGCTCGAGCCCAATAGCATGAATAAGTGACCTTTATCCCTATGTTCCGACCAAGGACTAAAGAGTTTTTATTTGGTGGATTTTTGGCATCCACAGTAACTATTTATGTGGTTATGTGTTTAACTGCTTAAATAGAATATAAATGCTTTACCTGCATGCATAAGATACACTAATAGGGATGGCCCTTGACTGCTGCATGATAAGCAAGAACGTGCTTATTAGCACTGATTGTAACGACCCAAAATTACTAATAAGGCTTAAGGGCCTTGATTAGTGTGTCAGGAGGGCATAACTGGATTATGTGTGATTTAAATGATTAAATGCATGATTATGTGATAAGCATGCCTATATGATTATTTGGATATATGAGATGCATGATTATGAGTATTAGTATACATGTAGGCCCTGATTAAGTTATAAGGGCATATTCATAATTTGGGCCCGTTGAGGGCATAAATGTAAATATTTGTGATAAATTGTAGAGACCACATTATTATGTGGATATATCTGCAGCTTGTGACTCGAGGCGATCCTAGTGAGTGGTTTAGCAAAAAAGTCACGGTGGGAATTTATATCCGGCTCGGGGGAGCTAGGAGGTATTTCTGGGAATTTGGGAAATATATTAGAGACTATTTGACATTGAGGAAAATAATTGGTGATTAGTTAGGTGTTGGGATGCAGGCGATAATTATTAGAGACACTCAAGGAATTAGCAGGAATTGGGAGCAATGACCAAAATTCCCTTAGAATGTTTTAAGGTTTAGATTTTAGTGGGAGAGCAAAATGGTCATTTGGTTTAATAAAGGATACGAGTTATTTCTGCTTTTAGCCTTAGTGGAATATGTATAATGTTTGAGAAGTTGAAGGAAAGTAAGAAAGAAAGAAAAGAAGGAGAAAAGAAAGAAGGAAAACATGGGTCTTTTCTCTCTCTCGGTTTAGGCCATTCTTCCCCATTTCTTGAGGAGTTTTGGAGCTGTAACTCAGGGAGAACTTGGGCTGGAGCTTGGGGCTAGGGTCCTTGATGAAGCTAGAGGATTTAGCAGGAGTTACTTACCCAATTAATGTAACGACCCCAAATTCGGTATTAAGGCTTAGGGCCTGAGATAGCGTGCCTGGAGGGCATAATGGAATTCTGTGTGGGTCTTTAATGGGTTTTATGCATGATTATGATTTACTGCACGTTTTATGATTATGTGATTAATTGTGGTGCATGATTATGTGAATTAATATGCATGTAGACCTGATTGAGCATATTTGTAATTTGGCCATGTTGGGCATGACTATGTTGATACCTGTGATCTATGACTCGAGACGATCCTAGAACGAGCGGGTTAGCGGAAACTCAAAGCGGGAACCTGTACCAGGCTTGGGTTAAGCCTGGGGAGTTAATCGAGAATTTGGGAATATATTTGGTGATTTATTAGGTATTGGGTAGCGAACGGGAATTATTAGGAACACTTGAGGAATTAGTGGGAATTTGGGTAATATGACTAAAATGCCCTTTATGGACATAAAGGCTTAGAATTGGTAAGAGAGGGTATTTTGGTCATTAGGCTTGCAAGAGATAAAATAGAGAAGGCCTTTATACTTAGTGGATTTAGTAGGAAAATTATAGGCTGAAAAGAAAGAAAGAAAGAAGAGAAAAGAAAGTGAGGGAAAGCTGAAGGGTTGGCTTTGAAGATTTGGTTTGTGGTTCTCCCACCCTTTTTCTTTGATTTTTTTCTTGAGGTGAAGCTCAGTGGTAAGCTAGGGTGTGGATTTGCAAGGGATTAGCAAGATCAAATCAGAGATTTGAGGTAAGTTCTTGAGATTTTCGGTTTTAGGGTTTTGGCTGGTTTTGAACTGTGTTTTTGAGCTAAATGGATGGGGTTTTTGGGGAAAACAGGTCAAGGTTGTGAAGGTGCAAGCCAAGGAGGTCTAGGTTTCAGTTCAAGGTCGAAATTCCACCCACGGTATGATTTCTAAGACCCTATCCTTGTTGTTTGAGTGATTTTCTGGTTTTTGGGTTCATTGGGTTATATTTTGAATTGTGGGTTGCTTGAGCTTGGGATTGAGTTCATGGGGTGCTTGGGATGAGTGTGTGGTGTGTATAAGTTTGTTTTTGGGCTTGAGAAAGAGTTGGGCAAGTTTGGGGTCGAAATGGGGGAAGAAAATCGCAAGATGCGATTTTCGGTTTTGGTCTGCTGCAGCTAGCGCTACAGCGCTAGGCAGGGGGCGCTGTAGCGCTAGCCCCTGTCTGGTGAGGGTGGTTCTGCTTGTAGCGCTACAACGCTACCTTTTGAGTGCTGTAGCGCTGCACTGTTCACAGAGGGGATTTTTGGGCTTTTGTGAAGGGATTTTGACCTAGGGTTCGGGGCTCGATTCCGCCACTTTGTTTTGGGGATCTAGGACTTCCCGGGGGCTCGGGATTAGTCCCGAGGCTAGGTTTTGGACTTGAGGATTGGTGATAACTTTGACTTGTGGATTTTGCTTAGGTAAGCGCTAGGGCTCGGGTAGGATCGTGCTCAAGGAGTCCGGTTGATCAAGGCTACTGAATCTAAAGGTAAGAAAACCGTAACACCCGAGTTTAGGGCATGGCCCCACTGTGTGATGGTTGGGCACGGCCCTAGCTTGTATTGTGCGCAAATGTGTAATCTTAGATAAACTATTGTATGTTTGAATGGTTATTTCATAATGTATGATATGTGTGATTGTAATTGAATGAACGGCAAGGCCGAGAGCGGCAAGGGCCGGGTACGGCAGTGGGGCCGGAAGCAACGCTCAGCACATGGGATGCTAAAGCGAGGGTGGGACCCAAGGGATACATGAGTTATCCTACGGTAATGACCGAGACCCCAAGCTTTGGTAAGGCCTCTGGGGCGGCATGGCCGTGTTTGTTTAAATTGATGATTTTCTTATTTATCAGTGAATTATGCCAGCGATATTATTTGCATATGTTATGTGCTATTTGGATTTTCTTGCTGGGCTTCGGCTCACGGGTGCTCCGTGTGGCAGGTAAAAGCAAGGAGTCAGTCAACCGGCCATGAGTATGGAGAGCGTGGGGGCGGCGCGTACATGTTCGGCCTGCCCGACTGCTTTGGTTGGGGGCATTTTGTATATGGCTGTATTAAATCATTCTTTTGATAACTGATCAAGTGTAAACCTATTTTGAGTTGTAAATATTTTGTAAACCTTATTTTGGGATCCCAGATGTTTTATATTTAACGTTTTAATGAAGTTAAACATTTTCAAAGAGTACAGCCTTAAATTCTGATTTATCCACACTTTTGGTTTTAGAAACCACTTAGAGTCAGTCAAAAGCACGATTTCTAATTTAAACTCACTAAGTAACGGCTCTAAGGTAGTAGGGCGTTACAACTTGGTATCAGAGCGAGCTAAGGTTTATTGGTTCTGGTGATTGACCGAACATGTACGCACGCTGCCATTGAAAAGCTCGACTCAGGGTGGTTTGGTATGGTCGATTGATATATTCTTGAATATGTGATTGAATGCTTTGTATGCCTGCTTGAATTATTAGGAGCATGATGATTGTAATAACATATGCATGATGCTAGGGCAAGGCCCGTTGTATGCTGTATGATAATTGTATGTCATTTTGGTCGATTGATCATGGTTATTGTTGAGATTGAGAGGTGGAAATTGGACCTTGTCATCATGCCTAATGAGCGGTGTCACTGATTGCAGGCATTTAGTGCAATGCCTCGCCAATCATCGAGACTCCGCGGCATTCAGGCCGAGGATGATAACCGGGGGCAGGACCCTCCACCTGCTCCTCAAAACTGGCAACAGATCTTAGCAGAGATGGAGGCTAGGTTGAAGAAAACTGAGGATGAGCTTAGTCAGTACAGGCAACCAGCTCCTCCATCGGCCACTGTGATACCACCACCTAGTGTGGTACCGGCTCCGGTTCAACCTGTGACTGGGAACAGGTTGGAACCTCTATATGAAAGATTCAGAAAACAACAGCCTCCTACCTTTGAGGGGGGAGCAGACCCACTGCAGGCTGAGCAGTGGATGAGTACAATGTCGGTAATCCTGGACTTCATGAGGGTTGAAGGAAGGGATAGGGTTGATTGTGCCAGTTATATGCTTAGACATGATGCACGAATATGGTGGGAGGTAGTAGGGCAGCGAAGGGATACTGCTACTATGACTTGGGAAGAGTTCAAGGGCATTTTTAACGAGAAATACTACAGCGTAGCCGTCCGAGCTGCGAAGGCGGATGAGTTCAACAACTTGACTCAGTGCAGGTTATCCGTCACCGAGTACGCCCTGGTATTCGACAGATTGGCGAAGTTTGCGCCAGAGCTAGTGCCAACTGATGCGGCCAGAAGGGACAGATTTATACGGGGATTAAATGTAATGATCACCCGTGACGTGAGTATCACAATGACTCCAGAGTCTACCTATGCACAAGTGGTAGACAAGGCCCTCACTGCTGAGAGGGCTGAGGATCAGATCTGGAAGGAGGGCGCGACTAGGTGTGAAACCAGGAGAGTAGTGCCTTCTTCTTCTGGGCCTAGTCGGGGTAGCGGCCCCAGTGAGCAGAAGAGGAGAGTACCAGACTCATTTGCTCCTTATGGTTATGACCGGAGGGTTTGCGGTTCTGTGGGTGGCCGCCAGAGCGGAAATGACAGCTGGAGAAGCCTTCCGATGTGTCCTCGATGCAGGCGACGCCATCAGGGCGAGTGCCGGACCAGGGCATGCTTTGTTTGTGGGAGCACCAGTCACTTGAAGAAAGATTGCCCACAGGCTAAGAAGGAGGAGCCTAGGCAGGGAGACAGCCTCGCACCTGCTAGGGTTTTCACCTTGACTCAGACTGAGGCTGAGGCCAGTCCTTCAGTGGTCACAGGTCAGATTTTTAGCGCTGGATCCTTGTTTACTGCATTGATTGATTCTGGTGCTACGCACTCATTTGTTTCTGCTAGGGTAATTGATCAGCTGTGTAGACCTAGTATTTTGTATGCTAGGGGTTTTCAGACTATATTGCCTACAGGAGAGCTGGTAGTCTCTAGGAGGTGGGTTAGAGCCTTACCAGTAGTGGTAGACGGTAGAGAATTGTTTGTTGACTTGATTGAACTAGAGATGGACGATTTTGATATAATATTAGGGATGGATTGGTTGACGCGGTATGGAGCAACCATTGATTGTAGGCGACGAATGGTGACCTTTGAACCGGAGGGCGAGGCACCCTTTGTGTTCGTGGGAACGGTGGATGGACCACGGGTACCTATGATCTCGGCACTAAAGGCTAGTGACCTGATGCAGGAGGGTTGCATAGGATTCCTAGCAAGTATAGTAGATTCCTCCAAGGCGGCGGCAGTGGGACCGAATGAAACCAGAGTTGTCTGCGAGTTTCCAGACTTGTTTCCAGCGGATCTGCCGGGGTTGCCGCCACAGCGGGAGATTGAGTTCGTCATAGAGTTGGCTCCGGGAGCAGAGCCAGTATCCAAGGCACCTTACAGAATGGCTCCGGCAGAATTAAAGGAATTGAAGATTCAACTGCAGGAACTACTGGATTTGGGGTTTGTCAGACCGAGTTTCTCGCCATGGGGTGCTCCAGTTTTATTTGTTAAGAAAAAGGATGGATCGCTCAGGATGTGCATCGATTACAGGGAGTTGAATAAGTTGACCATCAAGAACAAGTACCCATTGCCTAGGATCGACGATTTATTTGATCAGCTTCAGGGGAGTATAGTATTTTCGAAGATTGATCTCCGATCAGGCTACTATCAGTTGAGGATCAGAGAAGAGGACATACCAAAGACTGCATTTCGGACACGGTATGGGCATTATGAATTTTTGGTTATGTCCTTTGGGTTAACCAATGCCCCGGCGACATTTATGGATTTGATGAACAGAATTTTCAAGGATTACCTGGACAAGTTCGTGATTGTGTTTATTGATGATATCCTGGTATACTCCCAGTCAGAGACAGAGCATGAGCATCATCTGCGCCTGGTGTTGCAGCGGTTAAGAGAGCATAAGTTATATGCTAAGTTTAGCAAATGCGAGTTTTGGTTATCGCAAGTTTCATTTATAGGCCATATTATTAGTAAGGATGGGTTACTGGTCGACCCAAGCAAGACGGAAGCAGTAAGAGATTGGCCTAGACCCAGCAATGTTCCTGAAGTTAGAAGTTTCCTTGGGCTAGCAGGTTACTACAGGCGATTTGTAGAGGGGTTCTCCAGGATTGCTACTCCATTGACAGAATTGACAAGGAAGAAGACCAAGTATGTGTGGACAGATCGATGTGAGAATAGCTTTAAAGAGTTGAAACGACGGTTGATTACTGCACCAGTGCTGAGCCTGCCAACAGACGATGAGAAGTTTGTGGTCTACTGTGATGCTTCTAGACAGGGTCTGGGATGCGTGTTGATGCAGGCTGGGAAAGTGATAGCGTACGCATCAAGGCAATTAAAGGAGTACGAGCAGAGATATCCCACGCATGACCTGGAGTTAGCTGCGGTGGTTTTCGCACTTAAGATTTGGAGACACTATCTGTATGGAGAGAGGTGCGAGATATTCACTGATCACAAAAGTCTAAAGTATTTCTTTACCCAGAAGGACTTGAATATGCGCCAGAGACGGTGGCTAGAGCTGGTAAAGGATTACGATTGTGATATCCTGTACCATCCTGGGAAGGCTAATGTAGTGGCTGATGCATTGAGCCGGAGGGGCCCAGGACAGTTGTATAGTTCGAGGCAGATATCTGACAGACTAGCAGGAGAGATGACCAGAGCAGGTATAGAGCTAGTGGTTGGCAGGTTAGCCAACATTACTCTTCAGTCAACGCTCCTTGAGAAGATTAAGGAAGCACAGGGAAAGGACCCCCAGTTAATTGAATGTAGGGAGAATGTCCTAACGGGAGCAACTAAGGACTTCTCTATTTCTGAGATGGGTTTGTTGAAGTACAAAGGACGGATTTGCGTTCCGATTGATCCAGACATTCGGCGAGAGATTCTGGATGAGTCTCATACCACTCCCTACTCTTTACACCCAGGTTCTACGAAGATGTACCATGACCTGAAGGTTTTGTATTGGTGGTCAGGCATGAAGAGGGACGTGGTGGACTATGTGGCTAGATGCTTATCCTGTCAGCAAATTAAGGCGGAACATCAGAGGCCAGCAGGATTATTACAGCCTCTAGGGATTCCCGAGTGGAAATGGGAAGATATTGCCATGGACTTTGTGGTAGGATTGCCAAAGACCGTGGGTCAGCATGACTCAGTGTGGGTGATTGTGGACAGGTATACGAAGTCCACCCACTTCTTACCTGTGAAGACGACTTATACTGTGGATCAGTATGCAGAGCTGTATGTAAAGGAGATTGTTCGACTTCATGGGGCTCCGAGGTCGATAGTATCCGACAGAGACCCCACTTTCACTTCCAAGTTTTGGAAGAGCCTGCAGAAGGCTATGGGCACGTAGCTTCGGTTTAGTACCGCTTATCATCCTCAGACGGATGGGCAGTCTGAGAGGACAATTCAGATACTGGAGGACATGTTACGAGCGTGTGTGTTGGATTTTGAGGGATCTTGGAGTAAGTATCTCCCTCTGATTGAGTTCTCGTACAATAATAGTTATCAGGCGACTATCGGAGTGGCTCCGTATGAGATGCTGTATGGAAGAAAGTGCAGATCACCGATTCACTGGGAGGAGGCAGGGGAGAGAAGGTATTTAGGTCCTGAGATGGTTCAGAGGACCAATGAGGCACTTGAAAAGATTAGAGCTCGTATGCTCGCCTCCCAGAGTCGCCAGAAGAGTTATTCAGACCGGAAACGCAGGAGCGTGGAATTTCAGGTTGGTGATCATGTATTCCTCAGGGTTTCACCCCTGAGAGGAGTAAAACGATTTGGCGTTCGAGGCAAGCTGAGTCCCAGGTTTGTTGGTCCATTTGAGGTTCTGGAACGAGTTGGGGAGGTGGCTTACCGGTTAGCAATGCCTCCAGCTCTATCAGGGGTTCATGACGTGTTTCATGTATCCATGCTCCGGAAGTATGTTTCAGACACTACTCATGTGTTGAGCTATGAGAACTTGGAGTTGGATCGGGATTTATCGTACGAAGAAAAGCCTGTTCAGATCCTTGATAGGAAGGACAAGGTCTTGAGGAGCAAGACAATCGCCTTGGTTAAAGTATTGTGGAGGAATAACAAGGTCGAAGAGGTGACATGGGAACTGGAATCGGATATGCGGGAGCGGTATCCCGAGTTGTTCAAGTAAATTTCGAGGATGAAATTTTCATGAGGAGGGGATAGTTGTAACGACCCAAAATTCAGTATTAAGGCTTAGGGCCTGAGATAGCGTGCCTGGAGGGCATAATGGAATTCTGTGTGGGTCTTTAATGGGTTTTATGCATGATTATGATTTAGTGCACGTTTTATGATTATGTGATTAATTGTGGTGCATGATTATGTGAATTAATATGCATGTAGACCTGATTGAGCATATTTGTAATTTGGCCATGTTGGGCATGACTATGTTGATACCTGTGATCTATGACTCGAGACGATCCTAGAACGAGCGGGTTAGCGGAAACTCAAAGCGGGAACCTGTACCAGGCTTGGGTTAAGCCTGGGGAGTTAATCGAGAATTTGGGAATATACTTGGTGATTTATTAGGTATTGGGTAGCGAACGGGAATTATTAGGAACACTTGAGTAATTAGTGGGAATTTGGGTAATATGACTAAAATGCCCTTTATGGACATAAAGGCTTAGAATTGGTAAGAGAGGGTATTTTGGTCATTAGGCTTGCAAGAGATAAAATAGAGAAGGCCTTTATACTTAGTGGATTTAGTAGAGAAAATTATAGGCTGAAAAGAAAGAAAGAAAGAAGAGAAAAGAAAGTGAGGGAAAGCTGAAGGGTTGGCTTTGAAGATTTGGTTTGTGGTTCTCCCACCCTTTTTCTTTGATTTTTTTCTTGAGGTGAAGCTCAGTGGTAAGCTAGGGTGTGGATTTGCAAGGGATTAGCAAGATCAAATCAGAGATTTGAGGTAAGTTCTTGAGATTTTCGGTTTTAGGGTTTTGGCTGGTTTTGAACTGTGTTTTTGAGCTAAATGGATGGGGTTTTTGGGGAAAACAGGTCAAGGTTGTGAAGGTGCAAGCCAAGGAGGTCTAGGTTTCAGTTCAAGGTCGAAATTCCACCCACGGTATGATTTCTAAGACCCTATCCTTGTTGTTTGAGTGATTTTCTGGTTTTTGGGTTTATTGGGTTAGATTTTGAATTGTGGGTTGCTTGAGCTTGGGATTGAGTTCATGGGGTGCTTGGGATGAGTGTGTGGTGTGTATAAGTTTGTTTTTGGGCTTGAGAAAGAGTTGGGCAAGTTTGGGGTCGAAATGGGGGAAGAAAATCGCAAGATGCGATTTTCGGTTTTGGTCTGCTGCAGCTAGCGCTACAGCGCTAGGCAGGGGGCGCTGTAGCTAGCCCCTGTCTGGTGAGGGTGGTTCTGCTTGTAGCGCTACAGCGCTACCTTTTGAGCGCTGTAGCGCTGCACTGTTCACAGAGGGGATTTTTGGGCTTTTGTGAAGGGATTTTGACCTAGGGTTCGGGGCTCGATTCCGCCACTTTGTTTTGGGGATCTAGGACTTCCCGGGGGCTCGGGATTAGTCCCGAGGCTAGGTTTTGGACTTGAGGATTGGTGATAACTTTGACTTGTGGATTTTGCTTAGGTAAGCGCTAGGGCTCGGGTAGGATCGTGCTCAAGGAGTCCGGTTGATCAAGGCTACTGAATCTAAAGGTAAGAAAACCGTAACACCCGAGTTTAGGGCATGGCCCCACTGTGTGATGGTTGGGCACGGCCCTAGCTTGTATTGTGCGCAAATGTGTAATCTTAGATAAACTATTGTATGTTTGAATGGTTATTTCATAATGTATGATATGTGTGATTGTAATTGAATGAACGGCAAGGCCGAGAGCGGCAAGGGCCGGGTACGACAGTGGGGCCGGAAGCAACGCTCAGCACATGGGATGCTAAAGCGAGGGTGGGACCCAAGGGATACATGAGTTATCCTACGGTAATGTCCGAGACCCCAAGCTTTGGTAAGGCCTCTGGGGCGGCATGGCCGTGTTTGTTTAAATTGATGATTTTCTTATTTATCAGTGAATTATGCCAGCGATATTATTTGCATATGTTATGTGCTATTTGGGTTTTCTTGCTGGGCTTCGGCTCACGGGTGCTCCGTGTGGCAGGTAAAAGCAAGGAGTCAGTCAACCGGCCATGAGTATGGAGAGCGTGGGGGCGGCGCGTACATGTTCGGCCTGCCCGACTGCTTTGGTTGGGGGCATTTTGTATATGGCTGTATTAAATCATTCTTTTGATAACTGATCAAGTGTAAACCTATTTTGAGTTGTAAATATTTTGTAAACCTTATTTTGGGATCCCAGATGTTTTATATTTAACGTTTTAATGAAGTTAAACATTTTCAAAGAGTACAGCCTTAAATTCCGATTTATCCACACTTTTGGTTTTAGAAACCACTTAGAGTCAGTCAAAAGCACGATTTCTAATTTAAACTCACTAAGTAACGGCTCTAAGGTAGTAGGGCGTTACAATTAAGGTAAGGTTTTAAGGTTGTTCTTGAGTTTCTGAGTTTTGTTGTAACAGATTTATGAAACTTGATTTTTTGGTGGAAGTTGAGGGAACTAAGCTTGAGGAATTGAGGAGTTGAAAGCTGGGAAGTTGGAGGATAACCTAGGGTCGAATTCCCCATCAAAGGTAAGAAAATTATGAGCTTGATCAAGTTAGTTGCAGGGTTGGTTCTGAGTTTCTGGTTGGGTTCTTGAGTTTTTGAGTTCAAACCATATTTTCTTTGTTTGATGATGCATGTGGCTAGGTTTTGTGTTGTTAGGTGGTGTGAGATGAGATGAAGGGGATGGTAGGATAATTTTGGTGTATGGTTGAGGTTTGGAGTAGTTTCGGTGGGTTTTGGTTCGAGGAAAATCGAAGGAGAAATCAGAGGGTGTTTTGATGCTGTAACTAGCGCTGTAGCGCTAGCCTTTGGGCGCTACAGCGCTAGTCCTGGGTTATCTGGGCTCTTTTGCCTCTGTTTATAGCGCTACAATGCCCACTTGGTGGCGCTATAGCGCTACCTTGTTTCTAGAAGGGGGGTTTTTGGATAATTTCTTAGGGTTTTTGCCCAGGGGCTTGGGGTTTGATTCCACCACCTTGTTTGGTGGAATTAGGGCTTCCCGAGGACTCGGGATTGGTTCCGAGGTTAGGTTTTGAAATTTAAGTTTAGTGATGGTTCTAATTTATGGCTGTGACTAGGTGTATGCTAGGGCTCGGACGGGATTGTGCTTGAGGGTCGGTTTTACTAATCAAGCTATCAGAATCTAAAGGTAAGAAACTGTACCCAGTTACGAGATTATGTTGGGACTAAGAGTTCCCCTTGCTTGTATAAGATGTCATAGATGGTATTATGCCATGGGGACATATGATAAACGACCTAAGAGTGTCGGAATCAATATTTGCGCACAGGGCGCGACTCGGCCACTGGTAGCTGAGGACAACTTAATGTTCACTGAGCTTGGTTTAAGCGGGTCAGAGTCAGTGGGATAAATAGGGGGTGCGACCTAAGGGCGTCGACTCTGGTTAATATATGAATTGATCATTAATGTTAATTTAATGAACTTGGTTTGCTGTATGCCTGATTGTGTGAGCGTTATGGATTACCGAATATATGACTATGCTTTATGAGTTGTTTGATTGATGATTATGCTCCGTTATCTGGTTTCTTGCTGGGCCTCGACTCACGGGTTCTACGTGGTGCAGGTAAAGGCAAGAGCAAGGTGGACCAGTCCTGAGTTGGAGAGCTTTGAGGCTGAATGTACATAGTCAACTGATTGGTCGCCACGACCAAGGAGTAGTACAGGACGGGAGAAGTCTAAATGTCTGTTTTGCCCTTAGAGTAGCCAGTACATGTTTATAGTCTGGAATTTTGTAAACTGTCTTTTAAACTCTATTTCTTTTGGGATCCCATATACAAAATGTTAAATTATATGAAATGTAACTTTTGTAACCAAAATCTTTTAACCCTAGTTCAATTATGGTTTCAGTAACACATTTCTAACTAAATGACTTGATTAGCAAGTCTTGCACCTTTATAAGCACATAGTGTAACGGTCCTGGCTATCCAGGGCGTTACACTGATGTTGCTAGAACATTCATATTAGCATTGTTAATTCTTAAATGCTAAATGTTAAATGCTATGTTTATAAATCAATATGTTTGTTAGCATGATTGTGGAACATGGATGAGTTCTATTGAATCTGGGACCATGAGGCGGAAATAGGTTTAGGTATCCCTACCTAACTGGTCGTATTGATTATTGCGGCAAGGTATAAGTTGATAGTATGCTTCCAAGACAGGTAGACTCATCAGCTGACCAGGAAGATCAGGGCTAGAATGACAGACAGGGTCAGAAAAATGACCAGGGGCAGATCCCTCAGCCAGCTCCTGATAACTGGCAGCAACTATTTGCTGATTTACAAGCCAGAGTAATGAGGCAGGAAGAAGAATCCGCCTCATGAGACAACAATAGGTTCTTGCAGGGAACATTTTACCAAAGGCACCACTACAGTTGAGCAGCCGTCAGAGGCTGAGAATAAATGGGAACCTCTTTATGAAAGGTTTTGGAAACAACACCCTCCAGTTTTTTAGGGTAGTGCAGATCCAGCTAAAGCTGAGCAATGGATGAGCATGGTTACCACCATCCTTGAATTTATAAGGGTGTCTGGTAATGAGAGGGTGGCTTGTGCCACATACATGTTTCAGGAGGATGCCCGAATTTGGTGGGAAGTGATATCCCAGACCAGAAATGTTAATGCTCTGAGTTGGGAAGAGTTTCAGACTCTGTTCAATGAGAAGTACTATAATGATGCCATCAGGGCTGCAAAACCTGAAGAGTTCATCAAAATTTTTAAGGGAAGTCTGTTAGTGACTGAGTATGCTCTATAGTTTGACAGACTGGCAAAGTTTGCAATGGAGCTGGTGCCCACTAATGGGACAAGAAGGGAGAGGTTTCTCTAGGGGCTACAACCCAGGATAGCCCATGATGTTTGTATTACCACTGTGTCTAGAGTTACTACTTATGTACAGGTTGTTAAGAAGGCGCTCACAGCTGAGAGCGTAGAGAACAAGATTTGGCGTGACAGTGCAGCCAGGATAGACACTAGGAGGGTGGGACCTCCATTTTTAGGTTCAGGTAGGGGCGGAGGCCCCAGTGATCATAAGAGGAAGGCTCCTGATGCCTTCCCAGCTCTAGGCCCTGACAGATGACCACGTGGTATTACAATGGGCTGCCAGGGTAGCAGTGAGGCCTAGAGGACTTTTCCTGAGTGCCCTAGATGCAAGAGGAGCCATCTAGGGCAGTGTTGGGAAAATGCTTTCTTCTTATGTGGAGAGTGAGACATTTCAAGAAAGATTTCCCGAGAGCAAGAAAGGAAGAGCCAAGAAAGGCGGACAGCTCGGCCCCAGCTTGAGTGTTCGCACTGGCTCAGGGAGAAGCTGAGGCTTGTCCCTCAGTAGTTATAGGTCAGCTTTTTAGTACTGGAACCCCTTATACTGTTTTGATTGATTATGGTGCTACACATTCTTTTGTTGCTAGTAGAATTATTAATAGACTGTGTAGACTATGTCATTATTATGCTGTGGGGTTGAGAACCTTATTACCCACTGGGGAGCTAGTAGTATCCAGAAGATGAGTTAGATCATTGCCAGTGACATTGGAGGGCAGAGAGTTATCAGTTGAGTTGACTGAGTTGGTTATGACCGACTTTGACATGATTCTTGGTATGTATTGGTTGGTGAAGTATGGGACAACCGTAGATTATAGAAGGAAAATGGTAACCTTTGAGCCTGAAGGTGAGGATCCTTTTGTGTTTGTTGGCACTATGCATGGACCCTGTATACCTATGATATCTGTTATGAGGGCTAGAGATTTATTGCAAGGAGGTCGTATGCTAGTGGGACCAGAGGAGACCATACTAGTCTGTGAGATTCTGGATGTGTTTCTAGAAGATTTACCAGGGTTGCCACCACACAGAGAGATTGAATTTGTGATTGAACTGGCACCAGTGATGGAGCCAGTGTCTAGAGCACCTTACAGGATGGCCCAGTAGGATTAAAAAACTGAAGGTACAGCTGCAGGAGCTGTTAGACTTAGGTTTTATCAGACCTAGTTTCTCACCGTCGGGTGCACTAGTTCTGTTTGTGAAGAAGAAAGATGGTTCTCTGAGGATGTGTATTGAATACAGAGAACTAAATAAGTTAACAATCAAGAACAAGTATCCTCTGCCAAGGATAGATGATCTGTTTGATCAGTTGCAAGGTAAAATAGTATTCTCAAAGATAGACCTTCAATCTGGCTATCACCAGCTGAGGGTCAAGGAAGAAGATATAACGAAGATTTCTTTTCGCACCAGATATGGGCATTATGAGTTCTTAGTTATGTCCTTTGGGTTGACTAATGCCCCAGCTGCTTTTATGGATTTGATGAATAGAGTGTTCAAGGATTATTTGGACAAGTTTGTGATCGTCTTCATCGATGATATTCTGGTTTATTCTTAGCCAGAGACAGAACATGAACAACATCTGAGGTTGTTTCTACAGAGACTGAGGTAACACAAGTTGTTTTCAAAATTCAAGAAGTGTGAATTCTGGTTACCTAAGGTAACTTTCCTTGGGAACATTGTAAGTAATGAGGGGATTAAGGTAGACCTAGCCAAGATTGAGGAAGTCGGGGATTGGCCAAGGCCAAAGAATGCTTCAAAGGTTAGAAGTTTCCTTGGATTGGTTGGTTATTACAGGCATTTCGTGGAAGGGTTCTCAAAGATTTCCACTTCATTGACTGAACTAACACGCAAGAATCAGAGATTTGTGTGGTCAGAAAAGTGTGAGATCAACTTCCATGAATTAAAGCAAAGATTGATTACAGCTCCAGTTCTGAGTCTTCCAACAGATCGGGAGAAGCTTTTGATATACTGTGATGCCTCACATCAGGGTTTGGGTTGTGTTTTGATATAGTTAGGGAAGGTGATTGCTTATGCCTCATGTCAGTTGAAAGAATATGAACAGAGATACCCCACTCATGATTTGGAATTGGCAGTACTGGTCTTCACATTAAAGGTATGGAGGCCTTACCTTTATGGAGAGAAGTGTGAGATTTCTATTGACCACATGAGCCTGAAGTACTTCTCCACACAGAAATATCTGAACATGAGACAAAGGCGTTGGCTAGAGTTAGTAAAAGATTATGACTGTGAAATCTTGTATCATCCAGGAAAGGCCAACGTGGTACTAGATGCTTTATGCTGGAAGGGTCCGAGACAAACTTTTAGTGCGAGGCTGATATCCAGAGAGTTAGCAGAGGATATGACCAGAGCTGGCACAGAGTTTCTTGTGGGCTAGTTGGCCAACATTACGCTACAGTCTACGATGTTGGAGAGAATAAAGAAAGGTCAGTTGGGTGATCCACACTGACCAAGATCAGAGAGGATGTGTTAGCTGGAGTATCTAGAGATTATACAGTGTCAGAGATGGGCTTGTTGAGATACAAAGATTGGATATGTGTTCCAATGGATACTGCTATGAGGCGGGATATTCTGGATGAATCTCATACTACTCCTTAATCTTTGCATCCAGGCACCACAAAGATGTATCAGGATGTGAGATCACTGTATTGGTGGCCTGGGATGAAGATGGATGTGGTAGAGTATGTAGCTAAGTGCTTGACATGTCAACAGGTCAAGGCTGAGCATTAGCGGCCAGCAGGGCTATTACAGCCTCTGGACATCCCAAAGTGGAAATGGGAGGACATCATGATGGACTTCGTGGTGTGGTTAACCAGGACTGTAGGTCAACATGATTCTATTTGGGTTATTGTGGATCGATACACCAAGTCAGCTTACTTCTTACCAGTGAGGACTACTTATACAGTTGACCAGTACGCAGATCTCTACGTGAGAAAGATTGTACGCCTTCATGGGGCACCGAGGTCGATCATGTTAGATTGGGACCCTACATTCCCTTCTCAGTTCTGGGGAAGTTTGTAGAAGGCCATGGGTACACAATTGAAGTTCAGTACTGCTTATCATCCTCAGACAGATGGACAATCTGAGAGGATGATCCAGATATTAGAGGACATGCTACGTGCATGTGTGCTGGACTTTGGTGGGTCCTGGAGTAAGTATCTACCTTTAATAGAGTTTTCCTACAACAATAGCTATCAGTCGACCATTGGGGTGGCTTCTTATGAGATGTTGTATGGTAGGAAATGAAAATCTCCCATTCATTGGGATGAGACATGAGAAAGGAGATACTTGGGTCTTGAGGCAGTTCAGAGGACTAATGAGGCCATTTAGAAGATTAGAGCTCGAATGCTCGCTTCTCAAAGTAGGCAGAAAAGTTTTCATATCCTAAATGAGGGAACCTGAAGTTCTAGGTGGGAGACTATATCTTCCTTAGAGTCTCGCCATGGAAAGAGGTGAGAAGATTTGGGAAGAAGGGCAAGCTGAGCCCTAGATTTGTAGGTCCATTTGAGATCCTGGAGAGCATTGGTCAGGTGGCCTATAGGCTGGCCTTACCACCGGCATTGTCGGCCGTGCATAATGTATTTCATTTTCCAGATCTTTGGAGGTATGTATAAGATGTGACTCATGTGTTGAGTTATGAAAATCTGGAGCTTGAGGCAAATCTCTCCTATGAGGAACAGCCAGTCCATATACTAGACAGAAAGGACAAGGTCTTGAGCAATAAAACTATACCTTTGGTTAAGGTATTATGGAGGAACAACAAGGCCGAGGAGGCGACCTGGGAGCTTGAGTCAGATATGCAGAGTCAGTATCCCGAGCTGGTCAGGTAAATTTCAAGGACGAAATTTCTGTAAGGAAGGGATAGTTGTAATGTCCCAAATTCCCTAATGTGGCTTAGTGCCTGGATTAGGGGGCCAGGAGGGCCATAATTAATTTAATATGCGATTATTTGATTATATGCAAGATTATGTGAATTATATTATTATATGATGATAATTGCATGCATGTGGGCCCACTTCTTATTAGAAGGGCATTTTTCGTAATTTTGGCCTGTTAAGGGCATAATTGTAGATTTATGTGCATGTATGTGATATATGGAGAGACCACATTGTTATGTGGATATGTTTGAGCTATTCAGCATAAGACGATCCTAGGAAGCAAGTTAGTAGTTTGGTCATAACGGGGTTAATTACCGGGCTCGGGGCGAGCCTAGGGGTAATTTGATACTTAGTACATTGCCGGGAATGAGCAGCTAATGGGATATGATTTATTAATTAATTGAGGATATTGGGAGTAACGGGAATTGGAGGACGTTAATTATGATTAATGGTAGAGGTGGGAAATGACAGTTATACCTTTGGGTGGCTTTGAGGAATTAAAATGGCCCTAGGGGAATTTTGGTCATTGTGATCATTAGATATTTTCAGCCAAGGAAGGTTTTAGAATACAAAAGCAGCAAAAACAAAGTTCCCCTCTCTTCTATCTCTCGGTCATCTTTCTCTCGTTCCTTCCATTAGATTTTTGAAGCTAGGCTGGAAGATTAACTTGAGGATTTAAGGCGTGAGAGTTTAGGCTAGTGATTAACAACTGAAAAAGGGTTCAATTATGGGATTGGGGTAAGGATTTTCAGTTTAAATATCAAGTTTTTACTCTATTTTTTAGATGGTTTATAAGCTTGATATTTGATTGTGTAATTGGGTGCTTGAGGATGTTTTAAGTGTTATAGAACTTGGGTTTTGTTGTTAGAATGGTGGTAATGTTGTGGTAATGATTAATTGTGATATTAGGATTGGTTTGATGAAGATTTGGCTGAGTTAGAATTGAGGAAAATGCAGGGGAGCTGGGTTCGCTGGGTCAAGTCGCGACCGAGTTCATGCGAGTCGTGACTTGAATGAACCCCAGAGCCTCCCTTGGGCTTTGTCTAGCAAGCGCGCCGTGACCCTCAGGGTCAAGTCACAGCCCGCCCCTGGCACCCAGACAGGGGCTCTCTGTCTTGGGGGCACGCTGCAACCCTTGGGGACAGGTCACGACCCGCCTGTCTTCTTTGTGCCAGGTTGAATTTTAACAAGTTTTAAGCGCGGGTTTTTAATTCTCAAGGCTCGGGATCGAATCTACTGAACGTTTTAGTAAGATTCAAGGTTCCGAGAGCTGGGTTTTAGTTCATGAACCTTTTATTACTCATTTATTAATGGGGTTTCATATTTGGTTAGGATTAGGTAACCGCCAAGGGCCTAAGGACAGGATCGTTCTCAAGGGTCGTTCTTTATTTATTTTACGCTCGAACTTGAGTTAAGAAAACTGCACCCAGTATGTGATATACATGATTATTGATGAGGCATGTTGAGTGCTCTATATATGGACATTGGTTGCATTGTGAATGTCTGGCAGGGTTGCTTACTTGTGAGTGGCACTGACTTATTAGTCAGAAACGACAATGGTTTTTAGTACTAGCCGAGGAGACTGACTTATCATTCATACTGAGTGTTGGTCGTATAGAATTGACTTCTGAGTCAAGAACGACATTAGTGTTTTGACCGCAGGCCGAAATGATTAGATCTAATCAACATGAGCATAAAATTCTTGACCGACCTATTGATCGAAGAAAACTAAAGCGTTTAGCTAGTCTATGACTAGTTACTCAGAGCCAGGACCAAAAAGGTTCAAGTGACTTGATAGTCACATGGCTTAGGGTGTAGGGCCCTAGAGAGACTCATTAGTCATCTATTCAGGGAACAGGACCCCAGAGAGACTTATTACTCATCTATTCAAGGCGCAGGGCCCCAGAATGATTCATTATTTATCTATTTAGGGCGCAAGACCCCAAGTTTGACTTACTAGTCATCACCTAATTAGGGCTGAAGCCCCATAATGATTAAATGATCATTTATTTACATTGAATACATGTAGTAATAAGGTTTCTTGCTGAGCCTTGGCTCATGGGTGTTATGTGGTGTAGGTAAAGGAAAAGAAAATCTCACCCAACCTTAAGTGGAGAGCTTAGGTGGCGACGTGTACATATGCGGTTGCTTGACCGCTACAGCCAAGGTGTTTCTTAGGGGAACTAGGGTTTAACTATATTTTTGCCGGTTAGGTCGGCGGAGTGTAACTTTTGAACAGTGACCATTTTGGATTGTAAAAAATTTTGTAAACACTTTTATGGGATCCCATGTATAGTTTAATGTTTTAAATAAAATATATCCATTCCTTTTAACCAAAAATTTCACCCTGACCCATTAATAACACTTAGATGCACGTTTATGACTTAATGAATAGTTTAGCGAGTTAAGCACTATTTAAAGTACACAGTGTGATGGTCTTGGCTAACCAGGGCGTTACAGTTACCTTGGCCAGAGGTGCCGGCTACTGCCCCCGACTCCGCCTGTAACGCCCTGGATAGCCAGGACCGCTACACTGTGTACTTATAAAGGTGCAGCACTTGCTAATCAAGTCATTTAATCAAAACGTGTCACTAAACCATAAATGTGATAAGAGTAAAATGGTTTTGGTCTCAAAAGATACATTTCATATACTTAAACAAATTTACATATGGGATCCCAAAAATGAACAGTGTTTAAAGGTTAGTTCACAAAATTTCCAAAATACAGACTACCATCAGCCACTCTAAGGCAAAACAAACATTTATAGCTTTTCTGTCCCTGTTATCCTCTCAACCGTGGCGGCTGAGCAGCTGGTCATGTACATTCCGCTCACAGAGCTCTCCAAGTCAGGGCTGATAAAGTTTGCCCTTGCCTTTACCTACACCATGTAGCACCCGTGAGCCAAGGCCCAGGAAGAAAACATATTACACATCTCAACAATCATATCAAGGGAATAATTCATCAAGCATGATCAACCACTTAACATTCCACATTAATCACATAGCATATTAATCAGAATCAAAGATTCAACCAATCATTAATAACAGTCAAATCACATAATAACTAGGGCCGACAACTTAGGCCGCACCCTCTGTTTACCCCACTGACTCCAGCCCGCTTAAACTGAGCTCAGTGCATAATAAGCTGTCCTCGGCTACCAGTGGCCGAGCCGCGCTCTGTGCGCAAGTGTAACCTTTGGCACTCTTAGGCCGTTGGTTTACTATTTACATGGCACAATACCATCCTATACAATGCATACATATTAGGGAACCCTTAGTCCCATTACAAATACACAACCAGGTGCAGTTTTCTTACCTTTGGCTTCCAAGTGAACTAGTTACGAGCGATGCTCCTTGAGCCCCTCCGACTCAACACATCTGCCACCACATTGGCCTTCCCAGGGAGGTAAAGGATATAACAATCATAATCCTTAACCAGCTCCAACCAATGTCTATGTCTCATGTTTTGATCCTTCTGAGTGAAGAAATATTTCAATCTCTTATGGTCAGTGTATATCTTGCACTTTTCCCCATACAGGTAATGTCGCCACACCTTCAGTGCAAATACCACTGCTGCTAATTCCAAGTCATGAGTGGATACCACTGCTCATACTCCTTCAGCTGCCGCGATGCATAAGCTATAACTTTCTCATTCTGCATCAACACACAACCTAAAACCATCCTCGATGCATCATAATAGACTACAAACTTTCCTTCCTCCAAAGGAAGACTCAGCACAGGTGCAGAAATAAGTCGTTGCTTCAACTCTTGGAAACTGTTCTCACACTTCTCTGACCAAACAAACTTCTGATTCTTCCTCGTCATCTCTGTCATTGGTGAAGAGATCTTTGAAAACCCCTCTACGAACTGTCTGTAATAACCTGCCAACCCAAGGAAACTCCACACCTCTGAGGCGTTCCTTGGCCTCGGCCAATCTCTTACTGCTTCTACCTTGGACGGATCCACCTTAATCCCTTATGCTCCAACTATATGCCCAAGAAAAGTCACCTTTGGCAACCAAAACTCACACTTCTTAAACTTGGCGTATAGCTGATGCTCCCTTAACCTCTGTAAAACCCGTCGGAGATGCTGCTCATGCTCTGCCTCTGAACTGAAGTATACCAAGATGTCGTCGATGAAGACAATGACGAACTGATCCAAGAAGTCCCTGAACACCCTGTTCATCAGATCCATAAAAGCTGCCGGGGCATTGGTCAAACCAAAAGACATGACAAAAAACTCATAGTGCCCATACCGTGTCTGAATGACCATCTTTGGTATATCTGATCCTCAGCTGGTGATAACCAGATCGAAGATCAATCTTTGAGAACACCGTCTTTCCCTGCAGCTGATCAAACAAGTCATCAATCCTTGGTAGAGGGTACTTATTCTTGATCGTCAACTTGTTCAATTCTCTGTAGTCTATACACATCCTCAGAGTCCCATCCTTCTTCTTAACAAACAACACTGGAGCGCCCCATGGAGAATAACTAGGCCTGATGAATCCCAAATCCAGTAGTTCTTGCAACTGTATCTTCAATTCCTTCAACTCTGCAAGTTGCCATCCAATATGGTGCCCGTGATACTGGTTCTGTCCCCGATGCTAACTCAATCTCAAACTGAATTTCCCTGCGCGGCGGCAACCCTGGTAGATCCTCAGGAAATACGTCTAAGAACTCACACACCAATCTGGTCTCTTTCGGCTCTGCTGGCATAACCTTGGTAGTATCCACCACACTAGCTAGAAAACCTATACATCCATCCTGTAACAAGTCTCTGGCTCTCAATGCTAAAATCATGGGTACGCGGGGTCCAGACACTGCACCCACAAAGACAAAAGCATCCTCGCTCT
The DNA here is from genome assembly GCF_963169125.1 of Humulus lupulus. Lineage (NCBI taxonomy): Eukaryota > Viridiplantae > Streptophyta > Magnoliopsida > Rosales > Cannabaceae > Humulus > Humulus lupulus. The sequence goes on along the minus strand of NC_084796.1, from coordinate 87,754,578 downwards.
CAAGCTCAAAAGTCACCATCTTCTACCTGCAGTCAATAGTAGCTCCATACCTGACAAACCAATCCATCCCTAAGATCATATAAAAATCCTCCATATCTAACTCAATCAGATCTACCAAAAGTTCTCTACTATTAACCATCACTGGAAGTGCCCTAATCCATCTCCTAGAAACTACCAGTTCACCTGTAGGCAATAAAGTCCCAAACCCCTGCAGTCTGATATTCACTAGATATACATAATCTATCAATCACCCTACTAGAAACAAAGGAGTGTGTGGCACCAAAATCAATCAATAAAGTAAAAGGAGAGCCAGCGCTAGAAAGCTGACCTGTCACTACCGAGGGACTAGCCTCGGCCTCTGCCTGAGTCAAGGTGAATACTCGAGCTGGAGTCAAGCTATCCACCTTTCCTGCTTCACCTTTCTTCACTGTTGGGCAGTCTTTCCTGAGATGCCCCACTGTTCTGCACACAAAGCAAGCCTTGGTCCGACACTCACCTAGATGGCGTCTTCTACACCTCGGGCACTCCGGATAGGTCTGCCATGCCTCGCCGCCACCTTGACGGCCATCCTGTCCACCCCAAACCCTCCTATCAGGACCAGCAGCGGTCGAAGTGTCAGGAGTCTTTCTCTTGAAGTCATTGGGGCCTTCGCTCTTACCTGCCCCTGAATAAGGAGGCACCACTCTGCGACCCTCGCGTCTCACCGCACTTCCTTTCCAAATCTTGTTCTCCATTTCCTCAGCAGTAAGAGCCTTGTTAATGGCCTGGGCATAAGTTGTTCCTCTAGGTACCGTTGTAATCCTAACATCCCGGGCTATCATAGCATTAAGCCCCCTGATAAATCTATCTTGCCTAGCAGCATCAGTAGGCACAAGATCTGGTGAAAATTTCGCAAGCCTATCAAATTTTAGGGTATATTCAGTAACAGTCATGTTGCCCTGCACCAAACTCACGAACTCATTAACTTTCGCTGCTCTGACGACAACATTGTAGTATTCTGACTGAACAAGTCTCTGAAACCTTCCCAACTCAAAGCAGTAACATCCCTGGTCTGCAATGCCACTTCCCACCAGATGTGGGCATCCTCTCTCAACATATAAGTGGCACAGGCCACTCTATCATGCCCCTTTACTCTCATGAAATCCAGAATTGTAGTAATCATGGTTAGCCATTGCTCGACTTTCAATGGGTCTGGTCCACCCTCAAAGATTGGGGGTTGCTGCTTTCTGAACCACTCATACAACGACTCCCATCTGTTCCCAACCTCTCCTGACAGCACAACTGGTACCACTGCAGGTGGCACAATAGGGGCAGCACTCCCTGATGGAGCATGCTGTCGCAGAATACGAATCTACTCATCTTGGCTCTGCAACCGAGCCTGCATATCGACCATAAGTTGCTGCTAGTTCTCAGGGACTAGCAGAGGAATCTGGCCCTGTTCATCACCCCCGGTCCCTGACCTAGTGCCGGCTAGTCGCGTAGATTTTCTTGGACGCATAGCTATCCAAGTCAATCTGCAATCAACGACTCGACAATCAGACCATGATGACAGGGTAAAAACTTCTCCAAAATCCAACAATGGAACATAACCACACACAAACAATCAACATATAGACATTTATTCTCATGCGCAGGCTGCTAATAAGCATACCCCAACATCCTCACACAACAACTATGATATAAGCATTCATCCATACACTATATGCAATTAATCATCTAAATATTCATGTACATGCACGACGATGCTAATAAACATGCCTCAATATTCTCACATAATAGTCAAGGGCCAGGCCCTATCAGTATCTCATGATCCCTATTAATCCAACAAATAACAACAATCATAATTCATTCCAGGCATATAAACATATAAGCACATATACACATTACCAAACCCTGAACCGAGTTTGTCTCTAGCAACGAATGTACATCTCCAGCCGGTCTTCAGGAACCCTTAAACCTAGGAGGCTTTGATACCAAGTTGTCACACCCTGGATAGCCAGGACCGCTACACTGTGTACTTATAAAGGTGCAACCCTTGCTAATCAAGTCATTTAATCAAAACGTGTCACTAAACCATAAATTTTCTAAGGATAAAATGGTTTTGGTCTCAAAAGATACATTTCATATACTTAAACAAATTTACATATGGGATCCCAAAAAGGAACAATGTTTAAAGGTTAGTTTACACAATTTCCAAAATACAGACTACCATCAGCCACTCTAAGGAAAAACAAACATTTATAGCTTTCCTGTCCCTGTTATCCTCTCAACCGTGGCGGCTGAGCAGCTGGTCATGTACATTCCGCTCAAAGAGCTCTCCAAGACAGGGCTGATCAAGTTTTCCCTTGCCTTTACCTGCACCACGTAGCACCCGTGAGCCAAGGCCCAGGAAGAAAACATATTACACATCTCAACAATCATATCAAGGGAATAATTCATCAAGCATGATCAACCACTTGACATTCCACATTAATCACATAGCATATTAATAAGAATCAAAGATTCGACCAATCATTAATAACAGTCAAATCACATAATAACTAGGGCCGACAACTTAGGCCGCACCCTCTGTTTACCCCACTGACTCCAGCCCGCTTAAACCGAGCTCAGTGCATAATAAGCTGTCCTCGGCTACCAGTGGCCAAGCCGCGCCCTGTGCACAAGTGTAACCTTTGGCACTCTTAGGCCGTTGGTTTACTATTTACATGGCACAATACCATCCTATACAATGCATACATATTAGGGAACCCTTAGTCCCATTACAAATACACAACCAGGTGCAGTTTTCTTACCTTTGGCTTCCAAGTGAACTAGTTACGAGCGATGCTCCTTGAGCGCGATCCGATCCCCGGGCCCTAGCTTAGCACCTAGTCACAACCAAGATAAAGGATACCATCAACAATCTTAAATGAGCTTCTAGACAAATTTCTAGTCTCCGGAACATTGAACTTCACCAAACATGGTAAAAGATTCAATCCTGAGCACCCTAGGTTAAATTCCCAAGCCTAGAATCTCAAAATCCCTTAAGGGCTGCGACATTAGCCACCCATGCCGCGGCATGGCCCCAACCAGAGACGTCCCAATGCCCAAAAATAGCTAAGGGCCGCGGCCTTACTCAGACCATGCCGCGACCCGCCCTCCTTCCTTAGCACCCATCAGCTTCGAAGGGCCGCGGCTCACCAAGAACTATGCCGCGACGCGAACCCTTTGAACCCTGAAAAACCTCCATTTTTAACTCTCAAACCTCATGTAAACTCACCCAAAACTACCCTAATTCCACAACTCAATTACCAAAAAAGCTTCCCACAAGATTCCAACAACACAACCCAGCTGAAACCTAGACAAGAAACCCATCAAAAACCCACTTCAATCACTGAAAATTTCTAACTCAAGAACTCAAAACCCAGCCATGGAAACACTATAACTCAACCTTTAAACCTTAAATTAGAGCTTACCTCAGCTGTAGAACCAATCCTCCAAGAGTTTTTTGGCCTAACCTCCAAGGTTTCAGCCTCAATTGAATCTTCAAATCCAAAACCCAAAAACAACTTAGAGCACACTCAAAATCACAGGATTTTCAACAACAGAAAGTGGAATTCAATGCTTACCTCAACCTTGATTAAGTTCCTTTGATAATTCTTAAGCTAATCCTCTAAACTCCAGCTTTAATTCCTAGAATTCCAGCCAAGACCTCTAAGTTTCTGTGTTTTTCTTTGGGAGAGAAAGATAGGGTCGGTTTGCTATATTTCACAATTTTCTAAAATCTTCTTAAGTCTATCCTTAAGCAATTAAGCTAATCCCATAGCTTGGGGTACCGGAAACGTCCCCGAGGGTAAAATAGTAAAATTCCCCAATAATCCCACCTAGACTTCCTAACCTCAAATATAACTCAAATTATTTATTTTCATAACCCGATAATCTAAATAACCACCTGATACCTGAAATACCACTTGACTTATCCAAAGTTGAACATTAGGCCCCGTTGTGACTTTCTCGCTATCTAGCTCCCTAGGATCGCCTCAAGTCGCCCGCTGCAGATTTACCCACATAATAATCTGGTTCTCATAAATATAGCATTTAACCACATTTATATTCATATAATCATACAAGCATGCTTATCATGTAATCATGCATTAAATCAATAAATTCACACATATACCAATTATGCCCTCCTGGCACACTAATCAAGGCCCTTAAGCCATATTAGTGATTTTGGGTCGTTACACTGCCCGACCTGAGTTATTATCTAGATCCCCCTGGGAAGGGTGTCTACGCACTAAGGGCACATCCTCTTCCTCTTCCTCGACCTCTTTTATGATTTATAGGGGCCTTTTCCTAGGCGAACCTCAAGTTCTTAGGGCCAGAGATTGGCCCTCCTTTATAAGACCACATGCCAACATGTTGGCATCTGTTATCACCGCTTGGGATATTTTTTTTGGTGGCGAGAGCTGAGGCTAGGGTTTGATATTGGTTCGGATGGACCTGGGAAGCCCCATACCTCTTGTAAATGGCTGCATAAGAAAGTAAAGCGATCAGAACAAGCAAATACTTAGAAATAGATAAAATTTAGCAAGGCCCAGGACAAAGATACTTATGAGGTCGATTGAAATAACGGTGCTCGCAGGTCCTGAACCTATTCGACATAAAGAAATGCTTCTTGTAATCGTTTGGAATGCTGGGGAGGTTGATGAAGCTGGCTATTTTTGGAAATTTGGTGAGGTAGTAGAAACCATCACTTCTGGTTCTAGTGTCTGGATTGGCCTTGAGGCAAAAGATATAAAAAGTATCTTTAGGAGTGGGGTCTTCCCACTCATTCTTAAGAAATAAATATTTAAGCTCCGTGAGGAGGCGATAAGTTTTGGGAGAAAGCTAGAACGGAGCTAGCTTCACAAAATTTAGGAAGTCCGTAAAGTATGAACTCAGCCAGAGGAATGCGCTTGCCTTCAGGGGCTCATCGCTCCATGCCCCGAAGTCTTCCTTCAAAGGAAGTGCAACTCCACTCGCCTTCAAGCGGAGGTCGCACGTAAAACTTAGAATCTGTCTGGATCCTGTGGCCCCTCACTATTTTATTAACCTGGGGCATCGAAACTATTCGAGAGACTATCCTCTCGACCCCATAAGAACTATTCACGTTAACCTCGATCTCCCTCTCTAACACTGGTCCAAAGTGTGGGAGGGGGGTTTCTGCGACCTGGTGGCCCTGGGACAAGGAGCTCACTATGCCTTTGTTCCTCTGATTTCTCTTTTTTATAAATTGTTAAGCTCACCTGGGTACAAAACAAGGCTAACTGTTAGTGGCGACCTAAAGATATAACCTAGGACAAGGATCATGGGAGAATTCAGCCTAAGGTTTGAAACCTACATTCCTCGAACTAAAAGCTCTACGGGCTAAAGCAGAATTAAGACTTGCTTATGTGGATACACGCACGCCTCTAAATCACGCGCCATAAATATTGGGAAAGTGTTGTTACCTTGAAAATCATGTGTTAGAAATCTTATTTTGAAAGTAAGTTTTAGTTCAAAACTTCTCAGGAAGCGTGACCCTTAAGCTACCCAGTTTTAAGGTCAGAAACCTATAATTTTTGCCTAAGCTGCTAGTCACGCAATCCTCAAAACCTAGAAAATGCTAAAAAAACCTACTTATCTTTGCCACTCTTCAAACATTTTGGGTTCAATACAAGTACTCTTTCTACTTTGGCATGCAAAACTCAACCAAAGACATTTCCATAACAAAAAGAAAGAAAGATTGTGTAGGTTGAACATGCAAGGAAGCAATCCAGAGAGGAAATCGCCAAAGGAAGCTTGAGAGTTTTGAAGAGAGGAAAAATGGGAAACTTTGAAATGCAAAGGTGACAAGAATCAGGCTCTGTACCTCTATATATATATGCAAAATCCTAGAAAGAATTAGAGCCACTCGATCAAGGTAATTTGAGATCGAAGGGCTAAGATTAAATGAACCAAATGAAGTCTAAAAGTTGACAAGATAATTGTCACTGTACTTGAAACCCAAACATATGCCTGTGAAAAATAGACACGTGTCCCATACTTGAGTGGGTAGGTGGGAACGTTTCCCACAATGGAAGTAGAAAAGCCCCTACTGTGCGTGTCAGGAGTGATGTCATACATGAGCAGGGGCTTATGGGAAAATGTTGTATCTAAAATATATGAGCTCATTCGTCTTGATCGAGGTAAAGTTGGCCGACATTTAATGAAGATTGTTAGACCCTGGAGACTTTACATTAGTTCCAGGATGAATAGCTCGAGCTTATACCAACCGAGGTTTGTTATCAAAACGCCCTCCAGATCATGCCAGATGGGTGTAATGGAGATTGGTTAGCATCGTTCCCAGATCATCCTCATTGGGCCACAAACTGTTCTCAGGTTAGATTGCCATAACCTGCACGTCCAGTTTGAGGGATGCATTCAACTCGCTGTTGTCTCATAAAGTGCACAAGCTTGGATGCAAACAGACTCGGAGATTTTATATGCATAATTAATGTATTGCAATCCTTGCCTAATAAATGTGTAATATCAGGCAATCAGTGTATTTAAGGTATTTATATGTTTGGGGAAGTTACCCAAAATTGTACATTGAACCCTTATAAATAGAGAGGGAATGGACTGCTAAAGGGGGAATTTCGGGACACAAAAACTCTGCCAAAATTATCTTAAACAAATTTTCTAGAGATCCTAAATAGAATAACATAGACTCGTGGACTAGGTGAATTTTAATCAATGAACCACATAAAATTCTTGTGTGATATTTATTGGCGGTTTAACGAAAAACCAATTATCTCTTTAAGACTTCTTAGTCTACTGTTGGCGAAAAATTACGTCAACAAGAGTTATTCTCCACCTTCAACATTTATTCAAGATTAACAGTGATTAATAATATTCCCTATCCCAAATCAAATTATTAACACCGCAGATAACACATAAGCAGTCATTATCTCAAATCCTCATAATATACTTTCTTAAAGCGAAACGCTCTTAACAGATTCTTTCTACTAAACAACCTAATGGAAAAGCACTTTAGGTTTAATATAGTAAAAAAATTAATTTCTATGGAGATGAGTTAATCTAAGTATCAAACCCAACAAGCGTGCGATTCATTTAACCTAGGTTATTGTGAGGGTATTTTGTCCTCAAATTAATTATTTCCTTTTATATGTTCTATTAATAATTCACATGAAAATGTTTATTTGCAACATAAGAGTGTGATAATCACGTGATTATTTATGGAGAAGAGATGTTTGATTGTTATCAGTTGGAGCGTCAAAATGCACATTTCACTAAATGGTAAGAGGAGAAAGAAATCATGCAAGAGGCAAAATAGAGGCAGAGGCTTCGGTTTCTGCGCAGAGGCGACCAATTTGAATTGGTTCGGGAGGAATCAGTTATAATTTGAGAGCAATTGAACTTGGGGTAGACACATGGACCAATGACAATAAGTCCTTTCTAACCCTTTCCTATTTTCTTTCGCTATAAATAACTGATTCCACTCGTAGTTGAGAGAGTTCTTTTCGAGTCTTTACCATATTGCTACTGACTTAAACATCAGAGAATTTTCTTGCAGGTACCCACTATCGAATCTTGTCAAATATTGCTTTTGTCAAAGGTTGTTCTTGCCAAAGATCGAACGTAGAAGAAGCCTCTCCCATAAGTTGATTATGTCAACATGGAAGCAAAGACAAAGAATAGTAGAGTAAAGGCGTAGAAAGGGAGTCACACCCAGAGTTTCTATATTTGGAAACTCCACGTGCTCAGGAAAATTGACTCGAACTATTAGATTCTCCATCACAATTAAAGACACCTTTGACATTACCCTTAATTGAAAATTATCACAAAAACCTAAAGTTAAAAATTATTAGTTGAATAGAAATTCTAAGATGATAATAGACTATCGACCAGCCTTTTGTTCAACACACTGAGTCAACTTATACGACAGAACTAGATTTAAAGAACTAAAATCAAGTAAATGACAAAAAGAATTTATAGTGGTTCGACCCCAATAGTTGGTAATGACCTACGTCTACTTGCACTTTTATTAATAAAAGACGCCTCAGACCGAAGATCAAGAAGAAACAGGGTTCAACTGAGCTTCTTAAGCCTGAGAGAGAATACAATTCATTAGGGTTTTGTATGTAAAGTGCGCTTCATTTCAGCTTCTGATTTGAACTTAGAGATAATGACTAAGAGAGATCTCTATTATAAAGTCTCTTAATGGGCTATGGGCCCTTACAAATTGATCTAGGCCCCACACATGTAGTGTGGGATTGTTACAACTATTTACAAATTCAAATAATACTGGAAAATACATTCAAATATCAGTTACATTACCCCGTCAATGATTGCATACCTAGCAACTTGCCTTGACATTTTCTGAGCTTCATTTCTATCTTGAGACAAAATTCTTTGCTCCAGATATGTTGCAATTGGAGTCATCCAAGATCGGGTATTATCAAGCAATAATGTTGTCTTTGTTTCATTAATACTTGGTTGGGCGAGATGCTCAACAGGTATTATGTTTAGTGTGTCTACATCTTCGGCACTTGCTATCTTAGCTAAGGCACCAACATTGGAGTTCTGATCACGTGATACTTGCTGTATAGTAAATTCCTTGAACTATGCCAGAAGATCTTTAGCTTTGCTGAGATAAGAGGCCATCTTTATGCCTCGAGCCTGGTATTCCCCTAGTAACTGGTTCACAACCAGTTGTGAGTCGCTGCAGATCTTTATCGAAAAGGCTTTGACATCTCTAGCAAGTCTCAATCCTTCTAGCAGGGCTTCATATTCTGCTTCATTTTTTGTGGCTCGATTCCAAACCTTAGGGAACAATGAATGTGTTGCCTTTCAAGAGTGATTAAAATTGTTCCAGCTCAAGAGTTGTGTTCATTTGAGGATCCATCTACAAATAACTTCCATGTTGGCCATATTTCTTCATCTTTTTCTGGAGCTTTTCACTGCTCATTTTCCTCTGATACCACTGTTCATTCAACAATAAAGTCTGCTAGTCCTTGTCCTTTGATAATAGTTCGTGGCTGGTAGGATATTTCATATTGCCCTAACTCTACTGCCCATTTGAGTAGTCGACCTGATGCCTCTGGTTTTTGTAACACTTGCCTGAGGGGTTGGTTGGATAAAACTATGGTAGGGTGAGCTTGGAAATAGGGCCTTAACTTTCTTGCTGCCAGTAGTAGGTAGTAAGCCAATTTTTCAATTAGTGGGTATCGTGTTTCTGCTCTAATCAACCTTTTTGCTGAAGTAGTATACTGGATGCTGGACTTTTTCTGCTCCTCTGATAAGAGCTGCACTAACAACATGTTCCATAACTGCTAGATACAAATAAATAATTTCCCCATCGATGAGATTGGACAAGACCGGTGGCTGCGCTAGGTGCTCTTTAGGTGCTTGGGAAGCCTTCTCTCATTCTTCTGTCCATTCAAACTTTTTATTTCCTCTTAACAATAGGTTGAAGAATGGAATGCATTTATCTGTTGACTTTAAGACAAGTCTACTAAGAGCTACAATTCGTCCAGTAAGGCTTTGCACTTCTTTTATCTTGGTTGGGGCTTTCATGTCAATCAAAGCTTTGATTTTCTCTGGGTTAGCTTCAATACCTCTTGAATTGATGATGAGACCAAGAAACTTGCCCGAGTCTACCCCAAACGAGCACTTTAAAAGTTTAGATTCATATTGTAATGCTTCAAAATGGTAAAGTATTATGCTAGATCTTGAACGTGCCCCCTACCTTTTTTAACTTGACCACCATATCATCAACATAGACTTCAATGTTGTGGCCTATGTGATTCTTGAACATCATATTTACCAACTGCTAGCACGTTGTACCAACATTTTTTAGTCCAAAAGGCATTACTGTATAACAGTATAAGCTTTTGTTGGTTCTAAAGCTGGTATGCTCCTCGTCAGGAGGGTGCATGCTGATTTGATTGTACCCCAAGTAGGCATCCATAAATGTAAGGATTTCGTGCCTTGCAGTAGCGTCGACCAGCTGGTCCATTATTGGTAGAGGAAATCAGTCTTTGGGGCATGCTTTGTTTAGATCTGTGAAGTTAACACATGTCCTCCATTTTCCATTGGGATTTGCACTAGAACAAGGTTTAAAACCCACTCAAGGTAAAAGGCTACTCTTATGAACCTATTCTTCTTTAGCCAATTAACTTTCTCTTTCAAGGCCTTAGACATTTCCTTGTCGAGCAATCTCCTTTATAGTTGTACGGGTTTGAAATTTTCCTTCACAATGTTCAAGGCATGCTGAACACAGTAGGGCTGATGTCCACCTTGTCCTTGTGCAACCAGGCGAACACATCTTGGTTCTTTCTCAAAAAACTTATAAGTTCAGACTTGATTTCCACCACTAAGTTTTTCCCAATTTTTACTATCTTAGTTGGTTCATTCTGGTTGAGTCGAACTTCTTCTATGTCTTCAATTTTTTTTCATGTCTTGGAGAAACAACAAGGATGAAAACCTCAACTATTTTCCTACCAACCTCCGGGATAAAAAAATTGACAAATGCGCTGCTCATGATAGGAGGAGGAACTTGTTGTTGCGTCCCAAGAGAACCATGGTCCAGAGATTGCCCTGAATCCTGTCGGTGACCAAGGCTAGGATCAGATCGAGGATGATGCAGTCAACCAGTAAGGAAATAGTTCCTTTATCATTTTTACATATTCTAGACACCTGGTCCATAAGGTCCACGATGCAAAGACAATAGCTGAGCCATAAGGCCCGTGATGCAACGACAATAGCTAACCGAGAAACATTTAATCTTGGGTATTATTGTAATATTTTTATTGCATTACATACAATACGATACTCGTTAATTTGACTAGATACAACAATTAATTGTTATATATGTTTTCTTAGGTACAACATTTTCATGTCATACTTGTCATTTTTCCTCTTTAGTGTTTGAACAAACAAACGAAGCACCAACACTTTAGAAATTTGAAAAAATTTCAAAGTACTACTCAGTTGTGCTTTTTACTCTTTTGATTACATTATGGCGATGTATACCCTATGTGCCCCCCAAGTGATTGATGAGGTAAGTCCTCGGTCACTTGCCAAATAACCAAAGCTTGTTCGAATTTAACACAACTGTTCAGAACATATCACATAGAAAATATACAAAGACAATGAAACCATACGTGTTAAGCAATACCTGTGATAATCACAATAGTTTGTGAATTGAATGTACTACCACACTCCTTTGTAGATAACTCGTAATAAATTGGACAAAATTGTGTCTGTACGAGAAACCAAAAATTGGTTTCGGCCATATACATAACTGATCATTTTAAAATGGGCAAATCGTGCCTTTTGAACAGTTAATCATCATAAAAATATCTGGTCGATATAAACTGGAAATTGTGTCTTTCGTCTAGTCATGGCCTATGTCTCTGCCATGGCTTGGATTCGCTGCCTTCTACTCTTCAATTTCCTATGCAACTGAGATTTTCCTTTGCTGTAGCTGTTGATGGTATTTTAACCATAACTTTCTTGATATAACTCGAAATTGGACGATTTTTTTGTACCCCAAAAATACGAGCTAAATTACTCAGCACGGGGTACAACTAGCAAACAAGCATATGAAGAAAGCATACAGATAGAGCTTTTAGCTAGCTCTGGAGTGAACAGTTTGACTCAAACTTGATAGCTTACGACAATCAGTTACTCTCCCGATCGCCTCTTGCGCCAACAACTTAGTTCAAGATGCTCGAGAGTTAGATCACCATCATGAAACTCTGAACATTACCCGTGTCAGTTCAGGTTAGTTATTCAACACCCAGCTCGAAGGAAGTATTCAGTTCACGGAAGCCTGGTCATGACGCATATTGAAGGATCCTAAAAGACTCGAAGATTCTTTATACGCTCATTAATGTTTAGATATTATTCTGTATTTATTACCCGATATTATGGGCATAAAATCAAGAGGCATTAATGAATTTATGTAAATGAGATGTTACCCAAAAATGTATGTTACCATTTTTATGCATGGTTACCCGAAACTGTCCAAATAGAATTTCCTAAAAATGCAGGGGATAATGGACAGAAAGGGGCATCAATATTTTGTACACTAAAACTCTAGTGAAATTGTCACAAACAATCTCACGGAGAAAAAAATAGATTAATAAGAGTGACTCGTGGACTAGGTGGATTTTAATCACTGAACCACATAGAAACTATGTGAGGGTTCTTGATATTTCTTACTTGTCAAATTACGGTTTTGCAAAAGCCTAATATCTCTATTTTCGGATTCCTTAATCCACTGTTGACGAAAAACTGCGTCAACAGATTTAAAGTGATTTGGAAAGCTAAGGAAAATATTTAAAACTTCTATTTCTTGTACAATTCCCAAAAGATCTCTGGAGCAATGTCAAAATCGAGCGTAAATTTTCAGACTTGTAATACCAAGTTTAACCATTACGTTTAAAACATCACAAATTCATTATTTTTCACCCATACTATCTCCAAACTCCTAAAATACAAAATAAACTAATTAAATATATAAATAAATAATCAAGAACATAATCAAAGAAGAATAATGAATTAAATATAGAAAAAATCGACACTTATCAGTACCCAGGCCACCAAACATGCTCATTATCCATAGAAATGGCTAAAGAGGCTAATGCATGAACCACCCCATTAAGTTCTCTAAGCCAAAAACTAAAATGAACATTAGCAAACTCATTACACAATAACACGATATCATTAGCCACTATGCCAACAAAGGAAGCATCTCTACAACTTAACAATCAGATGCCACAACCACCTTCATATGACCCAAACTATGCCCCAACTTGACTCCAAAAAGCAAGGCTTTGAACTCTGTAATCTTGGGTTTGAAAGTAGCTCACTATGGGCAGACATAAAAGGTAATGATATTGTCACTGCAATCACGAAGCACCGCCCTAAGGCCAATGGACCCATTGTGGGTATCTACTATCGCATCACTATTATTCTTGCCAAAATCAGTTGGAGTAGGAGTCCAGGATTGATGATGAACTGGCAAAGGGTGATTCTAAGCAACTTCTTGATTAGCCATAAGAAACTTGCCCAAGTAATCCACTTCCCAATTCAACACCATACCTACTGAGAAACAAACTCCGTCATGGCCAAACTTATTGTGTCTGAACCAAATGCGCCAAGAAATAACGAATAACAACACCACTGCCCAATTCAATTTTGTCATTTCTTCCTATGTTATCTTGTGTCATACTCTAGATTGGTTATTGGTTATACTTTAATTACATTTTTTTTTTATAACAAACACTTTATTTACTTTTAAATGTGAATTTTATCTCTATATTATTCTGAGTTTTTATTAAATTATAATAGTATTATTAATTAATTAATAACAATTTTCTAATCAATAATAGTTTAGGCACTTACTTTTCTTTTATTGTTTTATTATCAGGAAAAATACTATTTTGAACCCTCTATTGTGCAAAAGTTATCGATTAGACCCTCTTTTTTATAAAATAACAATTTAAACTATGCGTTTTGCAAAATGGAACAAAACAGTACCCCTGAGTCCAATTTTGGTCAACCTTTTCTTAAATATGACCAAAATGCCCTCCAATTTATATAATTTAATGAATTCTTATTTATTAGTAAATTAAAAAACAATAAAATTAAACCAAACATAACAACAAATTAAAAACTAAACTAAATCTCTTTGTGAAAATTAAACCGAGATATAACAATGAAACTAAGCCGAGCAAAATAAAATCACCAAAAATAAAATTTTGAAATAACATTCAAATCAAATAAAAAATTACCAAAATAAATATGTAATGAGAGTAAACTCAAACAAAAATCTTAAGGGAATAAAAGAAACCCATGTAGCGACCCAAATTTGCTAATAAGGCTTGGGGCCTTGATTAGCGTGCTTGGAGGGCAATAATTGCTATTGTATTAATATGTGAATTTAATGAATATGTGATTAGAAATGCATGTTTAGGTGAATTAAATATGCATGTGGGCCCCATTTGATTGTTAGGGGCATATTTGTAATTTTAGCCCGCTGAGGGCATAAATGTTATATTTATGTGTATTGTGATTGATACCACGTGTGGGTGGTGATATGATCGCGGTGCACGATCCGAGGTGGTCCTACGGAGTTGTTTAGCTAGAAAGTCACAACGGGGTCAAATACTCGGCTTGGGGGGGAGCTTAGGGGTATTTTGGGAATATTATAATGTGTTCGGGAATTACTGAGTAGTGGTTAGTAATTCAGTAATGGTTTAGTCGTGTCGGGATTAAATGAGGATTTTTAGGTATACTCGAGGATTTAGTGGGATATGTCAAAAGACTAAATCGCCCTTGGTGGCATGTGAAGACTTAAGTTAACTTTGGGGGCAATTGGGTCATTTCGCAGCTGGGTGCACTTAGTTAAGGGGCTGGGAGATACTAGAGTACTTTGGAAAAAACAGAAGGAGGAAAAAGGGAAACAATTTGCTCTCTTTCTCTCCCACTCGGTGCTCTCCCTCTCCCTCTCTAAGGTGGCCGAATTTGAAGAATTTTAGACCATTGATCAAGGGATTCAAGGCTAGGAATTGGGAGATTGACCTAGGCTCAAAGGTAAGTTTCAATCAGTTTCTTGATTGAATTTTGCTGAGAAATGTTAAGGTTATGAGCTGATATGTGTTTTTTCTTGGTGGATTCTTGGGATGAAGCTTGGCTAGGTTTAGCTTGAGAATCAAAGGAAATCAAGCTTGGAGTTGGATTTGAAAGAAGCTCAGAGTCGAATTTTAGTTTGAGGTAAGAATTTCGTGCATCTTTGAGGTTGATTTATGTGCTGTTTAAGATTTCTGAAGGGAGGTTTAAGTTTTGTAAGTTCTGGTTTAAGTTTTATGAAGATTTTAACCAATTTGTGAATCTTGGGTTTGAATGTATGTTTGGGTTTGTTATTGATGTTTTTGGGTTGCCATATGGTCTATTTGGGGTTTTGGAATGAATTTCAGATTTAGGTATGTCTTGGTAATGATTTGGAAGTGTTTTGGCTTGGGAAAATGTTGGGGAAAAACCCAGATTTCTGGGTTCGTGTATGGGCGCTACGACCCTGTTCTTCTGTGCCGCGGCGCTAGGATGCATCAGGGAAGGGCACCATTCTGGGCGTTGCGGCCCCTATAGGGGAGTGTTGTGGCGCTAGGCCATTTCTGGGCAGGGGAAATTTTTAGTTTTTAGGCTTTTTCCTAGGGGGCTCGGGGGATGCTTTTGCTACCTTGTGGGGGGAAACGGGAGGTCCTGAGAGCACGGGATTGGTTCCGTGGGATGATTATAAATTGATTAGTAATGAGAGTGCTATGTATGTGTTGTGACTAGGTTTTCAGCGAGGCTCGGGTTAGAGGACTGTGCTCGTGATCGCGGTGCTTGGGAAGCTCGGGACACAGGTAAGAAAACTGCTATTCCCACAGAGCTTGTATGCAGGGCAAGGCCCTATATGATTGTGTTGCAGGGCGTAGCCCTTTGATTGAGTTTATTCATGTTTGTTATTTTCTTTATTATGCTATGTATGCATATGTGTGAAGGTCGGAAAGGCCGGGAACGGCAAGGGGCCGAGAACGGCGTTAAGCACGTGGAGTGCAAGGCCGAGTGCGACAAGGGTCCGGGAGCAGCGTTTAGCACGCGGAGTGCGAGTTGCCAGGGCGAGACCCTAAAGGATACCTGGGATATCCTTACTGCGTGGACCGCAAACCCAGGGCCTGGTAAAGCGCCTGGGATGGCATGGCCGTATGTGTATAGCCTATTGATGTCCTGTTTATATGCTAAGTGTTTGATATGCATATGTTATCTGCTTGTGAGGGTTTTCTTGCTGTGCTTCGGCTCACGGGTGCTTTGTGGTACAGGTAAGGGCAAGGGGAAAGTCGACCAACCATGAGTACGCAGAGCGTGAAGCGGCACGTACATGTTTGGCCTGCCCAGCCACCACGGCCAGGGGTATTTTGGGAGACGATTGTACTGAACCTAGATTTTGTCGTTTAGCCAACTCTGATTATATTTTTGAGTTGTAAATATTTCTAAACAGTATTTTGGGATCCCAAATGTTAAACACTTTATGATTTTTAGTAAATGGAATTATTTTCAAAGTTTATTACTCAGGTTTATCGTTTAATCACACTTTTTCCTTAAAACCTCAATTAGCGAGTTAATTGCACGTTGTTATACTCACTTAGTAATGGCTCTAAGGTAGTCGGGCGTTACAACTTGGTATCAGAGCGAGCCAAGGTTTATGGTTCCTGGAGATTGACCGAACATGTACGCTCGCTGTCAGTGACAAGCTCGACTCAAGGTAGGTTGGTAATGGTTGACTTATATGCTGAATATGTGCTCACATGCCTGTTTGCTTGTTTATTTCATACAGAGCATGATGAATAAGTTAACATATGCATGATGCCAAGGCATGGCCCGTTGAGTGTTATATGCTATTTGTGTATTATGTGGATCGTTGTAATGGTTGGCTGATGTGAATTGGGAGGTGGTTTTGGATTTTGTTATCATGCCTAATGAGCGGCATCTTTTATTGCAGGCATATTGTTGTGATGCCTCGACAATCATCTAGACTCCACGGCAGTCGGGCCAAGGATGAAAATCAAGGTCAGGACCCTCCACCTGCCCCACAGAATTGGCAACAGATGTTTGCCAAAATGGAAGCAAGATTGCAGTGAACAGAAGAAGAACTTCGACAGTTGAGGCAGCAGGCCCCTCCACAAGTCAGTGGGTTGCCAGTTCTGTAGGTTGTGGCACCAGTACCGATTCAGCCCGTGATGGAGAACAGGTGGGAATCTTTGTATGAAAGGTTCAGGAAGCAGCATCCTCCCACCTTCGAGGGTGGACCAGACCCACTGCGGGCAGAGCAGTGGATGAATATGGTTTCCTCTATCCTAGATTTCATGAGGGTTGAGGGGAATGAGAGAGTTTCCTGTGCCAGTTACATGTTTAGAGAGGATACCCGCATTTGGTGGGATGTAGTGGTTCAGAGAAGGAATGTGGTAGTCATGACCTGGGAAGAATTCAAGAACATCTTCAACGAGAAATATTATAGTGTGGCAGTCTGAGCTGCAAAGGTTGACGAGTTCATTAACCTAACTCATAATTGGTTGACCATGACAAAGTATGCCCTGAAATTTGACCGGTTGGCAAAGTTTGCGCCAGATTTAGTGCCGACAGATGCGGCAAGATGAGATAGGTTTGTACAGGGATTGAATGTTATGATCGCTCGTGATGTGAATATCACTTTGGATCCAAAGACTACTACCTATGCTCAGGTTGTGGACAAGGCTCCAGATTCCTTTGTTCCTCCCAGTTCTGATAGGAGGGCACGGGGTGCTTTTAGTGGCCGTCTGGGCGGAAGTGAAAACTGGAGGAGCTTTCCAGTGTGTCCTCAGTGTAGACGATGATACTAGGGTGAGTGCAGGATCAGAGCCTGATTTGTCTGTGGGAGTGCCAATCATTTAAAGAAGGAGTGCCCACAAGTCAGGAAGGAGGAACTGAAGCAGGGTGACGGTCTCGCTCCTGCCAGAGTGTTTACTTTGACTCAGAATGAGGCGGAGGCTAGCCCTTCAGTTGTGACAGGTCAGATTTCTAGTGGTGGTTCTTTGTATACTACATTGATTGATTCGGGAGCTACCCATTCATTTGTGTCTGCTAGGGTGATAGATCAGCTGTGTAGACCTAGTGCTTTGTATGCTAGGGGTTTTCAAACTTTGTTGCCAACTGGGGAGCTGGTAGTCTCTAGGAGATGGATTAGAGTTTTACCAGTAGAGTTAGATGGTAGGGAATTGTCTGCTGATCTGATTGAGCTTGCGATGGTTGACTTTGATATGATTTTAGGGATGGATTGGTTATCGAAGTATGGGGCAACGATTGACTGCAAGCGAAGAATGGTGACTTTTGAACTAGAAGATGAGGTACCCTTCGTATTTGTGGGGATGGTTAGTGGACCGCAGGTGCCTATAATTTCGGCACTGAAGGCTAGAGACCTGATGCAGGAAGGTTGCATGGGATTCCTAGCGAATGTTGTGGATACCTCCAAGGTTGTGTCGGTTGGACCGGGAGAGACTAGACTAGTGTGTGAGTTTCCAGATTTATTTCAGCAGATCTGCCAGGTTTGTCACCGCAGCGGGAGATTGAATTCATTATAGAGTTGGTACCAGGGGCGGAGCCAGTATCTAGGACACCTTATAAATGGCTCTGGCAGAGTTGAAAGAGTTGAAGATTCAGTTACATGAGTTATTGGATTTGGGGTTCATCAGACCAAGTTTCTCGCCATAGGGTGCTCCAGTGTTGTTCGTCAAGAAGAAGGATGGATCCCTTAGGATGTGTATTGATTACATGGAGCTGAACAAGTTGACCATTAAGAATAAGTATCCACTACCTAGGATTGATGATTTTTTTGACCAACTACAGGGAAGTACGGTGTTTTCCAAGATTGATCTCCGGTTAGGTTACCATCAGTTAAGGATCAAAGAGGAGGACATACCAAAGACCACTTTCTGCACAAGGTATGGACACTATGAATTCCTGGTCATGTCCTTTGGATTAAGTAATGCCCCAACAACTTTTATGGATATGATGAATAAGGTTTTCAAGGACTATGGTAAGGTGATAGCCTACGCATCGAGGTAGTTAAAGGAGTATGAGCAGAGATATCCCACGCATGATCTGGAGTTGGCAGCGGTGGTATTCGTACTTAAGATTTGGAGACATTATTTGTATGGTGAGAAGTGCGAGATATACATCGACCATAAAAGTTTGAAGTACTTCTTTACTCAGAAGGATCTGAATATGTGCCTGAGACGGTGGCTAGAGTTGGTTAAGGATTATGACTGTGATATCCTATACCATCCTGGGAAGGCTAATGTAGTGGCTGATGCATTAAGTCGGAAAGGCTGAGGACAATTGTTCAGTTAGAGACAGGTATCCGATAAGCTAGCTGAGGAGATGACTAGAGCGGGTATAGAGTTGGTGGTTGGCCGGTTAGCCAACATCACTCTTCAGTCTACACTCCTCGAGAGGATCAAGGAGGTGTTGGGGGAAGATTCCCAGTTGAGAGGTCACAGAGAGAATGTCTTAGTCGGAGTGACTAAGGACTTTTCTATTTTAGAGATGGGGTTGCTGAAGTAAAAGGGTCGGATTTGTGTTCCGATGGATTTTGATATCCGATGGGAGATTTTAGATGAATCACATACCACTCCCTATTCCTTGCATCCGGGTACGACGAAGATCTACCAAGATCTGAGAGCTTTGTATTGGTGGTCAGCCATGAATAGGGATGTGGTGGATTATGTGGCCAAATGTTTAACGTGTCAGCAGGTTAAGGCTGAACATCAGAGGCCAGCAGGGTTGCTACAGCCTCTAGGGATTCCAGAGTGGAAGTGGGAGGATATTACCATGGACTTCGTGGTTGGCTTGCCGAAGACCGTGGGACAGCATGACTCGGTGTGGGTGATTGTGGATAGGTATACCAAGTTCACCCACTTTCTACCAGTTAGGACGACTTATACTATGGAGCAGTATGCCGAGTTATATGTGAAGGAGATTGTTCGACTTCATGGGGCTCCGAGGTCGATAGTATCCGACAGAGACCTCACCTTCACCTCCAAGTTTTGGGAGAGCCTGCAGAAGGCTATGGGCACGCAGTTGCGGTTTAGAGCCTGCAGTGTAAGTAGATCATATCGCAGATTGGCATGTCAGTGTAAATCTTGTGCACTGACTAATCTTAGGACTAACTTATCTTGGAACATATAATCATATTTATATTCCACTGTGATTACGTCACTATAAATACGATTAGCTATATGCTCTGGATTTAATAGAAGTTTATATTAAACAAATAATCATGAAAATAAAACATGTGAGCAACGTGATTGACCAAATAAAAAAATGATTTCTATTCTTTTATTGATAATAAATGAGATTACAAAGAAATTGAGTTTTAATTAGGGCATAAAACCCCAGCAAACTCCCACTTTCACTAATTGAAACTAACGACTTAATTCTACTAATCCCATTTCTTTGATATGCTTATCAAATGTAGCTTCTGGTAATGTCTTTGTAAACAGATCTGCAAGATTGCCTTCAGATGCAATCATCATTACCTTCACATCTCCCCTGGCCACATATTCTCGAATAATGTGATACTTCCTTTCTATATGCTTACTCTTCTTGTGACTTCGAGGTTCTTTCGAGTTGGCTATCGCTCCTATGTTGTCATAAAACAACACAAGCAACTTATCCATTTCTAGAATAACACCAAGATCTAAATAGAACTTCTTTAGCCAGACTATTTCCTAAGCTGCTTCAGACGCAACTATGTACTCAGCCTCCATGGTGGAATCTGAGATTGCAGACTATTTTACGCTTCTCCATATCATAGCTCCACCCCCAAGAGTAAACACCATTCCAGAAGTAGACTTCTTGTCATCGACATCAGTCTGAAAATCTGAATCGGTGTAGCCTATAAGGTTCAGAACACCACCCTTGTAGACTAACATATAATGCCTAGTTCGCCTTAAATACTTTAGAATATGCTTAACTGCTATCCAATGTTCCGATCCTGGGTTTGACTGATACCTGCTCACTACTCCCATTGCACAACAGGTATCTGGTCTAGTACACAACATATCATACATCAGACTTCCAACCACAGATGCGTAAGGAACTTTTCTCATTGGATCTTCCTCTTCATGAGCCTGGCGAGACTGCTTCTTTAAAAGATGAATTTCATGGCGAGACGGTAGACATCATCTCTTGGAATTTGTCATTGAGAAACGTTCAAGCACTTTATCTATGTAAGCTGCTTGCGATAGAGCTAAGAGTTTGTTCTTTCTATCCAAAATGATCTGGATGTAGTGACCCAACTTATTCTAGACTTTGGACCATTAACACTACTTATACACAGACATTATTCTTAAGAAAAATTTCATACGAAATAGTCATAACTTTTTTAAAAACTGTAAAACAAAGGTTAAAATACATAAAAATTCAGGATATGATATGGGATCCCATTGTTTGAAAATAAAACATAACTTAAATCTTAAAATTTGTTACAAAACAAAGTGCGGAAAATACATATAAAGCATAACTGAAATGACTAAAAACAACTTCGTCCTCGAATCGTTCACGCAGTCCACCAAATCCATTCTCCCTCAATACACAATCCCAAGCTGCCAAGAATCTTCCTGCCACCATAACTATTTTCCTGCACATATTAAACAAAGGAATGAGCCTAATGCCCAGCAAGGAAAATCTACTAAAAGCATGAAACATAAACATAAACATAAACATAAACTATAAACATATAACATACACTATAAACATATATCATAGTTCTAACCCATGTACATGGTAAACATTGGGGTTTGCTAACTAAGCAACTATAAGCCTCAAAATATAATGAGGTTTGCTAGCTAAGCAACTATATGCCCCAAAAACATAAAAGGGTTGGGATTTGCTATTTAAGCAACTACAAGCCCCAAAACATACATATATCATAACATATAAAAACATATTATAACATAATCATATAATAACTATCCTATTTTCCTTACCAAATACCGGGATGTGAGAGCAAGGACGGATTTTGGAACACTCCTAAAAACCATTAATGAGAAGGTGAGTATTTCTAAAAGAAGGAGATGAAAAAAAATGAATATAAACCACCGAGAAGAAGAGCTTACCGAAATGAAACCTCAAGTTCAAAGAACTTAGATGCCTAACCAAGAATGGAAAATACTGAATTAGGATTTGAGTAGAGGAAAACTATAAAAATTAATGAAATATACAAAAATGAACTAGGAATAGGAATACCTTTGAATGCACTATGACCGAACTACACCTCGAAATCGAAATACACACTATTAACCTTACTTCCCAAGTGTTTAATAAGCTCAAAATGATAAAGCTTATAACCCCAACCCAAGTGTTTAACACTCTAAAGTAAACCTAGCAGCTTGAAGGCTCTGAACTCATCTTGAAGAATGAAAAAAATGGTTGGGTACTAGGTCCTATTGATAGAGGTCAATAATTAAAAGATCTTCTTTTAGCTTGAATAAAAATAATGACCTTTTAATTGAAAAACATTTGAGTAATTATTCAGCAGAGGCTTAAGACTCGGTCAAAATATTTTGAGGCTTATTAAGAGGTTATGGAATAAAAATGAGCTCAGTTTCACAATTGTTTGAAAAACTTTCCCTAAAGCCGATATATCGCCCATGGTAGGTGATATATCGCTTGGGCTTGTGTTCCCGAGGCTCGTCGAAGTGTTCGTGCGAAGTTACGTGTTTTTTGTATTCCCCGAGTGGCGATATATCACCCTCTAGAGCTGCGATATATCGGCATACGCTGAAATATTATACACGTAACTGCACTTTGTCAGCCTAATTTGAATTGAGTAAACAACTTTGACTGAGTCCTATAACGATTTCAAAGCTGCTGGCAGACTCTGGGATTTTCAAATCTTACTCTTAATAAACTATTTCTCAAAAATACTTAATTTCTCAATAAACATGCACATAACAAGTGTCATTATCTTATTGGGTCTATATAAACCTTATAGTATAATAAATATCATCTTCATAATCACCTATATTAATCAAACCTTATGTTATGATTAATATTCTTAAACTATAGGTTAAACTTATAAAATCTATAAGTGTTGCTACGAGTGTTCAACTAAGTCTCGGCTTGAACCAAATCCACAGTAATAAACATACTACAACTATTGCTAGCTAGTAGCTAAGTAAAGTTCTTGGACTCTACAATTCTCCCCTACTAAAAAAAATTTTGTCCTCGAAATTTACTTACCAAACAATTCCGGATACCTGGCTTGCATGTCTTCCTCCAATTCCCACGTTGCCTCCTGTTCAGAACTATTACTCCATAGGACTTTGACTATCATAATACTCTTGGACCATAACTGCGTCATCCCTCTATCTAGGATGCTAACCGGTTGTTCCTCGTAACTCAAGTCTTTTTGGATTGCTATCGTATCGTACTTGAGGACGTGCGATGGGTCTGACACATACTTTCGTAGCATTGAGATTTGGAACACGTTGTGGCTATCTACTAGGGTTGGCGGTAGGGCTAATCTATACACAACTGATCCCACTTTGTCCAATATCTCAAAAGGACCTATAAAATGAGGTCTAAGCTTGCCTTTCTTCCCAAATCGCTTCACACCTTTCATAAGAGATATCTTCAGGAAGACTTGATCTCCGACTTTGAATTCCACGTCACGCCGCTTATCATCCACACAGCTTTTCTGACGACTTTGAGCAGCGAGCATACGCTTTCTAATTAGCGCTACTACTTCTTGAGCTTGTCTAACAGCTTCAGGACCGAGAAGCTACCTTTCTCCTACCTCGTCCCAATGTAACGGCGATCTGCACCTTCTTCCATAAAGTAACTCATAAGGTGTCATACCGATCGTTGACTGGTAGCTATTGTTGTAGGAGAACTCTATTAGCGGTAAGTACTTATTCCACGATCCTCTGAAATCAAGTACACTAGCACGCAACATATCTTCTAAAATCTGTATGGTGCACTCGGACTGACCGTCTGTCTGAGGATGAAAAGTTGTACTAATACTTAACTTAGTACCCATGGTTTTCTGTAAACTTCCCCAAAATCTCGATGTAAACATCGATCCTCTATCACACACTATTGTCTTGGGGATTCTATGCAACCTTACTATCTCTTGGACATAGATGTCTGCGTATTGATCCGCTGTGTATGAATTCTTAACAAGCAGGAAATGAGCGGACTTGGTTAGTCTATCTATTACTACCCAAGCTGAATCATGCTGCTTACTTGTTCGTGGCAAACCTGTCACAAAATCCATAGCTATATCGTCCCATTTCCATTCTGGTACGCTAAGTGGTTGCAATAAGCCTGCAGACCGCTGATGCTCTGCTTTCACTTGCTGGCATATTAAACACTTAGACATAAATTCTGCTATATCCTTCTTCATTCCTGGCCACCAATAAATTGTTTTAAGATCGTGAGTCATCTTGGTCGACCCTGGGTGAACTGAGTACAGGGTACTGTGCGCTTATTCTAGAATCGTCATCTTAATCCTTTGATCATCGGCACGCATACCCGATCCTTATATCTCAATAACCCTTGACTTGATATTGAGAAATCTGCGACCTTATCTTCTCGAACTACATCCATATGCACTACTAATGTGTCATCATGCTCTTGCCCAATCCGTATATCTTCTAGCAGATTTGGCTGGATAGACAATTAGCCAGCTTATCGATAACTACTTCTATTTCGGCATTTATCAGCTCCTGCTGCAGCGGCTTTTCTATTCCGGCTAGTGCTGCTAAACTTCCATAATTCTTCCTACTTAGCGCATCGGCAACTACATTTGCCTTTCCTGGGTGGTATGGTATTTCGCAGTCGTAATCCTTTACTAGCTCTAACCACCTGCGCTGCCTCATGTTGAGCTCCTTCTGAGGAAAGAAGTACTTTA
Source organism: Humulus lupulus (assembly GCF_963169125.1). Classification (NCBI taxonomy): domain Eukaryota; kingdom Viridiplantae; phylum Streptophyta; class Magnoliopsida; order Rosales; family Cannabaceae; genus Humulus; species Humulus lupulus. The sequence continues at coordinate 87,730,073 of NC_084796.1, read as the reverse complement.
AACTTTTGTGGTCTGTATAAATCTCGCACCATTCTTCGTAAAGATAATGGCGCCAGATTTTCAACACAAAGACCATCGCTGCCAGCTCCATATCGTTAGTTGGATAGCGTTGCTCGTACTCCTTCAACTGCCTTGAGGCGTAGGCTATCACCTTGTCATTCTGCATCAGTACGCAACCCAACCCTTGCTTCGACGCATCGCAGTAGACTACAAACTTATCATTGGGTGTCGGTACACAGAGTACTAGTGGTGAGCAAAGCTTATCCTTAAGCAACTGAAAGCTTTCTTCACATTTATCAGTCCCTTTGAATCTTTGCTATTTCCAGGTCAGGTTGGTGAGCGGAGTGGCTATCTTAGAAAAGCCCTCTACAAACCTCCGATAATAACCTGCTAATCCTAGAAAGCTCCTTACTTCAGATGCGTTCTTTGGTCTTGGCCAATCCTTCATAGCCTCTACCTTAGATAGGTCTACTACAACTCCGTCCTTGGATATAATGTGCCCGAGGAACGCCACTTGCGAAAGCCAAAACTCGCATTTCTTGAATTTGGCATAGAGTTGATGCTCCTTTAGTCGTGATAAGATCAACCTTAAATGTTCCTCGTGTTCGACTTCGTCCCTTGAGTATACTAAGATGTCGTCAATGAACACTACAACGAATTCATCCAAGTAGTCCTTGAAGACCCTATTCCTTAAGTCCATAAACGCGGCTGAAGCATTGGTAAGAATGAAAGACATAACTAAGAAATCGTAATGCCCATAACGAGTTCTAAAAGCTGTCTTAAAAATATCCTCTCCCCACACCTTGAGCTAATGGTACCCGGACCGTAAATCAATCTTTGAAAACACGGTCGCACCTCGAAGTTGATCAAACAAGTCATCAATCCGGGGTAGCGGGTACTTATTCTTAATCGTTACCTTATTTAGCTCGTGGTATTCTATGCACATCTGCATGCTTCCGTCCTTTTTCTTCACAAATAGAACTAGTGCTCCCCATGGAGAATGCTCAGTCTAAAGAAGCCCAAGTCTAGGAGTTCTTGTAGCTGCGTCTTTAACTCCTTGAGTTCTGTAGGTGCCATTCTGGTATGGTGTCCTTGGAGATAGGCTTGGTGCCCGGTACTAATTCTATCGTGAAGTCAATTTCCTGAGTCAGTGGCAATCCTGGTAAGTCATCAGGAAATACTTCTGGGAATTCTCTTACAATGTGGATGTCCCCAACCTTAAGCAGTGTTTCCTTTACTACATCTGTGATGTTGGCTAAGAATGCTTGACACCCTTTTTCTATCATCCTTTGAGCTTTGAGAGATGATACTAGCGGGGTGCGTAGTCCTGAAACTTGTCCCATGAAGCATAGTCTCTAGCCGTCAGGAGTCTCGAACGTCACTTTCTTGCATTTGTAGTCGATGGTTGGGCCATGCCGTGCTAGCCAGTCCATGCCTAGTATCACGTCAAAGTCCTTGATCTCCAGTTCTATCAGGTCTCCTTCTAATTCTACGTCCTCAATCTTGATCAGTACACCTCATACTATCCGTGATGATAGAACTATATTGCCCGAAGGCAACTCGGTTACAAACCTAGTTCTAAATCTTTCACAAGGTTTGTCTAGTTTTTCTATCATTCCTAACGAGATATATGAATGAGTGGCTCCCGAATCAAATAATACTGAACATATATTATTGAGGATAGAAACCTGACCTGTGACCACTTTATTGCTAGCATCAGCCTCTCCTTGGGTCAAGGAAAATACCCTGGTAGGAACCATCTTATCTTCCTTTTTCCCTTCTGGCTTGAGCTGAGGACATTCTTTCTTCCGGTGTCCTTTTTGACCGCAGTTGTAACATCGCTTGGTATTTGCCCATCATTCACTAGGATGTTTCTTCTGGCACTTAGTACATTGCGGGTATTCTACATAACCCGACCTACTAATTCCATTATTCGTCTGTGCCCTTTTATCGTTGTCGTGCTGCTTATTGTCAGGATGCTTTCTTTTCTGACCATTGTTGTTGTTGCTGGACTGATTGCTGTTGTTGTGGTGGTTTTTGTTCCGACTAGTCTAAGGTTGACTCTACTGTCTAGGCTCAGGCTTACTGGCTTCTTCTTTACTAACATTAGCCTGCAACCTTTCTACTTTTATTGTCGTTTCTAGAACATCGGCATATGTAGTATTTCCTGGGTTTGCTAGCTTAATCCCTAGCTCGATCTTCGGTCGAAGTCCTCTAACAAACTTAGAAACCCTCAGATAGTTAGTTGGAACCATTTCCAGTGCGAACTTAGCTAATCGGTCGAACTGCTGAGCATATTTTGCCACTGATAAACTCCCTTGCTTCAGGCCAGCGAACTCCTCCACTCTTGAAGCGATGACAGCCGAATTATAATACTTTTTGTGGAACAGCTCCACAAATCGGGTCCAAGTCATGGTGGAAACATCATGCGTCTGCTGGACTAAGTCCCACCATATTCTGGCATCTTTCTTGAGCAGAGACGAAACATAGGATATGCGGTCCGCATTGCCTAGATTCATGTGCATCAGGATTGGCTCCACATTCTTGAGCCACTCTTCTGCCTCGAAGGGGTCTGTAGTCCCTTCGAAGTTTGGAGCGTGTTGCTTACGAAACCGCTCATAAACTGGCTCCATGTGCTGAACTGGATATGGTGCATAATTCACCACTGGCCATCCCCCATATGGACCAACTTGTTGGGGGTGCTGAGGCCATTTGCTGTGGCTGTGGTTGCGGCGGAGGCGGAGGCGGAGGCGGAGGCTGAGGCTGAGTCTGAGGCTGAGCTTGTTGTCGCTGTTACTGCAATAACTCCTCAACTTGTTGTCGTAGTCTGGCGATTTCCGCAGTGTTGTCAACTGGCGGTGGTGGCGGCGCATTGCGGCTGGCAGCAACATGCACTCCCCTTCTGCGAACTGGAGGGGCTTCATTGTTCGTCGGAGTAGTGTTGGAGGCATTTCTGTTGGTGCAAGCAGATCTTCGGAGTGGCATCTTCAATAGAGTTCTAACAATTGAGAAAAATATGTTAGAACTTTACCCTAATAGGCTCTAAGGAAAAAACTTAATCTAAATAAACATAACTCGTACCTATTAATTATGACTTCTTATGAAAATTATATACGTCTTCTTTATTATTAGAGTGGGTTTCTATACTTAGAAAAATAAGCCATCTTTATTATTTTCTAAGTCTTTTTCTAATCATCCTATATGACTTAATTCTCAGGCTCGAAACTCATCTTTGTTCCAAAGTTAACCATATTGAGGGAGGGCTGGGATCAGTAAAATCGTTCCCACTACTATGGCCCCCTAACTCTCAATATAGAAACTCGGTTCATTGATTTGTATCCACCCTAACCGAACTTAGTCATTATTTATTATGATTGCAAAAGAAAAATCAAACTCATACATGTTAAAAAAATAACATTGATATTAATTTGGAAAAAAAAGTTTTCACTATTTACAATCATAAAAGAAAACAAATAATAAATTAAAATAAACAATGAAACTAGTCTATTCTAATAATCGGGATCTTCTACATTCGATCCTTCATTTAACATATCGTCATCCATCTCTTCATAGTCATCATTGTCTTGTGCCTCAAAATGCCCTCGAGGAAGATTCGTAAAAATTCTATGTTTTTGTTCATTTGTAAGCTGAAATTCTATTTTTGAAGTGAATCTAAGTATGAGAAAACAATATCTCATAGCTACTGGCAATTCGTCTTCATCATCTATCATCTCCCAAATTTCTTCTAAGGCTGCAATCACGGTAGGATAATCTCTAAAAAGTCTAATTACTAAAATGTGCTCCGTTGATCTCATCATGATCTGCTTAGATTCTTGGAGGTGACCTATCTCCCTGTGGAACAAAAGCAATCTTTGAGTGATTCTTTCTAGCACTCCTACGGTGTTTCTCAGTTCTCTAATTCTTTTTAAAGCCTTAATGGCTTGGATATCCTCATAAGTTAATGCTTTGTTCATTCTTAACTGAAACATAAAGGCTAAAATCGTTAGCTATACATATAAACATAATAACTATAACTTAAACACTTACTTGGCAGTCATATTCAGAGCTTTGAGTGTGTGTATCAAAAAGAACTTCATGCGAATGAACCGTTTCTTTGATACCAACTGTAGTGACCCAACTTATTCTAGACTTTGGACCATTAATACTACTTATACACAGACACTATTCTTAAGAAAACTTTCATACGAAATAGTCATAACTTTATTAAACTGTAAAACAAAGGTTAAAATACATAAAAAAATTCAGGGTAGGATATGGGATCCCATTGTTTGAAAATAAAACATAACTTAAATCTTAAAATTCGTTACAAAACAAAGTGCGGAAAATACATATAA